>NW_027492411.1:0-583625 GCF_021521415.1 Bidens hawaiensis | reverse complement strand
AAATAAACGAACCGAACTACTTTTAACAAAAATAAAAGAATCAAACCATTTTTTTTAACAAAAATAAACAAACCGAACCACTTTTTTTTAACAAAAATAAACGAACTGAGCCACTCTTTTTAAAAAGCTAAATGAACCGAACGACTTTTTTTAAACAAAAATAAACGAACCGAACCATCATAACCACCGTTCTGACATGAACCACTTCCGACGCGAAAATCATTTGAACCCAAACTCTCTCGACCTGAGTTTATTTTTATTAGAAATGTAGTCCGGTTCGTTAATTGTTGTTAAAAATTGGCTCGGTTTGTTGATTTATGTTAAAAAAGTGTTTCGGTTCGCTGATTTTTGTTAAAAAAAGTGGTTCGGTTATTTTAGTTTTGTTATAAAAAAGTGGGTTGGTTCGTTTTATTTTGTTAAAAAGGGTTCGGTTTGTTGATTTTGTTTGAAAAAGTTATTCGGTTCGTTTATTTTTGTTAAAAAAGTTGTTCGGTTCATTTTTTTGTTTTAAAAAATGGTTCGGCTCGTTTATTTTGGTTAGAAAAAAATAATTTTAATTTAAAAACAATTTTTACCACATAAGTAGTACACGTCACTAATTTTGTGACATAATCGTACACGTCATCATCCACATAATTAAAAACTAATAGAATCTAACCTCGTTAGTAAAAAACTCGTTGACGGACAATAGGTTGAAACTTGGGACTGTTATGATACATTTTTAAAGTTTGGATTAACGCCGACCAACGAGACAAAATTTGGATTATTAAAATCCAATATCCCTGAAAAAATTGTTTGTCTAATTGCTTCTTTTTTTCTTTATTTCAAGATAATTGTTTACCTGTTACAAGAATTTGAATTAATATAAATGATTATTGTAGCATTTATTAGTGTTAAATGTCATTTGAACAATAACGTTACGCACCGAAGTAATTCCGTCGATTGAGGTGTGACAACTATGATGAACATTTACACTTATTTTCGGTCATCGGTAGTTTATGATACAAATACGACACTATTAGATAACTATGCACATCACCATGCAAATAGTCACGGTAAATAACCGGTTATAGACCACTTAAATCATGATAATAAATTGTGTAACAATAAATAGTGCAATAAATGACAAGATAGGAATAAATGAGAGATTGGATACCATTATAAATAACCATAATTCTTATTTATAACAAAACTGGAGATTTAATGAAGTTAATACATTAGATTTAAGTGAAAAGAACTAAATAAAAGAAATGTCTTTTGCGTAGCATGTCTTCATAAAGAGTTAGGCTTAGACTTGGGAACCGTTGATGTAACACACATGCCCTTGAGCACCTTGAGTGGCTTGGTTAACTTGAGGTTGATTGATTGGTTGGTTGACTTGATTTGGTTTAATGGGTTAGGCTTGAATTACTTGGATGGGTTGAGCTTGGATTGGTTGAAGTTGATTTACCTGGGCTTGGTAAGCTTGATATTGAGTGGTTTAAGTTGGGTAAGATTGAATTTGGTTCATGTGTGCGAGCCTTGGGCATGCATTGCGATAATGACTAGGGTCTCCACGGTTGTAACAAGCTCTAATAGTTGAGGGTGCTTGAGTAAAGGGTAGAGCATAAGGTAAAGTTTGGGGTTGGGTAAGAGGTGAGGTAAATGGTTGCATCGTGAGTTGGTTGCGTTCACGACATGTGGTAAAGAGGTGACCAAATCGATCGCAATGGGTGCATTGACGACACTTAAGGTTAGGTGAATGGTGAAATTTACACGTATCACATAATGGGTGGGGTCCTATGTAGGGCTTCTTGGTGGGTTGGGTTTGCGATTGGGCCAAGACATAGTTTTGGGAATTGGACTTTCTTTTATTGTTGCGGTAATGGGGAGAGTTGTTGTTGTGCTTGAAGGATTCGGGCTTAGAAGACTCGGGTTTGGAAGATTCGGGATTGGGTTCTTCGGTGGGCTCGGATGCAGGCTTATCAATGAGTTTCATGGAATTTTTCCGCGTCAAGGTCTCGGCCTTAACGTGGTTTTCGGTGAGGGTACCGGCTAAGGTGATGGCATCATGGAGGGTTTGAGGGTCACGACTTAGGACGGAATCGCGGATTTGCATAGGCAAACCCGATATGTACTTGTCGATTGAACGTTTAAGGGGAGTGACCATGTGGGGGATGAGAAGGCTCCGTTCATGGAAACGATCGTTGTGGATGGTGTCATTACCACTTTCTTGTTTCAAATTCCAAAACTCCTCTTCCAACTTCCGAAGCTCATGTTTCGGGCAAAACTTCTTGAGCATGAGTTTCTTGAGCTCATCCCATGGCAAAGCCACGGCAACCTCAACGCCAAGCGTGCGCTTTTCACCGTTCCACCAAATGAGGGCATTCTTCTTGAGTACGCTAGAGGCGTAAGTGGTTTTCTTGTCCTCGGGACATTCACAGTGGAGGAACACGCTCTCCATTTCTTCGAACCATTGGAGGAGAATAGTAGCACCGTCGATACCGAAGTATTCTAGCTGGTTGGCATTCTTGAATTGTTTGATGGAGCAAGCAATTGGGTTCGAAGTTGTGGATGATGCAGGAGCATTCACAGTTTGGAGTTGAGAGATGATTGTTGGGAGGGCTTCCACGATTCCCTTAGCGATGCGGGACGACATGCTACGGCCCGAGTTGCCGGTGCTACGGTTACGGTTGATAAGGCGTGAAGAAGACATGCTACAATGACCACACGTGAAAAGTTTATTATGTTTTGGAAAAAGAAAATTGCATAACTATGTGAAATTTCAAGTTTTGTGAAAATTCATTAGAATACAAGATAAAATTTTTAATAACGTTAACTTAGAATACAAAATAAAATTTTAATAACCTTAACTTAGAGTATTGATGAAATTGATAATTTGAGAAAATATTCATTCTTAACAAAATAAAAAAAAAATTAAACAAAAATCGCATCATTGATTTAAGAGTGTGATCGTCACATGACCACGTTTGATACAATGAGGGTAGTAGATTCGGTTTCGTTTGGTGTGATATGCTTTGGCTTAATAAGTTCTACATCCTTACTAAACATTCCAGGAAGGCAACCGGGTCTCGCGGTTGATTGAGATTTATGCGCATTGAACTTCCTTAGGCTTGCAAGCCTTGGTGTCAAGTGTTCGGTAAACAAGTGTGTCACTCTTACAGTTTACTACATATCCGTCACACGAATCTTCCTCAAGGAGAGGGGAGTGAAAAGGCGAGATTTCTTAAGGAATTTCCCATTTTTTTTCTAATGTTTGAAAACAATTTTGAGAGTGAGGCATAGCCTCGGATTAAGTGTGTGCTTTTGTGTACAAGAATAATATTAAATCATTATATAGTATTTAAGCTACTGCAATCAATAATATAATTCAGGGTGCAAACACGTAAAGGCATATCACGTATAGGGACCCTAAGCATGCTACTAGGCCGTTATATCTAACCACCTATCTTATAGCTTTCGGCTATGATACCAATCTGTCACACCCCGACCAAAGGCGGCGGAACATGCCGGGGCGTAAAGTATTGATTGGACAGTAGCTCAAAAGACACTAATTAAAGCGACAATGAATATTTAATTTCATTAACATTAAACACGTACACAAATTCAATAATTAAAACAATTACATCATATTCTTGTATGTTGAATATTATCCTAAGGTCAAACTGTTGTTTTCCAACTTGAATAATATCATCTACTTGTACCCGTAGCATGTATAAAAATAGAGTTTGTCAACACGAATATTGGTGAGAATACATAAGTTTTAGTTATATATATATATATATATATATATATATATATATAGATAAATCACAATTCATATGTAAATGATGAATATTACAATTTTTATGAAAATATAAACAACTAAATAGATGTGGGCCCACTCTTATTGATACGAAAACAAAATACTTGGGTAAATGTATGATCATACTAGATGATGATAGATGAGGATGAGATACCAACCACCAAACAGAAAATAAACATTTAAGCACATAGAGCATAATCATAGAGCATGAAATAATCACACATAAACATATATTGAATTGTCTTTGAATCTATGTAGAAATAAATTATGAATAAAATTGAATAAGGTATATATGCTACCCCCAAAATATAAAAGATGGAAAAAGAGGTATGTAAACTCACTTTAACGAGTGTATTAACGAATATGCGATGACGATAAATATTAAGATAGAAACGGTCGACCTCCTTGGGATACATCAGCCAAAAGTTCCTAGTTAATAATAATATAATTAATTAAGATTAATGAAATAATAACAAGGCGTATGCCCGATTTAGGACTTGATAGTGTTTAAGTACAATTTTATAAAATACTATTGGTTTAATTATCAAAAGTTTGTAAATAATATAACTAGATGGTAGAAATAGTTAAAAAAAATACGTCACGACGATATGGTTACAATATCAATTTAAAAGAATTTTGGAGTCCTTTATAGTTTACGCTATTACTACTTTTATGATTAGTATTATTATTGTTATTGTTATTAATATAAAAAAATAGGTATTTATATATATATATATATATATATATATATATATATATATATATATATATTTGTATTACAAAATACAAATTCGAAAGGACGAGAAAACACAAAGCTGGGGTTTCAGTTTAACAAGATAGCGGTTAATTAGCGATAAATAATTCTAATATTATCAAATACTATAATTAATAGTAAAATAAAAAAATAAAAATAAAACCTCAAAAACGGGTCCAGGGGGGTCGAACCCGCGCCTGGACCAGTTCTAAGTGTCTTAACCTTCACACACCAGCCAAAATATATAAGCAGACCGCCAAAAAACCAAAACCCATTTCAAAAAGTAAACCCTAGACATTCCAATTGATCAACAATATGTTAATGATGATTAAATTTTGTTTAGGGTTAATGATCCTTAGTTAAAAACGAATTAGTGTAACATCCTACTTTTGATTATAATAATAATATAAATTTCATCAATTTTATAGTGGGTCGTTATCGGTTTAGATAAATAGAATATGAGTTGGGCTTGTGTTGGTTAAATGGAGATGGGTTATGGACTTGGGCTATGAAAAAAAGAGGAAAGGACCATGGGCTTAAGCCCATGACCCATAAATATATAAACCATAATCACCACTTAATCATTCATTTCACATATTCCATACACCATCCAAAACACACACTTAAGCTTTCTCTCTAGTTCTTCCTTTCTCTAAACCGAAACCAAGAAGGAAACCGAGTACCGACCCGAGGTAATGATAGTGTAATATTATATGAGCTTAAACCCGTTAGATATAAACACGAAACGACGAGCCGACACCGTTAAACCGTTTAGGTCACGAGATTCGGGTGGATTCGGGTATAAACCGAACCTAAGATGAGCTTAGGGATCACCCTAGCTCAGATCTGGATCGAACGGGGCGAAAAACGGTGAAAAACGAGTCCAAACTCGTTTTTTCCGGCAAATCCGCGTTTTTCTGGTGGCCTTTTGGCGGCGGCGCCGGAAAAGATGTATGAGGTAAGGATGTCAGGGAATGTTCCTTGACATTCTGACCTAACCCTAGTTCGCTAAGGAGTAATTAGCGAATTAGAAACAATTCGCCAGGTGATTCGCTAAGTAGGAGATAACGAACTAGCTTCTGATTCGTGATAGTCAGTTCGCTAAAGGAGATAACGAATTAGCTCATCCAGTTCGCTACGTCAGATAGCGAATTGGGCTAAAGAACTGGGACAACGAACTGATTAACGAATCAAGTCAGATTCAGATGACGAATCAGATGCTGATCAGATGACGAATCAGTTAGCGAACCAGATCACAAAAGATAACGAATTGGCTAGCGAATTAGGCTTAATTCGTTATAAGAAATGGGTTAGCGAATTAGAAGACAATTTAAAATCCTAGCTCGACCCCAGCCAGGGGCTCTGCCCCTTGGACCCTGCTAGGGGCTGCCGCCCCTAGAACCCCGCTGCCAGGGGCGCTGCCCCCGGACCCCTGTTCGTTGAGGGTAATAATTAAACTAGAAAGACGATATGTGTAGTGATAGTTATTGATACGTATAATTATTATACAGTTAGTCGTGCACAGCTAAAGAAGTGGATAACCGTAAACGGTGAACGCAACCGCCTTGAGGTGAGTTTCTAGCCCCACTTCCTTGTTATGTTTTCGGGGCTGTGTGCATACTCGATGTGATAGTTAATACACTTACCTTAAGTGGTAAGTGTATACCTGGTATGATTTATGTATGATGATTGCTTGACGGTGCGTGAACGATCTTCGGATATTGCATGTACCGTCAGGTGGTGGTTAAAGATATGATTGATAAGTATGATGTAAGATATGATGTATGTATGAATATATGATGTATGCATAATGTATGTATGTTATGTTGATGGTGCGTGAACGCTCTTCGGAGATTGCACGTATTGTCAAGGAAAGTATGTATGAACAGGTACGGTACAGTTGCATGAAACAAAGGGACCAGACCCTAATAATATCTGTGATGGTAGGGACCAGACCCTAATAATATCTGTGATGTTGGGGACCACACCCTTTATAATATCTGTGATGTTAGGGACCAGACCCTTATAATATCTGTGAGGTTATAGAGCGGAAGGCTCTTTAAATAGGACGGATAGTTACGTATGAAAAGTAAGTATGAATAATGTACACCCCTTCGGGCACGTGTGCAAGTATGTGAACAAATTGTATGTTGTATGATTAACTAGAACTCACTCAGCGTAGCTGACTTTTAGTATGCACACATGTGAGTAGATTGAGGTAGCTTGCATAAGAGGAAGCACATGGCATGAACTTGAAGAAGCTAGCATCTCAAGAAATGTTATGTTATTCTAAAGACAATGTTTTATGTTTTAAATAATTTGAATGCCCGTTAAGACAACAAAGTATGGTTTTGTAATATGATGGTTTGAATGTTTTAATATTCCGCGAATGTTTTTATTAACTCTGATATTATGAACTGTGTTTATGAGTAAATCCAACGTCAAAAGTGAGGCACCGGTAACGGGGCCTTACAATTAGATGTATGCTTTAACTATCAGATTACGTGACGAATGGGTATAGATTGACAAAGTAGGGCTTGCGACTCAAGTTCCTTATCAAAACTAGCCTTGATGGCTTCGTTCGCTGAATTTAGGTGAGGGCTTAGAGTCGTGAGGTTAAGATGAGTGTGTGTGCAGGTTTAATTGAAACGAGGTCGAGTATTTATATGGTAATTTGATTAGTTCAGTCCGCGTTCATAGAGTTAATGATAATTGATCAAAATCGTTCAATTAGCTGTCAATGACCCAACTTTACAATGTTGAACGAAGGCACGTTGCTTAAGGGTCAAACATTTAATCCATATTCCTGATTTCATGGATTGATTGAAGATTTAAAATAAGGAAAGGGGGTTGGGAGTGCTGCGTCGGGGAGAAGAAAGAAAGAAGAGAAAAAAAATGGAAAGAATTTTGGTATTTTTATTTAGGTCCTTGGGTTTAGATTAGTTGGTTAAGTTAAGAGCAAATATAGATAATGGGTTGAAACCGCACAAATTTGATAGTTCTACTAGTTTAACCTATAAATGAATTCGAGCGACGCGTAACGTAATAAATACAAACTATAATATATAATAATCCGTTATTTTTATTAAATGACAGACCCGAATATATATATATATATATATATATATATATATATATATTTATTTATTTATTTATTTATTTATTTATTTATTCGGGTCGTCCACTCGAAAGTTAATGAATATTACACTGGACCCATGGGAAGATGGATGGACATCTGCAGCTAACTTCCCTGAGAAGGGTCGTCCGGTCCACCTCGTTGAAGGCGTTAGAAAAATCAACAGTGAGCATAGTCAGGGACCCGTTAGAATGGAACGCGCTCAGAAACCTATTAGCACTATGCAGTACCGCTTCTGCCCCATTAGGGATCCCAACCCCGAATTGGAAATCCCCTAGATAAGCAACCACCTTTTTCCCTACTTTACGCATAGCGACTTTCGACACCAATCTTCTCCAAATGGCCCCACCGCGATGGGTCTAATTCTGTTGTCAGGCTTCAACAGGGGTTCAACGGCGCCGAAGCAATGAACTCCGCTAGAATTTTAGGACTAAGCCGCTAGAACTTCAACTGAATTTCTAGCTAACTAGTTTGTCTAATCGGCTTTTTTTGTATTTTTTTTGTATAAGTTAGTAGGTCTTAATGGAACTCGTTCACAAGTCCAACACCAATTTATATAACCAAGTTTTACGGGAGTCTAATTGACTTTGTCTCAATTAACTAATCGATAGTTAATTGCCTTTCCCAATCGCACGTGTAACCAACACTAACAGTTGGTTAATAGTTGGATCATAAGTTTGTTCACAAACTTGGGCCTATTAGCACTGCCCAAGCACTCGCATGGGCTTGACAATTTGGGCTCACTTGCGTGTGCTTACTTTCAAGACCCATGTTTTATTTTTTTTATCAGCTTTTGGGCCTGTTTTATTTTCACAACGGCCGAGCCCAGCCTAGTTAACAAACCCATTCGCAACAAAGTCATGTGATCTAGCTACGAGCACACTATCGCTGTTCACGAGTCGAGCCGAACCGAGCGAGGGCTTGCTCGTTGTTTGGCTCGCTTCAAATCGAACCGAGCCAAGATCAAACCGAACCAAAATCGAACCGAGTATTTTCCGAGCATTTTTTTGAACGGTATAAAGCGAGTTCGGAACATTACTTTTTTTCTTTTTCCCCTTAAAATTCTTTTATAAGAAATAAGTTTGAAGTAGTATATGATGTGCATGATATAAATCAGTAATTTCTAGTAAAACTAGTATTAGCTTTGTAATTATTAATAAAATTGAAGTTTGAAGTTGGATGTAATGTTCAAACTAATTAATATATAAAGAATAATTATTTATATAAATATATATACACAAATATATAACTTATTTTTATACTTATATATATTACAATTACAAACATTCGTATGCATCTACGATTGAACTATATGAAACCAAACTTGTATAAGCTCTTCTACATCATACTCATCCCACATATCATTACACCTGGACTACTTCATCATACTGTTTCTGCCTATTACACACATGTTTATCTCTCCATCTTCTTCACACCCTGCCCAAGCTTCACCTTTTGACCCTCATTTCATCACCATACCGATTTGTAAATGTCGTCACACGCAAAAGAACCGTAAATCAACTTCTCATTCTCAAAAGCATCACCCGCCGGCGATTTATTATGGCAACTAAGGTATCGATTTTGCAATTAGGGTTTTTTCTTAAATCTGAAATTGTTCGCTTTCTTGGGTTTCCCCTTTTACTTAGGTTGCTCAGGAACCCTAAATCAATCTATAGATGTTCTTCGTCACCTTATTCATCTCTATTGTTTCATTCGCTAATCAGAATGGTAAGCCAATTATAACCATAAGTTAGGTTTGCTTATATTAGAGATGGAATTGATAATACTGATAAGGTGTTCCGTGTGATGGGATTCGTAACAGAATGAGAGAAAGAGCATCTGGTGGTTTTCACAAGAGTTTGGAGTCAACAACATTTTTGGTAGGCAAAACACATCCAAATAGTAACAACTGCTAAAAAGTTTTTCTATCAAATGCCAACGGGGGCAGTTTGTGGAAAGTCATCTTCTAGCTCGGATGATAGCTGGTTTTCGATACTTTTAGCACCGTCATGAAAACCTAAAAGGTTGGTTTTATAAAGTGTTTGGTTGAAACTTTTACCATCAAATTTGAACTAGAAAATAACAATGGCTTTACAGATGTGAAAACTTCGATATGATGGAAAACATTATATAGATCAAGATGTTCAATCGTTGAACAAGATGAGTCAACCATAACTAGTAAACTTGGAAAAACATTTGCAGAAGTATGCAACCTTTTTTAGTTTGATTTTTTTAGTATGCAACCTTTTTTAGTTTGATTTTTTTAGTAATAAATTATTTGTTTGATAATCGTGTCCCTATTTATTTGACATTTTAACATTTGCGTTGATGCTAAGGCGGAGACAGTTTCAGTCACTTTGTTTGATGGTTTTCTCTAGACGACGTTGAAGTTCAAGGTAATTTCTATGGGCTTATGTGTCATTCATAGTCATATTTATATTAATACAATTTCTACATATGCGTAGCTATATATATTAGTTGAGGGCACATAAGCAAGTCAAGAAGTTACTCAAAGTTGGCTTATCATTGTGAACGATTTCTTCTGTATTCAAGGTAAAACCTTCATTTCAATGATCTTTTCAACATATAATGTGCAGTTTACACATGACTGTTATTAAGAGTTATTTTTGGCTTTATCATATGCAGACGTTTGAGACTCAGTGTTGCGGCGACACTGGTGTAAGATGAAGAAATAATTATTTGCAACCATTATATGTGACAATACTTATTTATTAAAGAATTTTCTATTGGAATATTTGGAAATACAGTGGCTTTAGTCTTAGGAGCATGTGTTGATATATATAGATATATATATATTCATATTCATATTATAGATGAGATGCATAGAGGATTTCATGGATCTAATTACCCAGTCTGCAATTCTTTCAGAATTGATTATATCGCCAAAACTTATCCTGCACCTGAAACTTATTTGCCCTGTGGTACTGATTAGGCATGTTCAAAACGGTTTGGGACTAGGAACCGGAACCGGTTCCTAACCGGTTCCTATATTCAAAACCCCCTTTTAAACCGGTTCCAGGCTCGAACCGGTTCTCCCACCCTCGGACCCCTAACCTATCTAACCGGTTCTTACCGGTTCCTAACCCGGTTCCTGTACCGTAATCGGTTCCAACCTGTTACAGTGTAAAAAATTTTTTTTTTTTCGTTTTTCGTTTGCGATTTGGATTCTAAACTACGATTCGTATTTGTATAACATGAAAAATAAAAAAAACAATTAACATAAAAATAAACAATTAACTGATGAAGAAAAGACAACTACTGAAGATGTTTGCCACTGAAGACAACTACTGAAGGTTGCCACTGATGACAAGTTGACAACTATTGAAGGTTGCCATTGATGACAACTACTGAAGGTTGCCACTGATCACAACTACTGAAGACTGCCACTGATGAGGAATACTCATCAGTGGGAAAACTGCCACTGATGAGGAATACTCATCAGTGGGAACAGTCATCAGTTGAATAAGTGGGAAAGCTGCCACTGATGACAACTACTGAAGGTTGCCACTGATGAGGAATACTCATCAGTGGGAACATTCATCAGTTGCGACTTCTTCCTCGGAATTACTTGTAGAAATGCCTTCTTGTTCGTCGTGCACTCGAACATCAAGTGGTGTTTCATCTTCGAGAGTGGTTACGTGTTGAATACGATCGATTGAGTCCAAGTGATCCTTTAAGCAAATGCACATCTCCACCGACTCCGAATTTAGTCTTGTTCTTCTCACCGATATTACCCTGCCACTAAGAGAAAAAGCGGATTCCGAAGCTACCGTAGAAGCTTGGACGGTTAGTAAATCACGGGCCATGGTGGCAAGAATCGGAAACTCGGTTTCCTTTACCTTCCACCAAGCCAAAACATCAAAAGTGCCATATTCCTCTTCGGATAAACCGGTAGAGTAATCATTTGCACTATACCTTCCTAGTTCGCTTGAAGGGGTGTTACCCCTTTGGTTTTTAGCCGTTACATTGCGAACGGTGTTCATAAGGCTAATCATGGGATCTCGTACTCTAGTAGCACTTGAACTTGATGAAGACCCCCCCGGCATAGGCATGTGTATGTTTGACCCATATTTATTTAAATAAAAGTCATACATAAATTTAAAATTCAAGTTAAAATCATTTTTTGCCTCTGTTGAAAAGTTTGGGTCAACTTCATGCATATCTAAGGCTGAAAAATTTCGTCTATCACACATTCAACCCCCGTAACATTTAACATTGGGTTTAAAGCGGCGGCGCAAGTAAAAACCGGTGGCAATTCAAGAAAGTATTTTTTTAATTTAAACTTCATTGGTAATATGATGTTTGAAAACATTGGACTTTTATTTTCAAATTCTTTAAGATTGTTAACGATTAAAAATAACTCCGAAAGAACCAAGGGACTTGTCGGATAATACGTTCCCGATAGTTTCGTAGTTGATGTTTTAAAAACTTCAAGAAAAGTCGATAAGTCATTGATAATTTCCCATTTCTCATTTGAAAAGGGGATTGCCAAATCATTCTCGGCAAGACTAGAATGAAACATTTGTAAAGTTTCTCTTTGTTTCAAAGCACTTTGAAACATTATGCAAGTGGAATTCCATCGATGAGGTACATCCCAATTAGCTCCCAAAGCTTTTCTTCCCGTATCTTTACAAAATTTTCTATATTCCATTGTCTTTTTTTACTTTTCTTAAAAACTTCATGTATCATTATTCTAAAATCGTTTATAACCGATGTAACCTCATCCGAAGCAAGTCCGTCTTGCATGATTAAATTAATGATATGTGCAATATACCTTGAGTGAAAAAATACACCATTGCAAATCGGCGTATATTTTAATTTTAATTTATCAACCGCCGATGTATTATTCGACGCGTTATCAAATGCCATTGAAAATATTTTATTTTCTAGTTTATAAGTTTTTATAACATAATCTAAAATTTCAAACAAATTATCTCCCGTATGTGGATACTCAAAGAGTTCGAAAGCAATGGTGCGTTTTATCATTTCCCACGATGACGGGTCTACCCAATGAGCGGTGACACAAAGATAAGATTCGGGTAGACCATGTGGAGCCGACCAAACATCACTAGTTAAGTTTATTCCCGTATTTATATTTTCAAAATATGCAATTAGTACCTCTTTGGCCTTCTTCCACAATTTTAAACAATAACGTTTAAGAGTATGACGACTTACGTGAGTGTATTGTGGTTGAAGCGTATCTCGAATCATGGCGGTTAAGCGAGGGTTGTCGAAGTGGCTAAACGGCAAAGCTTCTTGAATCACAAACTTCGTCATACGATCTTGAACTCGATCAATTTGGTATGTAAATATTCCGCCTTCACTATCCATTTGCGTTTGTTGCGAATCGACGTTCTTTTTCAACGCCTTGCAATACGGTTTTTCGATGTGTTTCTTCAAATTTGAATTCGAAAGTGGGTTTAAATAAATCCCACAAAACTTGCACCGAGCCTTCAATGAATGGTCACTCAATTCAACCAAATCCCAATTGCACCAAATCTCTTGATTACGATTATGAGGTACAATACGAACGAAACTTGGTTCGGCGTTGGAACATTGACCAACCGATGATTGTGAGGCAGCCATAACAACAAATATGAATATAGAAGAAGAGAAAACAAGAGATTAGAGAACTCAAAACGTTGTAATAGCGTTTTTTTGTATTTTTTTGCGTTCGGGTTTGCGTTGAGTGTTGTGATGAACCCATGACACCAAATACCTATTTATACTAGTAGTGGGGTGCTTGGGGGAGCCAAAAAACGGCTATTTTTGACCCCAACGGTCAAAAAACGGCCAAAAAAACGATTTCCAACGGCTATATTCGATCCAACGGCTAGAACCGGTTAGGAACCGGTTCCGGATGGTTCGGTTCCAGAACCGGTTCCGGTTCGGTTTCGGTTCCTACCCGCCCCCACTCAGAAATGCAAGAACCGGTCACGGATCATCGGGTTGAATCAGATAGGGTCCGGTTCCTACAAAAAATGGGTAGGAACCGGTTCGGGTCCACCGGTTCGGTTCCAGGAACCGGTTTCGTTGAACATCTCTAGACTACTGATGATGATGTCTGTGGACTACTTTTGTGGAGAGGTAAGTTTTTTCCTTTGTCTCCCTTTGTGTCGATTTTAAACTAATATCTTGGTTTAATTACTAAATCATGTTGTAAAGTGCAGGTTATGTTCCGATGTAATGCAACCTCGATAGGTATGAAGCTTCGCTCTTATACTTTGGATTGCAATGCTAAAGAGTTATTTCACTTGTTGTAAATAGGTGAAATGTGCCTGCTATAACTTTACTTAAAAACATTTCACATTGGCTTAAGTTTCTTATACTCTGGATTTAGTAATAAATGGCAACTTGATAATTTCATTTTGTTTCTATAATAGCTTATAACTGAATTCCCTAACCTCTTATTTTCTGAAGTAATTGCTACTTCATGTAGGATGGTCAGATTGGTAAGGTTTGGAATGTTAGATAATGTGAAATGGGGTTTGAGTATTGTTTTGGATAAAATTCTGCTAAGGATAATGTATCCAAATCCGTAAAGTGAGGTTTAGTGCTAAATTGATAACGATGAATATATGAACGAAATTAAGATGAACACAACGATTTGTTGCGAGGAAAAACCCTTTGATCTTGTTTAGATCAAAGGAAAAAAACCCCGGGTGATGACAACTCGTCGATCACCGATTTATTAATAACAAAAAAGGTTACAAGTGTTTGGAGATCGTGATCGATGTTACAAAGTAAGCTAGTGTGTAGAGAGAGTTCTTGATTCTGCTCTAGTGTGTGTGAGAGTACAAGTGTGTTCCTAATCGATCATTTCTCGATGTTTATAAAGAAAATACATTCAACAACTAGTCCTAATTATCCGCCACTATTCCACAACTCCTCCAACGTTCATGACCACGTGCTGGGAGCTTCCAGTAGCGAAATTTAAGGTAGACCAAGTCACAAAGTCGTTACTTTTGTTGAATAATAATCTATACACGTGAAACAATTGTTAATAATACTAACCTCTGAGGATCCTAGATCTTCGACATAATTATGGAGCTCTTCAGGAGGATAACTGATCCAGGCATATTTTCAAGGATAATATATCCTCAGCAGAGAAAATATCAGTCCTAACAATTGCCCCCAAAATGGCCGGTGTTTTTGCTTTACAACTGGCATTTTGAAATTTGAATCTTCTGCGAAAACTAGATGATGGGACGGTTTGCCAGAAATATTTACCATTTAGCCCTTGATATAATCATAACCGCCTATATATGCCGTCCTATATCTCTTTTATAATCACATATTCAGGCAACACGGCATAATCCTTTCTTTCCTCTCTTATTTTCTTTGATAATAATGTCTATCACTTCATCTTCTTTACCTCCTTCTAAACCTTCCGAGCAATCTTCCGATGACTCTGAGTTGTCGGAGATGGAGCCACAAAATCTCATAGCCAACCCTTCTATTGAAATCTGCAAACTCATGGATCCAGAAGTCGATGAGTTTCGCTCTTTGTTTCCGCCAAAAACCCTTTTACGACCGTACGAATCCAGCATCCGTTGCGACGTATACTCAAAGACTTGGGTGTGTTTTCCGGCTTGCCCTTTCCTTATTGGCTACAGTTATCCGTTTCCCCCCCTTTCACACAAAGCGTCTTCGATTCCACTGGCATATCCTACATCCAGGCTATGCCTATGGTGTGGAGAGTCCTCAGCACTATTGAAAGAATTATTGAAGAGGAGAAAATCGACTTCGGCCTTCAAGAACTGTCTCATCTTTACACCCTTACTACCCACGGTTCTATCCGATTCATTTTGAAATCTAAGCCTCGACAACCCCATCCGATTTTGAAAGTCACCTTAAACGATTCCTTCTGGAGGAATCAGTTTTTCTTCGTGAAACGTGACTCCATACCCGGAGGGGATGACCTTGCTTCAAAATGGGTTAGAAAGGGTAGGATCTTGGATCCTTAAAAATGATAGGATCCTTGATGATTAATCTAACTTTGAGTCTTCTTTTTATTTGTAGTTGAGAACTTCACTTCTTTGGCTAAGCTACCTGGAACAGAAGAGAAAACAAAGTGGTTCCTTGCACTGGATACCGAAGTTAGAACTTTTCAAGCCCGATTTATCGAAGCTTTCTGTGAGATTTCCTCATATTCGAATATGTCAAGTAAGTTTATTATAATAATTTCAAAGTAAATAATATTAGATAGAATACTAATCTGTCAACTGAATTTTCGTAGGTGCCAAGAAGTCTCAGAAATATGCTAGTAAGTTCTCCTTGGAAGACATCGATAGTATGATCACTTCTCAAGACGTTAAGAAGGAAACTCTGAAGGCAGCAACTAGTTCCGAGCCTAAGACTGCAACTACCAGAGCTAAGTCAACAGCTTCCAAGAGAAAGAGGTCCTCTGATCCCAAAACCCACTATGACATGGTCCTTACTGTAAGTATCCTGTATCCTGCTATATCGAATTTAAGGATCCAATATCCTTCTAATCTTTGCTTAATGGTCGGTTACAGGCTATGAATGCTTTCAAAGAGAATTACGAAAAGATTGTGAGCCAAATGAGTGATAAGTTGTCTGGGTTAGGGAACACAGTGGTCAACAAGGACAAAGCTTTAGGCCAGCTCAAGAGGCAGCTCGAGGATCAGATATCCACAGCAGATGCCCAGCGCCAAGAGGAAGTCAAGTAGGCAACAGATGAGGCCAAGATGTGGGCGGCCAGGTCGATGCTGCAAACAAGGATTAAGATGGCGATGGAGGCCGGTGATCCTGATTTTGATAAGGCAACCTGGAACGTGCAGAAGTGGAAGACTACCTTGGCAGCTCTTGGTGGCGATGAGGATGTGGAGATGGCCGAGGAGAATGTTGCTGGGACGAGCGGAATCAAGGATGTGGTTGAGGCCGGTGAAGAAGGATCACAGATCCTCAAGACAATTCTCAGGGGTACTGATGGTGGATGGATCCTCTGTTTGTGGGGATGAAACCTTTGGTGCCTCTGACTTTTATTTTCCTGCATCTTAAGAACAATTAGTAACACTAGCTTAACCCGGGTGGATGATCCATCTTTTGTATGGTGAAATCCGGGTTTTGGATAAGTCCAAGTGACTTATATTAATAATAATCTAAAACTTTTGACTACTTGTTTGTTATTTATTATTTTGAAAACTTATTTGATATAATCTTAGTCTTATTGAGAATTTTAAGAATAATTATGAATAAAAATTTTAGGATAGAATATTCTTAAGAAAAAGCTATTATAGAAATTTTGGATATAATATCCTTAGAAAAATAATTAAAAATTTTAGGATAGAATATCCTAATAGAAATAATTCAAAGATGTTAAATCTTTAAACAAAAAGATTTATAAGGATCCTAGCTAAACCAATATAAACTTAAAAGTAGAAATCATACCACAAGGTCTAAGTAGACCTAAGTTACCGTAAGTATTGAACCTTCAGTGATCCTGGTAGAGGAAATTTAGGATTTTGAATCCAAAAGTTTTGATCTTCATAATGACCTTAGAAAATCTGTTGCAAATAACTTATAATGTTAGCTGGGATTAAATCCATTAAGCTGGGGACAAGCCCATAAATAAACTGGGGACAAGCCCGTGCAATTGGGGACAAGCCCGTGAACTGGGGACAAGCCCGTGAACTGGGGACAAGCCTAAACTGGTGTAAAACTGGGGACAAGCCCAACTACTGGGGACTGGCCCAAGGATAAGGATGTCAACTGGTGACTCGCCCAAACCGGGATTTAGCCCAAACGTGAGTGACGTGAAAACGCCTAAACCTTAGCTAACATGAAAATGTTAGAAACCTTTGTCTTGAGATAACGTGAAACATTATAAACCGGTGGTATGGTACGTCTACCATAAATCGTAGGATCCTCCATATAGCCGAAGACAACGAAATTGTCAGCCACTAAGCGTATACTGGTCCCGCTGCCCCGGACTATACGTTGGATAACGTGCGCTCCAGGCGAGAGTGTATAAACTCTAATTTATAAGAAAGGTGAAAACCTTTAAACCTTAGGGGATATGACCATAGGGGGTCATACCCAATCATGGGCTAGGCCAAAGAAAATAGTACAGTACCTTAAATATAAAGGAGATGTGGCCAACCTCTTGATCATTGAATATCTTACTAAGATCCTGCATTGTTACTTAAAACTTGGAAAACACAAGTGTTAAGAATATGTTATCCTTAAATAAGCAAAAATTAAATTGAATAAATGATTAGGTAAATATTACCGATTTTAGGATCCTTGATCCTTTAAGGATACTTGATCCTCAGAGGATAGTTGATCCTGATCAGAAAAAGTATTTCTTGAGGTGGATAGCATTCCATGCTCTTGGTAATCTGTTGCCTTCCATAGTGAGCAAATGATATGCCCCTTTTCCTGCCTCCGACTCGATCAGATAAGGGCCTTCCCACTTGGGTGCTAGCTTTCCATCAGCCGGATTGGCTATATTTTGGAAGGCTTTTCTCAAGACTAAATCTCCTTCTTGAAATATTCTGATTCTGATGTTCTTGTTGTATGCCCCAGCTACCCTTTGTTGATAAGCCGCCATTCTGATTTTGGCAAGGTCTCTGAGTTCTTCAACAGTATCTAAGTCTTCAAGAAGGATTTCTTCATTGGCCTCAGGATCACGGATGCTTGTTCTGGCTGTAGGAACCACCATTTATGTGGGGACTACCGCTTCTGGCCCAAACACCAATGAGAAGGGTGTTTGGTCTGTTGCAATCTTGGGTGTTGTCCTGTCGGCCCAAAGAACATAAGGTAGTTCTTCAGCCCACTTTTCTTTCTTGGAGCCTAGCTTCTTCTTCAAATTGTTGATGATAGTCTTGTTTCTTGACTCTGCTTGGCCATTAGTTTGAGGATGCACTGGGGTAGATGTAATCATCTTGATGCCCCAACTGTCACAAAAGTTAGTGGTTCTTTTCCCGATAAACTGGGAACCATTGTCACAAATAATTTATGAATGAATGCCAAATCTAGTAATAATATTTCTTTTAATGAAAGATATAACCTCTTTTTTCGCGAACTTGAACAAAAGCTTCTGCCTCTACCCACTTTGAAAAGTAATCAGTCATTGCAAGCATGAATACTTTTCCTCCTGGTGCCTTAGGCAGTTTACCCATAATATCCATGCCCCACTTCATAAAAGGCCATGATGAGGATATATGATACATAGGTTCTGCTGGTTGATGTAGGATGTTTGCATGACTTTAACAAGCATCACACTTCTTTGAATACTCCATGGCGTCTCTCTTCATTGTTGGCCAGAAATATCCTGTTCTCAGAATTCAAGAAAACAGAGCTCTACCTCCAGTGTGATTACCACAATCACCTTCATGAAAGTCTATGAGCACCTCTTGGATTTCAGGATCCTCGATGCACCTCAAGTATGGACATGCAAGAGATTTTCTGTATAGCATATTATCTAATAAAATATATTGTGATACCTTGAGTTTGAAAGATTTGGGATTCTCTGTGGTTGGAATCTCTCCAGTTTGAATGTATTTTTTGATCGGGAGGATCCAGGATCCTTGACTATTTGAGGATGATGGATCCCAAAGTACAATCTGTCTGTCAGTTGTTATCTCCCAAACTTCTTGTTCTCCTATTGTTGGCGAGAGTATATGAATGATTGGGATCTTCATGTCTTCTGGAATCTTCAAAGATGAGGCTAAATTTGCCAAGGCATCTGCCCCAACATTCTCTTCCCTTGGTATCTGTACAATGCTAAATAATTCAAAGGATTTTGCTAATTCCTTCACAACATCTAGATATTTGATTACTTTTTCTCCTTTAACAACATATGAGCCATTAAAGTGGTTAGCAATCAATAATGAATCTATATATACTTGAAGATACCTGATCCTCATGCACTTAGCTAATTGCAAACCTGCGATCAGAGCTTCATACTCTGCCTCATTGTTCGTTGCTTGGAACTCACAGGCTATAGACTGGGGACATATGTCCCCATGTGGCGATTTCAGTAGGGTCCCTAATCCTGTTCCTCTTACATTGGAAGCCCCATCAGTGAAGAGTATCCAAGGATCCTTGGTCTCTTCTAGTTGTTGGACCTCCAAGTCGGCTTCTTTCTGCATGTCGCTACTGAAATCATCCACAAAGTCTGCGAGTGCTTGTGACTTGATGGCTGTTCTTGGCTCATACTGAATATCATATGCACTCAATTTCATAGCCCATTTGGCCATCCTTCCTAACAATTATGGTCTTCTAAGCACATTCTTAACATGATAATTAGTTCTTAAAATAATAGTATGAGTCTCAAAGTAATGTCTTAATTTAATAGAAGTCATAATAAGTGCAAGAATTAATTTTTCTAAATGAGAATACTTGTCTTTTGCGTCTAAAAGACTCTTACTTACATAATAAACGAGATGTTGTTCACCTTCATGATTGGGAGGATCCAGGATCCTTGACTAGCTGAGGATAATGGATCCCAAAGTACAATCTGTTTGTCACTTGTTATTTCCCCAACTTCCTGCTCTCCTATTGCTGGCGAGAGTATATGGATGATTGGGATCTTATTATCTTCTAGAATTTTCAAGGATGAGGCTAAATTTGCTAAGGCATCTGCCCAGCGTTTTCTTCCCTTGGTACATGCATTATACTAAACAATTCGAAGGATTTTGCTAATTCCTTCACAATTTCTAAATATTTGATCATATTCTCACCTTTTACGGTATAAGAGCCGTTAAAGTGGTTAGTTATAAGTAAAGAATTCATATAAACTTGAAGATACCTGGTCCTCATTTGTTTGGCTAAAAGTAAACCTACGATGAGTGCTTCATACTCTGCCTCATTGTTGGTAGCTTGAAATGCACATGCAAAGGACTGGGGTATTATGTCCCCCTGTGGCGATTTCAGTAGTACGCCCAATCCTGTTCCTCTTAAATTGGATGCTCCATCTGTAAAAAGAATCCAAGGATCCTTGGTTTCTTCTAGTTGCTGAACTTCTAAATCAGCTTCCTTTTGCATGTCACTGCTGAAATCAGCCAAAAAGTCTGCTAGTGCCTGCGATTTGATAGTTGTTCTAGGCTCATACTGAATGTCATATGCACTCAGCTTTACAGCCCACTTAGCCATCCTACCAGACAATTCTGGCTTTCTAAGAACATTCTTAACAGGATAGTTAGTTCTCAAAATAATAGTATGAGTCTCAAAATAATGTCTTAATTTAGTAGAAGCCATAATAAGTGCAAGAATTAACTTTTCTAAATGAGAATACATGGCTTTCGCGTCTAAAAGACTCTTACTTACATAATAAACGGGATGTTGTTCACCTTCATGATCCTTCACAAGGACAACACTTATGGCATTTCCTGAGACAACTAGGTATAGGTATAAGGATTCTCCATCCACAGGCTTCATTAGAGCTGGTGCTGAGTATAAGTAATCCTTTAAGGCTTTAAGTGCAGCCTCATGCTTCTCTGTCCACTCAAACTTCTTGTTTTTCCTAAGGATGGCATAGAAGTCTTTACACTTCTCTGAGGATCTGGAAATGAATCTGTTGAGGGCAGCTATTCTTCCCGTCAGCCTCTGGACATCCTTATCATTCACAGGGGATTTTAGATTGATGATGGCTTCTATCTGCTCGGGGCTTGCTTCTATCCCTCTTTTAGTCACCATGTATCCTAGAAACTTTCCTGCTTCAACACCAAAATGGCATTTTGACGGGTTCAGCTTCATGTTGTACTGATCCAAGATGTTGAAAGCTTCTTCAAGATCTCTGAGGTGATCCTCATCTCTTTTTGACTTTACTACCATGTCTTCTATATAGACTTCCATGGTCTTGCCTAACTGATCCTTGAACATCATGTTGACCAGTCTTTGATATGTTGCCCCTGCATTTCTTAGTCTAAATGGCATAGCAATATAACTGTATATGCCAGTAGGAGTCATGAATGCTGTATCTTCTTGATCAGATGGTTCCATCTGGATTTGTTGAAATCCAGAGGAAGCATCCATAAAGGTAAGCATCTCATGTCCTACCGTTGCATCCACCATGGAGTCTATATGTGGTAATGGGAAAGGATACTTGGGGCATGCTTTGTTTAAATCAGTAAAATCAATACACACCCTCCACTTTTCATTCTTTTTAGAAACAACCACATTAGCTAACCATCGAGGATACTTAACCTCTCTGATCATACCGGCATTAAGAAGTTTTTCAACCTCTTCTTGTATGATCGTGTTCCTCTCAGGAGCGAATTTCCTTCTCTTCCGATGGATGATTTTAATAGATAAATCAAGGCCTAACTTGTGAGTAATTACCTCCTTATAAATACCTATCAAGTCTGAATGTTTGAAGGCAAACATAGACTTTCTTCATTTTAGGAAGGATATCATATCCTCCTCAATTTCATTGGGGATACTGGATCCTAGGAACACTTTCACATCTGGATCCTCGGGGTCCAAGGATACTTCCTTTAAGTCCTTCTCCCGAGCTTCCAGCACGTCCCTAGGATGTTGCTGTGGTTGCTATGCTCTAGTATGCTTGGCTGTCGGCTTCATTGATGAAGAATAATAGTTCTTGGCCTCCACCTGATCACCGTCTATCCTCACTACTCCCCAAGGAGTCGGGAGTTTAATGCACTGGTGGTAAGTAGAAGCCACTGCCTTCATCCCATGTAACCAAGGCCTGCCTAAAATAACATTGCAACAAGAAAGGTTATCAATAACACAAAATCTTTGGTAAGAATTTAACCATTCTATATATGTTGGGAGGTTAATGTCCCCCAATGTCTTCTTGGTTTCTCCACTGAAAACAACTAGCACTGATGTCCTTGGGATAATCTGGGAGTCTGATATGTTCATCTTCTGAATAACATCATTTGGATGATATTGACCGAGCTTCCACCATCTACTAGGATCCTGCATACATAATGGTTAGCAATAAATAAAGTAACAATCAAACCGTCGTGATGAGGATCCTGGTTACTTGATTTATCTTCTTCATCAAAGAAGATCCTTTTGTCTGTCATCAAAGTGGTGGATATAATCGGTCATTCTCCATTATCCAACTTGGTTTCCTTGGCCAGTCTTTTAGCTGTGGAGAAGGAAGTGCCGCATATATCTGATCCTCCGGAGATGAAGTTGATCACTTGAGCATCTGGTGGGGGCGGAGTTGCTTTTTGAGGAACCTCTTCAGGATCCTGGATCCTGGACTTTTTTCTTCCCAAAAGCTCTTTAAAGGTGGCCCTTTCTCAGGAGGTATCCAATTTCCCTTCTCAAACCGTTGCAATCATCCGTCATGTGGCCAAAATCCTCATGGAAAGCGCACCATTTGGATTTGTCTCTGAAGGTGGTTGACTTTTCGTTCTTTTGGGGCCACCTCGCTTTCTTACCTAGATCCTTCATGGCATAAATTAAACCATGAGTATCTACTGAGAAGCAGTATTCTGAGATGCTTGGGTAGCCTTCATCATCGTCTCCTTCTTCAACCGCACGGACGTTCTGATTGTTGAATTTGGAGTAGGGTTTCGAGTTGTTGTTCTTGAACGAGAGCCCTTGCTTCTTGTCGGAGGATTCTCGCTTTGCTTGATTCCCCAGACGATCCTGGATCCTTATATCATCTTCCAACCGTATGAATTTGAGTGCCCTGTTTCTGACTTCATCTAAGGACATGCAAGGAATCATAAAAAGATCATCATAAAAGTGGGAGCCCCTCTGAAGTCCCATCTTGAATGCTTCAACAGAAGTAGTCATGTCAAGATTAGGGATTTCTAGAGCTTCCCTGCCGAACCTCGTAACAAAATCCCAAAGGGATTCATCACTAGGTTGGATAACTCGGTATAAATCACTAGTTAACTTCTCAAATTTCCTACTACAGGAAAATTGGCTGTTGAACAAGTTAACTAAGTGCGAGAAAGAAGTAATTGAAAAGGTGTAACATCCCGAAATTTCAAAGTGATATTAATTATATTACTTACTAATAGAGGGAAAGTTTACTCGGGTTGTCAGGAAATAAATAATAGAGTAGGAGTTGGTATGAGTCGGGCTAGTGTTGGATTAATGGAGACGGGTTAAATGAGAATGGGCCTTAGGTCCATGGGATTTCAGGGATATAAATACCCTAGCACCCCAAAATATCTTCATTTCTATCATTATCCAAACACACTCCAAAAACACACACATACACCACAACTTCGCCGGCGGCCGGAACCGGGCAGATCCGAGGAGAGGAACGGGCAGATCCGAGAGAGAGAGAGAGCGATTAGTTGTGTTAACAAGTTAAACGAGATCCAAACAAGCTCAAAGGTATGATTCTTGATCTTTGAAGTTTAAAGATCCAAGCTTTTTAGTGTATAAGCGACCGAAAATGGTCGGGAAGCGTAGTGGGTGATATTGAACCATAGAAAGGGTGTTAAAATCGCTCAAAATGCTGGAAAGAAACCGAACAGCGGCTGTCTGGGCAACTTCGCCTGCATCTGGGCAACTTCGCCTTCAAAGCGATGAACTTCGCCTGCAAGCTAAGTTCGCCTGATGGCAACTTCGCTGTAAAGTTAAGTTCGCCTAACTGGTAACTTCGCCTGAGGCCAAGTTCGCCTGATGATAACTTCGCCTGAAGCCAAGTTCGCCTGATGACAACTTCGCTGTAAAGCTAAGTTCGCCTAAGGTTTAACTTCGCCTAAAGCCAAGTTCGCCTGAGGTTTAACTTCGCCTAAAGCCAAGTTCGCCTAAGGTTTAACTTCGCCTAAAGCCAAGTTCGCCTGAGGTTTAACTTCGCCTAAAGCCAAGTTCGATTAGAAAATAAATTAAAAGCGATAAGTAAAAGTAAGCTAATACTAGGCCACCAGATTAGATCAGGCGAGTATTGATACGTGTAACTTGTACAGTCAGCCGAGCTCAGTTAAAGAAGGGATTTACAGCTGCCAGAGGAAGAAGCAGAGTTCAGGTGAGTTTCTAGCCCCATTCCTTGTTATGTTTTCGGGGCTGTGTGCATACTCAATATGTTTGTTAATACACTTATCCTAAGAGATAAGTGTATGCCTTATGTGGATAATGTGAAATGTATGAATGATTGCTTGATGGTACGTGAACGATCTTCGGATATTGCACGTACTGTCAGGTTGTAACGCTATGTATAAGGTAAGTATGTTATGTATGTTTATGTGTATGAATATGATAGAGATAATAGAAGAAAGAAATGATAATGTATGGTTGTATGGTTACGAAAAGGGTACCGAGCCCTAATAATACTCGAGGTATGATGTATGGCTGTATGGTTACGAAAAGGGTACCGAGCCCTACTAATACTCGAGGTATGATGTATGGTTGTATGGTAACGAAGAGGGAATCGAACCCTACTAATATTCGAGAACTAGGAACCGAACCCTACTAATATTTGATATTGCACGTACTGTCGGGATATAAATAAAGATATTAATATTGTATGTAATGTAAGGATGACGTATGAACATTATGAATGAAAGCTTGTCGGTACGTGAACGATCTTCGGATATTGCACGTATCGTCAAGGGAAGTGAATAGCTCCTTACATGGATATTAAATAATAACTTATAGATAGTGTTCCTTCTATAGAAAGTATAGTGTTCCTTCTATGGAAAGTATAGTGTTCCTTCTATGGAAAGTATAGTGTTCCTTCTATGGATAGTAAAGTGTTCCTTCTATGGAAAGTATACAGAGTGTTCCTCCTATGGAAATTATATATAGTATGGTAATGGTAATTGTTCTTTTAATAGATATTACGTGACGATCCTCCTATGGATATTTATACGAGGGTAAGGTAGTAATATGTGTCTTCGGATACGGGAAGAAATATATGGGAATAAATTGTATGTTGCCTGATTAATTAGAACTCACTCAGCGTAGCTGACTTTTAGTATGCACGCAGGTGAGCTGATTATAGAGTTAGCATGAGGATGACACACGGCATGGATTGAACGGCTGGCATCTGAAGAAAGAAGTAAAGATGTTTTAAAAATAAAGTTTTGTGTTATGGTATCAAAGAAAAGATTTAATGTTTTGTAACAAATGATTGATGTTTTATATTCCGCCAAAAGTTTTAATAAACTCTGATTTGAAGAACTGTGTTTATGAGTAAATCCGACGCTAAATTAGGGCCACCGGGTTCGGGGCCTTACAAAAGGGAGGAAGACTTAGCAGCCACTTTAATGCAGATCTTGTCAGTGCGGATCCAAAACCCTTGCATAAACAAGCTTCCTTAAGTCTTTCAGGGATAGGATTGATCTCCATCCTTTCTCTATACTGAGCTACATGCTCCTCAGGATTAGTGGTCCCATCGTAAGTCTTCATGTTAGGGGGTCTGGAATCGCTTTGGGATTTCAGCATCACAGATAGGTGGAGCAAATCTGGATAACTTGTGGCTCCCTTCTGGTATCTCGGGAATCGGACGGATCACCCCCGGTACACTGGATATCATATCCTTCAGCTTTTGTAGTTCCTTAGCCATAGCTTGGTTGATACCTGCATCCTGCATGGAACCACGGTTAGCATCTAAGGATATAAGTCATAAAAGTTACCTCTTTGATGGGTGAAGGTTGGCATTCCTGAGGAGTGGTTGAGGTAAGAGGCGTCTGCTACTGGAGTTGGTCCACCCGAAGCTATAGTCTGCATGGGGATTATATCTCCTTCATGGACCTCGGATGACCTTTGATGTTGAACCCCTGAGGATCCTTGATCCTGGAAGAAGGATCTTTGACTGGGGTTGAAGGATCCTAATGGTTGAGAGTTGAAGGATCCTTGAAGATACAATCTTGAGGATCCGGGTTGGAGGATGGATGATCCTTGCTGGAAAGTTGAGGATCCTTGAGCTAGTTGACCCATGGACCTCAGTTGAAGGATAAATGATCCTTGTTAGAAGTATGAGGATCCTTGAGTTTTTTGACCCATGGACCCTTGTTGGAGGATAGATGATCCTGGCTGAAACAGTGAGGATCCTTGAGTCTGTTGACCCATGGACCCATGTTGAATGATAGATGATTCTTGAGTGAATTGAGCCAAGGATCCTGGAGTAGTGAAATCCAACATCCTAGGCATCAAGGGAGTGTGATTTTCCGCTGGCCTCTTAGTCTTCTTGAGATCTTCTATCTCACGAAGGATCCTCTGGTTGGTATTGGTTTGCTGCTCCATATATGCTTTGACCTGCGAAAACATATTAGAAACATCATTGTTAGTACTAACCACCGGAGTGGCAGCAGTGGTTCTGGAGCTCTTGAAAACTGGCAGCTGTGTCTTGCTTCCAACAGCAGCAGGCTGTGATGCTCCCGTGATTGGCGGAGGCATCGGAGCCAAAGTCCTTGATGAGAGAGGAACCGAAGATGGCATGGTTGATGAAGCAGAGGTTGATTGAGAGGCCATTGAAAGTGATATGGGTATGAAAAATTTAGATTTGATAGGAATAATATGGATTATAGCACCAATTGCCCCACGGTGGGCGCCAAATTGTTTTGGATACATTATCCTTAGCAGATTTTATCTAAAACAAGTATTATTTGCTCTATGCTAATATCTTTCAATATGGTGTTGTAGTGTGTGAGATAGAAGATAGAAACAATGGGAGACGACATGACAGAATAAGAGTGGTGGTGGCAATTATGGGGTGGTCGTGTTGCTGTATAATGTTAGGGTTTGTAGTTCGGGGGCGATGAAGTGTATTAGGTGGCTTCGTTTTTGTATATAAAGTCTTGAATGTTATTAATGAATGTTAAATCAACGCCCGATTGATTTGGTATTCTTTATTTTCTATGGTTCCAGTTTCACACCCCGCATACTCTGCCGCAACGCGACGGGTCAAAATCCTAGTTATCTTTAATATTGGAATATTGAAAACTAAATATAGTTATTTTTTTATAGTTAAAGTACTTGAAAATATTCAATTATTAAAACATATTATATTATATTATATTTAATATTAAGTTTTTTAACATACAAGATAATTATTAACACATAATATGTATTCATGTGTATATAAATATATAAAAAATGAATTAAATATATTCGAGCCGTACCAAACTGACCGGACCTATGCTCGTTGCTTGGCTCGTTTACAAACCGAGCGGAGCGGCTCGTTTACAACAGAGTGAAAAACGAGCGAGCATTTTTCGAGAAAATTCCGAACAATCGACGAATGAGTTGAAGCGACGAGCGGTTTGGACAGCCCCTACACTACCCCACCTTTTATTGACTTTTGAAATCATGAAATTCTCATACAATAATTTTCCTTTGCGAAATACAAGGTGTCACAATCGTTCATTGATTTGACCATTATTACTAATATTTCACCCTTGCTCTAAAACTTATATGAGATGCCACTGTTTATTTAATGCAATTTATTTATATACTGAAAAATTAGAAAATATCATATATATTCCTGCAAATTTTAATATCAAATATATCATTCTATAATAATTAAACTATCATTATATCCCTAATTAATATATTTCATTAAAAACAATTCGGAATATGACAAATTTAACCCCCAAGTTTATCAAAACCGAACCCCCCCTTCAATCTGCTAAAAACTATCCCCCACTATAAAAACCTACCCCCTAAGCCGTGCTAAAAAAACCTAGATCCTTCAAAAACCTAACCTTAAAAACTAAACTAAACTAAACCAAAGACTAAACTGAGATTTTTTTTAATCAATGATGCAAGATAAACATTTTGTTTTTTTTTTCTTTTCTAATTTTTGCTATTTTTTTGGTTTTGTAATTTTTTAAAATAATTTTCCTATATTTTTGGAGGGGTTGTTTAATCCTTTTAAAGGCGGTATTGAAAAAGGGTAATTTTGTCATTAATAAAAGTTTTTAAGGAGACATATATGATATTTGGAATTTTTTATGGATATATATATGATATGATATTTGTTAAATTTGTAAGAATATACATGAATTTAATGCTATTTAATTCAGGGTTTAATAGCCTTATTACTCAAATACTACTAGACCATAACTTTTCAAGATTTTCTTCGATTTCATTTATTCCTGTAACCAACCTATTAATTGTCCATGCTTCAATAATTGAATGAACATGGTTTTTTGGTATTCATTTCATTTAGGCTACGTAGAACTAGGAAAGATATGAAGTTTAGGTTCTAGCATTATTTTTACATTATGTGAGTATCGTGACGTGAAAAAGTGTTAATGAAGAAGAGTCTCTCTTCTTCATTTTTATACAAGTGTAAAACTACTGATGAGCTAAATGTGATAGTGATAGCTAACAAAAACAGTTACAAACTACTGACATAGTTATTACAAACAACTGCCTATAGAGAATCCTATGCTAACTACTGATATTTGTTAAACCATTGATGTTTGAACCATCAGTTGTTTGGATCTTTAACACTTTGTAGAGTAGTTGTTGTCTTCAGTTCTTTTATGTCAACAGTTTACCATGTCAGCTGTTTAGAGTAGTAGTTGTCAAAACTTCATAATGAAGAATAACTGGTGTTTAAGCCATAAGTTGTTTGGTATTCGATCTTCAGTTATTTGCAAGGTTCAATAATCTCCCATGAACCGATGATGCCAAACCATTTATTCTTTTTACTCCATTGTCTTATTTAGAAAGTCTTATTTGGGCTGAGTCTTTGATAAATTTTAGAAATTCAATGACCAGACTGCCATCATCTTCCATTTATAAAGGAAGATATAACAAACTTTTTAACAACTCTTCTTCTAGCATAGATACATCTTACAAACCCACCCTTCGTGTTTTACCAGAATTAAATTCCAAGGTTACAAAGGAGCTATTTTTTATTTTACTTCATCTGATAACTTTAGGAATTAATTGGCTTTGAACAGCAGCTGAAGCAATGGCCAAAGTTGATAGAGAAGACAATGAATGTACCGGGTTAATATCATATACAAATCTTATCTTGGCATTTCTGTGTAAATCCTCAATGGCTTGTAGTTCTTCTTCTTTAGTTAATTGTCTTATTCTAGCTTGCAGGGCTATCTGTCTTGCATTTATGCTTTCTTTTGCAGAGCTTGGAATCAGAGCAGTGATTTGAACAGGTCTTTGCCTTTTTTTGGAGTTTAATTATTGATAAAGCTTTAAGAGTGGGGTACTTACTTGGATTCTTCTTTCTTTCTTGTACAAGATCTTTGTAAGCAACCCTTAGCTTATCAATTTCTCATTTGGCAGTCTCTTTTCTAGAATGAAAATTAGCTTAAGCTAATTCAATTTTCATCTTTAAGATCTCTCTTTTCTTTTCTTATGAGATCCTTGTATTTACATCCCAATCAGGTTCAGGATGATCTTAAATAAGGTCTTTTTTGAGAAGCTTTCCAATCCTTCCACATTCGGCTTTCAAATCTTTATAGGTCCACCCTTTGAATTTGTGCACCACTTTATACTTTGCATGCTCTTTTAACCAAATAAGAGCACCTTTCTTGGCTTCCATCAATAGCTGTTTGTCAGCTATTGGTTTTTTCTGAGACTTTCAGGCTTAGCTCATTAGGATCTTGTTCAAAGTCTCTTGTTTTCAGAAGCTCCTTTTGATATACCACTGCGGCTTCTTCATCATACATCTTCTTAGCAGCTTCTGCCAATGTTATTGCAGCCTCTTGTTCTTGATGACTGATTAAGTCTTCAACATTTTTAGGCTTAAAATTCTTTACAGGTGGAGTTGGTGGTGAATATTCCTCTTCATGCAAGACAAGCTTTCTCTTTTTCAAACTAATGTCAAAGCCCTTTGTTTGAGTAGACTTCAAGGTTTCAACTACTTTTGGAACTGTAGTTGCTTCTTGTGTTACCTTGGGTGCATCAACAGTCTCTGAAACTACAGTTGGTTCTTGTGGAACACATGTAGTTTGTCCTGCAGCAACATCCGTAGTTTGGAGAACAACTGGTATATCTTCAAGTTCAACTGTAGTTTGGGAAACTACTGGTTTCTTCACCTCCTTTTGACATTGACTTAACACTTTTTGATTATGAAGGGCCTGTTTCATCTGGATTTATCTTAATTGCGTGACCAATGCCCTTTATTTTGCTTCCCTTTACCTTTTTCAGCATTTCTTTCAATTTAGCAGCTTCTTCAGCAGTTTTGTTTGCTGAATCATTTGGTTTCTTATCAGCTGCCTTTCTTGAACCTTCAAGTATATTACCCCCCTTTTGGCATCAACATGAGTTTGAGCTTTCTCTGAAAACCATGATGCAGGAGGAGCAATTCCTGAAAGAGCCTATAAATAATTCCTTTGATCCACCATTTGCTTTCTTAATTCATTTGCAAGAGTATTGAGAGAGTTTCTAAGCATGGTGGTATCAGTGTTAACTTTGGTGTGATAAATTTGGAATTGAGAGGAAATAAAGGATTTGAGCTCAACAAGCTCTAGGTTAGAGGTGCTTATGCCCTTTTGATGTACATATAAATATACATCTTTTCGGCATTAAATAATCTCTAAAAACTGCAATTTCTATCCAATAACATAGCATAAAAGACTACTTATCATAATAAAACATAATTTCAGGTGAAACCAAGCCTCAAACGAAGAAACAAGCAAAAAGACGAAGAAAACACAAGAAAACAAAGGAACACGCCCCCATGTCTCAAGAAACACGCCCCCATGCTTCTGAAATAAGAAAAGACAAAATCTGGAAGCAAAAGCATGGGACCGTGCTCATCATGCACGCGGCCGTGGACGGGAACACAGAAAAGACAAAGAAGAATTGAGCACATGTCACTAAAAATCACGGGGGCGTGCCTTTCAACCACGGGGCCGTTTCCAGCTCACAAAAGACAAAACAAATCTGGCACATGTCATAAAAATGCACGGGGCCGTGCTCATCAACCATGGGGCCGTGCCTCACTCTCCAGATTGCCTATAAATAGTGGCTCTTGTGCCATTTGAAGAGTGTGCCTTGAAAAGAATTCTCTCCGGTTTTCACTTATAAAAACACACACTAACACTCACTTTGAAGATCTAGTGAAGAGTTTGAAGGTTTGGAGGTCATCACCACTAATCATCATCATCAACCACCGTTACCATCATTAAGAAGAAGGATTCATCTACATTTGGTTAGATTGTTCTAAGTTTAATTATGTATTTGTTATTATCAATCATCTTAATGTTCATCATTATGCTCATTATGAGCTAAACTCCTTTTACCATCTAAAATCTATGAAGAAACTTTGTTATACTTGATAATTAATCAAGACATGTGATGTAGTCTTGTAAAGTACATGGTTATATTACAATTATCTTTTGATGAAAAATGTTTCACCATCTTAAATCACTAAATCAAAGTTGGTGGTTGTCAATATCTTTGGCAATCGTTCATGATCGATTCATGTTCTTGAAAGATAGAAATACTTTGATACATTATCGAAACATGGATCCTTATATTGTACTTAGAAATGATGAGATATAAGTTACGGTGTATTTTTCTAAACCTTGGTAATCCGAAAATGGCTTTGCTTAGGATATCAAATTAGTTAAAGAAACCATATGTTAACGGAATGTGTAATTATAACCTACATAAATCAATCAAGGGGAGGTTGTGTGATGAACTACAACCACCCGAAGTTGTTAGAATTGGTATTTGAGAAATCGAAGTCAATCCTAATCTTTCTACTTTACGAAACTACTTGTCAACTCAAATCGACATCATTGAGATGGTATGACATTAGGAAAGGGTGAACTTTAAAATGCGCATACCATCTCCTTAGTGCCGAAGATGCTCACTTAAGGTTTAAGGAGCTATCTATCATATATTGCTACGGCAAGTTTATCACATGTCTACATATTAATTATCAATGCTAAAATGGAGTGGATTCTTGATCTTAGATGGTAACCTTAACATAATTGAACAACTCGTTTAGAATCTCTTTTCTCGGTCACCTATATATTATAAATATAAGTATTTATATTTAATAAAAAGTTTAAAAATCAACCCCAAAATGATTAAAACCTCCGATTGAAGTAAAACAACGATTTATTATTAGAAACCTGTGTGTCCACGGATCGATACTTGGTTCTTACCATTACTATTCTACACATACGATAGGTACACTTGCCTATTTTGTGTGTGTTTAGACTTTGTAGAAATCACTTTTATAAATTTAAAACACGATCTTGTGCAAAAGCAAATCATCCAACCTTTCATACTATTAAGACGCACGCGCAGTACACATCAAGTTTTTGGCGCCGTTGCCAGGGATACACGGTACGTTTCTAAGAACGATCCAAGTTTTAATTTAATCATTTTCTATAATTGTACAAATTTTTTAACTTCTATTTTATTTTATCTTTAATTTTTACTAAATATTAAACTATATAATTTTACGGCTAGCCTACTTTTTACCTTTAGTTACCTTACTTTACTTTAGTTTAACTAACTTAGACATTAGTGTAGTTTAAAATAGCTTAGTTTAACTTAGACTAACCTTTAGATTAACTTTAACTAACTTTTACTTTAGTATAATTTTGATTTAGCCTCATGTATGTCCTCTACTTTTGAGCGTGAGCTTGTTTCTCCAATTTCTGAACCGGAATGACTCTTTCGTCGACGAATTCGTAAACGGACTACAGAAACCGCAAAAGCAATCAAAGACGAATCAGTAGACACCACCACATCAGGAGAAAATCAAACCGAAGAAATGATGGGGCCCATAACAATGAGCCGAACATGAGCCAGTATGCCAAGCCAACTCTCGAAGGCTATGGCAATGGAGTGGCTCCACCCGAAATTACCGAAAATTTCGATATCAAATCTAGCACCATTCATATGGTGGAAAATTCAGTTCAATTTCATGGTCTCCTCGACGAAGACCCTCTTTCTCACATATCTCGATTTCTACGAATCTGCGGAACCTTTAAAATTCAAAACTGTTCAGACGATCAAATCAAACTTAAACTCTTTCCTTTCTCTCTAAGGGGCCAAGCCTTAGAATGGATAGAATCTATTTCCTCTGGTTCCATCACCACCTGGGACCAAATGGTTGAACAATTTCTCCTCAAATATTTTCCGCCTGGCAAAACTGCCAAATACCGAGCCAGCATTACCGGATTCCGGACCGATGATGATGAATCGCTACACGCAGCATGGGAAAGATACAAAAGTCTTCTGAGAAGATGCCCACATCATGGACTGAGAGTGTGGTTACAAGTCCAAACTTTCTTTGACGCACAATCCAGTCAAAACAAACAGGCCATCGACCAGATCGCTGGTGGAGATCTGGGATCCAAATCACCTAACGAAGCATTTAAAGTCCTGGAGAAAGCCGTAAAGAAGAGTTTCGCTTACAACCCACCAAGATCTACACCTACCCATAAAGGAATACACCACGTAGACTCCAACACTCTTTTCACAGCACAGCTTGAAGCTCTTTCTAAAAAATTCGAACAACTTCAAGCCGAACTATCAAAAACCAGACTCACCTGTGAAACTTGTGGAGGAAGTCATAAGACGAGTGACTATAAACAAGTCATTATGGCCATGGAAGAAGTCGATTTCATCTCTCGACAGAACAACGCTTTCAGCAATAACTACAATCCAGGATGGAGAAACCACCCGAATTTCAGCTGGAAAGACGGAGGAAACACTCAACCTTTATCCGGATTTGAAAAGAGACCTATGAATCAACCCTTCCAGCCTAAACCTCAATTTCAAGATCAAAGTTCTAGTAGCCGTCAAAACCCAAGCTACTCGAAGATCAAAGAAATGCTAATCCAATTGATGACCAAAACAAATGAAGCAGAAAAGAAAGCCGACTCAAGAGCTGTTGATATCAGCGGAGTATTATTAAAACATGAAGCCGATCTCAAAAGTCAACAAGCATCGCTTCAGAACCTAGAAACCCAAATTGGACAAATTGCCCGACAATTATCCGAAAGACCACCTGGCACTCTTCCAAGCAATACAGTCACCAACCCGAATGCGACAGCTAATACAGTCACACTCAGGAGTGGTACAACCACTGTTGTTCCACCAACTTTGAAAAAAAAGTCTCCTGATGAAACACAGGAAAGACTGACCCCAACAAGCACAATACAACCTAAGGAACAAGTCCGAACCTATGTTCCGCCTATTCTATACCCTGGAAGACTGAAGCAGGAACGATTGGAAGCCCAGTATGGGAAGTTTCTAGAACTTTTTAAGCAACTCCATATCAACATCCCTTTTGTCGAAGCTATCGCTAAAATGCCAAAATACGCCAAGTTTCTCAAATAAGTGCTGACAAAGAAAAGGAAGCTAGAGGAACTCTCGCATGTCACCCTAAGTGAAGAATTTTCAGCTGTCATCCAAAGCAAGTTACCAACAAAGATGACCGATCCAGGGAGCTTTACTATCCCTTGTCTCATAGGAAATTTATCTGTTAGCAATGCCCTGACTGACCTAGGAGATAGTATTAATTTAATGCCTTATGCGGTTTTTGCAAAACTATGGATAGGAGAACCAAAGCCCACCCGCATGAGCATTCAGTTAGCTGACCGATCTGTTAAATACCCTCGGGGCATTGTTGATAACATGCTTGTCAAAATTGACAAGTTCGTTTTCCTAGTAGATTTTGTGATTCTAGACATGGAGGAAGACAAAAGTGTATCTCTAATTTTAGGAAGACCCTTTTTAGCCACTACAAAGGCTATCATTGATGTTTGCACCGGCAAACTCACTCTTAGGGTCAATGACGAGGCAATCACTTTTGACATAGGAAAATCTATGCAATATCCGCAACAACACGATGACACCTTGTACTGTGTTGATATCATAGACTCAATCGTAAGTTGCTATATGCAAGATTCCTCCATCAATACTTCCCTAGAAACACAAGTCTTAGACAAAACACTAAACAAACCAATTTTAGAAAATGAAAATTTCAATAACAACTACCACGAAGAATCAGAAACGATATACGAAATCATTGAAAACAATGAAAAATCAAAACCATCAATTGAAGAACCACCATCCTTAGAGTTAAAAGAACTACCAAAACATCTCGAATACGCCTTTCTAGAGAAAGATTCTCAACTCCTAGTAATTATTTCATCTTACCTTTCTAAAGAAGAGAAAGACGAACTTCTTAAGGTTCTCAAAAACCAGAAGAAGGCTATCGCATGGAAGATCATGGATATCAAGGGCATCAGTCCTTCGTTTTGTACCCACAAAATCCTCATGAAGGAAGAATACAAACCCGTGGTCCAACATCAAAGACGTCTCAACCCCAACATGCAAGATGTGGTGAAGAAGGAAGTAATCAAACTTCTTGACGCCGGATTCCCAATCTCATATTCACCTTGGGTAAGTTCCGTTCAGGTAGTATCCAAGAAGGTAGGAATGACAGTCGTAATGAACGAGAAGGACGAACTAATACCAATGAGGACCATCACAGGCTGGCGAGTTTGCATCGATTACCGGTAGCTTAATGATTCCACAAGAAAAGATCATTTCCTCTTCCTTTCATAGATCAAATGCTCGAACGATTATCTGGAAAAATGTTCTACTTTTTTCTTGATGGATTTTCCGGATACTTTCAGATCCCCATTGCTCCTGAAGATCAGGAGAAAACCACTTTTACATGTCCATACGGAACCTTCGCTTACCGAAGAATGCCATTTGGATTATGTAATGCTCCAGCCACCTTCCAACGCTGCATGGTGGCCATCTTTCATGAAATAATCGAAAACTCTATGGATGTTTTCATGGACGACTTCTCAGTCTTTGGAGATTCCTTCGATCATTGTCTGAAAAACCTAGACAAAATGCTAGCTAGGTGTGAAGAAGTAAATCTAGTGCTCAACTGAGAAAAATGCCACTTTATGGTAAAGGAAGGCATTGTTCTAGGTCACAAGATTTCTCAAAACGGACTAGAAGTTGATAGGGCCATAGAAACCATTTCCAAACTCCCACCACCAACTTCAGTCAATGCCATTAGAAGTTTTCTAGGTCACGCCGGTTTCTACCGCCGCTTCATAAAAGACTTCTCAAAAATCTCAAGACCTATGACCAAACTTCTAGAGAAAGACGCACCATTCGTCTTCTCTGAGGAATGTGTTGAGTCATTCAATACACTGAAAGACAAACTTGTCAATGCACCAATCATGACTACACCCGATTGGACCATTCCATTCGAGATCATGTGCGATGCAAGTGACTTTGCAGTTGGAGCCGTACTCGGACAACGCAAGGAAAAACACTTTCAGCCAATTTACTATGCTAGTAAGACTCTTAATGATGCACAAGAAAACTACACCACAACAGAAAAAGAGTTACTAGCAGTAGTCTTCGCCTTTGAAAAATTTAGATCATACCTCGTTCTTTCCAAGACCATAGTTTACACCAATCATGCCGCAATACGATACCTATTCAACAAACAAGATGCCAAACCTAGACTCATCTGATGGATCCTACTACTCCAAGAATTTGACATCGAAGTTAAAGACAAGAAGGGAGCAGAAAATGTAGCTGCAGACCATCTTTCACGATTAGAATGTCCAACTCCCGAAGAGCTTCAAGAAGAAATTATCAACGATAATTTACCACATGAGGTTCTCATGCACATTCAAGGAGTGATAGAAGAAAAGGACGAAAGTCCCTGGTATGCCGACTTCGCCAATTACTTAGCTTGTAGGATCCTCAGAAAAGGACTTACTCATCAACAGCGGAAGAAGTTCTTCTCCGATTTTAAGTTTTACTTCTGGGAAGATCCATACGTGTTTAGGATAGGTGCGGATCAAATCATTCGTAGGTGCGTAGTAGGAAAAGAGGCCTTAGACATTGTCAAACATTGCCATGAAGGACCAACAGGCAGACACCACAGTACCGCCACCACGGTCAGGAAAGTGTTTGATGCTGGATTTTTCTGGCCCACTATATACAAAGATACACAAACTTTGATCCAAGCATGCGATGCTTGTCAAAGAGCTGGGAACATCTCATCAAAAAATGAGATGGCTCAAAAAGGCATTCAAATTTGTGAAATCTTTGATGTATGGGGGATAGATTTCATGGAGCCATTTCCTAACTCATTCGGAAATAAATACATCCTTGTAGCATTCGACTACGTGTCTAAATGGGTAGAAGCACAAGCTCTTCCCACCAACGATGCTCAAGTAGTTGTACGATTTTTGAAAAAGTTATTCTCAAGATTCGGTACTCCGAAAGCTCTCATCAGTGACAGAGGTACTCACTTCTGTAACACCCTGATGGACAAGGTCTTAGCACGATATGGGGTTCACCACCGACTGGCAACACCATATCACCCTCAGACAAGTGGGCAAGTGGAGGTCTCGAATCGAGGAATTAAAAGGATTTTAGAAAGAACTATAGGAATGAATCGCAAAAATTGGGCAGAAAAGTTAGATGACGCATTGTGGGCCCTTAGGAAGGCCTACAAAACTCCCATAGGAACGACACCCTTCAAGCTCGTTTACGGGAAGGCATGTCATCTGCCAGTGGAATTAAAACACAAGCTTATTGGGCTCTCAGAGCAGTGAACTTTGATCTAACGTCCGCCGGAGCAAACCGGAAAGATCAAATTCGTGAGCCCGAGGAGCTGAGAACAATGGCCTACGAAAATTCCTGGTCCTACAAAGAAAAAACTAAACGAATACACGACACTCATTTAAAAGGAAATAAGAAATTTCAAGTTGGCGATCGTGTACTGTTATACAACGCTCGTTTACGTCTTTTTCCAGGAAAACTGAAATCCCGATGGACAGGTCCATACATAGTTGAAACAGTTTTTGACTATGGAACCATCGAAATTTCAAGTTCAAACGGTCAAAAGTTCAAGGTCAATGGACATCGATTAAAACCATACATCGACGGTCCACTTAAATAAGTTTTGGAGGTACTAACCCTCCAAACCTTTTAAATAAGACTTTAAGGAAACAAGGTCTGGCCAAGACCTTCACAAAAATAGGCCTTGTAAATATTGTTTTACTATAAAAAAAAACCACGGGGCGTGATCCTTAAAGCACGGTCCCGTGCCTAAAAATGCGACCCGGCATCTACGCTGCAAAAATCTCAGTCAGACTGGTTTGTAACAGAATTGTCAGAGTTAAAACATGGGGGCCTGCTTCCCAAAGCACGGTACCTTGCTCGGTTTCCTGTTTGGTTATAAAAGACACCTTGTGTCATTGCATTCCTTGCACAAACCAAAACCAAAACCAAAAACCTCTGATAATTCAGCATGCCAACTGAGATGAATGAAGAAATTCCCGTTTCCCGACATCCGAGAAACGATGCCCGCCATGTTTCCAAAACTGAGCTTCTTTTGAAACTTCAAGAACTCATAAGAGAACTCACCGAAATGAATGTCCTCGCGGAAATGCGTCTCATGCAACTCACCGAATCGGTGGAGAACATGAAAATGGAACTCCGAGAAATCATCGAGCAACTCAAGTTTCAAGTTCTCGGTTTCACGTATTTTCCACCACCAGGACCGTTCGGAGGGGGGAGCGCCTTTCGGAGAGCTCTAGGAAACTTAATTTTATGTTTTTATATGTTAAAAAGTGCATTAAGCACAATGTGTTAGGACTTCGGGCTTAACCCGATTATTTTCTTACCTTAGGAAACCCAGGCTTATCCCGTAACTGTTCTAGGATCTTTATTTAATGAAAAGTAATCTTTAAATGACCAAAATTCCAAATTATTACAAAAAACGTCATTCTAAAAATTCCGGATTATGAATCATGTGAAAACTAAAAAAGAATACACTGTGAAAAAAAGCACGGGCCGTGCTTTCCTAAGCACGAGGCCTTGGTCACCCAGAATCTTCAGCATGATACGCGCTGTCTCCGTACAATTCTCTGACTCAGAAATATTTATTCTTCTAGCAGCACGGGGCCGTGCTCCAGTAAACACGGTGCTGTGTTCAACTTTCCAGTCTCTATATAATGCATGCATAAATTCACTATTCCATTCACACCAAACAAAAACTACCCAAATGAAAGGAAAACGGGTTGAATGGAAACCAGTGAAGAAAGGGAAACATCATGAATCTTCCTTCCTTGAGGAACAAATCATGAGGCTCCAATGCATCGTAAGAGACCAAGTTGAGAGCAACATGCAAACCGAGGCTCGAGTAGTCGAGTTGATCAACAAAGTCGACCTGCTTAGGTTCGAGAACTTCCATGTTGTGGATGGCCACCACAAAGATGTGACTTCCAAACTTAACTTTCTCAACCGAGAACTCGTCACGCTCAACAAAAAGCTTGACGAACTTTTGGAAGCCAAACGAGCACCACCACACATCCAGGACTTGTTCGGGGGTGGTGGCCTTTGAAGTTCTGACCTTGTTTCGTGTTTAAGTTGTTTCCGCTAGTACTATGTGTTAGGACCCGAGAATTGTTGTTGTACTTTGCATTTCATCTATCTTTAATTATGTCTTTAGTTTTATGTTTTAATGAAATCTAGGATTTTTAATTACCATGTTAAAATAACCAGAAAATAAAAACCCAGTAAAAACAAACCAATCTCGACAAACAAAATAAACAAAACAGTACTGTCTGCACTAAGCAGCACGGTACCGTGCTTCCAAAAGCACGGGGCCGTGTTTTTGGTGTCAGGGCAGTTACGAGTTTTAACTTAACAAAATAACTTTCTCCAACCACCAACCCTATTTTTCACTGTGTTCTGAACCAAGAAACCGCCGACCTTCAACCATTTTGCTAATTTCTTCATCTAATCTTCGATTCTAAACCTAAGGTATGTTAATTTAACAATTGCATTATTCAAAATCGCCATTCTAGGTTTAGATTAACCCTAAAACTGTTCAAATCGATCAAATCGGGTCAAAACCCGAAAAGGGTATGGGTTATTAGGCTTGATTATGATGAATAGATTATAGATTGTTTGATGGTTAGGGATTAATTGAAAGAAACAAATCAGGTTTTGGGTGTTAGGATAAATACCCGACAAACAATTAAACCCATTGATATAACCGGTTAGAAACGAGGGTTCGAGTCTAAGTAAGATAGAAATCGGTATTAAAAACACGAGCTGTGCCAAAAAACAACACGATTCATGGTCAACAAAAAGTCAAACTTCACAGAAAACTGAACCAGAAGCAGCAGCACGGTACCGTGCTTCTGAAAGCACGCCGCCGTGCTTTGCTCTCTGTTTCAGTAAAATTGGAAATTTTTCATATGTTTGGACTAATTTAAGTTTAAATTGCAGATGGCCGAGTATGGGGAAAAGTTTCATGCATTCCTAGTCTTCGAAAACCGGAGGACTAAGGACCGATCGGCAAACGAAAGATTAGCCTATCTCAATAATAGATATCCTGAAGCTCACTTCCGTGCCTGCGAAGAAATCCTCAGACAAGTTAATCAATGGGAGCGCTACCAGATTATCGTCACGGGGCCGTGGAAACGAGTTTTTAACCAGACAGGGGATTCAGTAACCGAACTTACAAAGGAGTTCTTAGCCTCATTCAACATGAAGAAGAAAAGGTTTGACATGTGGGATACCAAGGCAATAGAGTTCCGATGTGGGGGTATTTGCCATACAACCTCTGTCACTCAACTAGGAATCGATTTGGGTATCTACACAACTGAGGAAACTAACACAGATATCTGGTTCGAGGCCAAAATGACTTTTACAGATGAAGGTGATGATGACGAGGCTGAAGCAGGTGCCATTAGGGACGAAGCTTGGGAACAGTTGAGTTATGGAACAGCAAGCTATAGGCCGAGCGTTTCAAAGAGCACAGCACTGCGTGACCCACTCATGAGGATCAACGAGCAAATGGCTGCCTCCGATGCATAGCGAGCAGCCAAGTATGAAGAAACGAGGCGAGAGATTGAGCGATTGGGCTATCGCATGGACAGGCAGTGGGGACCGTTTGACCCAGACACGGGTAACTGATGACTGACGGCACAGGTAGTTGGGCATGGGCACGGGCATGGGTTGGTGTTACTTTATGAACTTATTATTATTTGTGTTTGAACAATTTACTTTTTGTCGTACTTGTTTATTTATGTTTGTGTTGGTTTTGATACTATTATGGCCATGAGTGCCAAAGACATTTTATTAGGTACTAATTTAGCCCGATAGGGCAAGGTATGGATGATTCCATACCAAATTTTCAGTAGTTATGCTTGGTTGTTTGTGGATGTTTGCAGTTTTATATTATACAGGTACAAAAACAGGAAAACGGACGAAAAACAGGGGACGCTCTGTCGAAATTTCGTTAACCCGTAGGGAAGTAACTCTCCATTTTTACCCATAAATTAGAATTTTTATATTTTCATTAATCTTGTCACATTGAGGACAATGTGAGATTCAAGTGTAGGGAGGGGAATTAATTGACCAATTGTTTGTCCAACTAATTATAAAAATTCTCTAAAACAAATATTTTTGCAGCAGACAAAGATTATTCTAAACCTAAAAAGAAATTCAAGAAAATTTTTTGCAAATAACCAATCATTTAAAAGTGAAAAAGTAAGAAAAGGTTTTATAATATTGAGAATAAATTTATGCAAAATATGGCGTTAATGCCCAATTCCTCCGTTACTGTGAGATAAACCTCATGCCGTATAAATAATTTTTTTCGGAGGCTTTGAGTGAGTCATATGTTTCATGTGATTTAGAACTTGTCGCAATTATTCATTTCAAGACCGAACGAAGAGTTGTATAAGGAAGAAGGTAATATTTACACCATTCCACCAAACCCGTTATCAAATTACAAAACCCAAAAAAAAAACCCGATCACTTTATCCATTTTCACCGGTAAAATACAACACTGGTCTTTTACCGGCAGACCCTAAAGAACTGGAAATGCATTCTTTCGATTTCAATTTCCTTTGCTGCATACATTTCGCAAAACCTAGGTTGCCTCCAGAACTTAGGGAGAGAATCTTTCTCTTTAGCAATGGAGTAAAGAAAAAGTGGCGCCAAGACGAACAAAAGCCACCATTCTGTGGAATTTCCAAAAAACACAATGAAGAGAAGAGCAAAAATATATGAACGATGTTTAGGTTGCGGAAACTGGTCCCACGAAGGTAGATGTAGAAAAAGTCAAACTCAGTCTCAGCATGAATATACCGAACTAATGAGGGTAGGGGCTATTAGGCTCAAAGCCGAACGATCCATTAGAGTTGGAAGTTATATTCAGAACAGGATTGAGGAAGAATTGATCCACATCCTCGATAAAACTGGTCTTGACGATCTGACCTTAAAAGAGTCATTAGATATATATATATATATATATATATATATATATATATAACTCTCGGAGAAAAAGGAGCTAACCATTAAAGACATCTCAAAACTCCCAAACAAGTGGAAGTTGTATTTACTATCAACCCTTGAACCACCACAAAATACCAATACCGACTCACACCAAACCAAAACCCCTTTTTACCTTCTAAGCTATGCAACCCTTCAAAAGGTGGAGATTTGAACTTGTTACAAGCTTATTTATCACAGGTTGTATTTTGGCTAAGAGTGTTCACATACTTACATCACAGGTATGATCAGATATAAAATCGAGTGTGAGTGAACATTGTGAGAACGTGACGTTTTGCATAAACAGAAACTCATAAAAACAAAAGTTCTCTCTTTTATCACTAACTTAAAGATTGGTTATTTTGTTTAGTCTTCTTGAAGCTCACTTAAGGGGTAGCTATGATCTAAGTTTGCTGTTTTTAAAGGATATTTATAGGAGGATTGCTTGAGGACAAGCAAAGTTCAAGTGTGGGGATATTTGATGTACATATAAATATACATCTTTTCGGCATCAAATAATCTCCAAAAACTGCAATTTCTATCCAATAACATAGCATAAAAGACTACTTATCATAATAAAACATAATTTCAGGTGAAACCAAGCCTCAAACGAAGAAACAAGCAAAAAAGACGAAGAAAACACAAGAAAACAAAGGAACACGCCCCCATGTCTCAAGAAACACGCCCCCATGCTTCTGAAACAAAAAAAGATAAAATCTGGAAGCAAAAGCACGGGACCGTGCTCATCATGCACGGGGCTGTGGACGGGAACACAGAAAAGACAAAGAAGAATTGAGCACATGTCACTAAAAATCACGGGGGCGTGCCTTTCAACCACGGGGCCGTTGCCAGCTCACACAAAAGACAAAACAAATCTGGCACATGTCATAAAAATGCACGGGGCCGTGCTCATCAACCACGGGGACGTGCCTCACTCTCCAGATTGCCTATAAATAGTGGCTCTTGTGCCATTTGAATGGTGTGCCTTGAAAAGAATTCTCTCCGGTTTTCACTTATAAAAACACACACTAACACTCACTTTGAAGATCTAGTGAAGAGTTTGAAGGTTTGGAGGTCATCACCACTAATCATCATCATCAACCATCGTTACCATCATTAAGAAGAAGGATTCATCTACATTTGGTTAGATTGTTCTAAGTTTAATTATGTATTTGTTATTATCAATCATCTTAATGTTCATCATTATGCTCATTATGAGCTAAACTCCTTTTACCATCTAAAATCTATGAAGAAGCTTTGTTTTAGTTGATAATTAATCAAGACATGTGATGTAGTCTAGTAAAGTACATGGTTATATTACAATTATCTTTTGATGAGAAATGTTTCACCATCTTAAATTACTAAATCAAAGTTGGTGGTTGTCAATATCTTTGGCAATCGTTCATGATCGATTCATGTTCTTGAAAGATAGAAATACTTTGATACATTATCGAAACATGGATCCTTATATTGTACTTAGAAATGATGAGATATAAGTTATGGTGTATTTTTCTAAACCTTGGTAATCCGAAAATGGTTTGCTTAGGATATCAAATTAGTTAAAGAAACCATATGTTAACGGAATGTGTAATTATAACCTACATAAATTAACCAATGGGAGGTTGTGTGATGAACTACAACCACCCGAAGTTGTTAGAATTGGTATTTGAGAAATCGAAGTCAATCCTAATCTTTCTACTTTACGAAACTACTTGTCAACTCAAATCGACATCATTGAGATGGTATAGCATTAGGAAATGGTGGACTTTAAAATGCGCATACCATCTCCTTAGTGCCGAAGATGCTCACTTAAGGTTTAAGGAGCTATCTATCATATATTGCTACGGCAAGTTTATCACATGTCTACATATTAATTATCAATGCTAAATTGGAGTGGATTCTTGATCTTAGATGGTAACCTTCACATAATTGAACAACTCGTTTAGAATCTCTTTTCTCGGTCACCTATATATTATAAATATAAGTATTTATATTTAATAAAAAGTTTAAAAATCAACCCCAAAATGATTAAAAACTCCTATTAAAGTAAAACAACGATTTATTATTAGAAACATGTGTGTCCACAGATCGATACTTGGTTCTTACCATTACTATTCTACATATACGATAGGTACACTTACCTATTTTGTGTGTGTTTAGTCTTTGTAGAAATCACTTTTATAAACTTAAAACACGATCTTGTGCAAAAGCAAATCATCCAACCTTTCATACTATTAAGACGCACGCGCAACACACATCACTTTTGAGTGCTTGAGCTTTGAGTGACTGGAGGATTTTGAGTGACTATTTGTTGTATGCAAGATTGGAACTCACTCCTGATGGAGGCCAACAAATGGGAGTGATCAGGGTGTTATTGGAATTGAGTTGAGTCATGTTTGAAATAAGCTTCTTGAGCTCCATGACCTTAGAGTTCAACTTGTGAACTTGATACGTTATATATTGAATAGTTTTAGCATCAACTAACTTAATAGTCTCATCTGCGTTCCTGCCATGTTTTACCTATATCAGCAATTTTATCTGAGTCAAATACAAGATTTGCATCATAAAATTAATCAGAAGCCGCCTTCTCTTGGTACTAAGGACTTCCAACTGGATATCATCAGTTTTTGCTAGTATAGAAGTCTTAGTGATGAAACTACTGTCCAACTGAGAAACAGTTGTTTTAACAGCTGTAGTAGATGCTTCTAATCCCAAATCCAAATCACCTGTAGTGATAGGGATTGTAACCTCCTCTTGCTCTAGGTTAGTAATAACAATCTCAACATCAGCAGTTTTGGAAGTGGTTTCCCTTTCAGGTAATGTGGTGAAGAAAGGACTACTTTCTGTGATGTTGGATATTTTGGTAATTACTTAAGCAATATTCTCAGTGTTTATGATGTGCTGATCAAATGGGGGTGAACGAGAAGTGGCCCTGGGAGAGGGGCTTGGAGTTGGAGTGCTGACTAGCCCTTCAACCTTTGATGTGGGCCCCTTCTTGCTTGCAACAGTTTTCGTTTGTGAGGAAGACTAAGGAGTTTGCTTAAGTGGAGGTGTGACATGTTGGGAGGAAGTAAAAATAGTCAAATGTTCTTTGTGGACGTTGTGCTGCCACAGAAGATTCAGGCACCTCATCTTCTTGAATTACCTATCTGGTTTTCTTTGAGGATTTTGGTTTTGTGGATTTTCTGGATGTCCTCTTTTTGGTGGTAGGTATGAGTATCAAGACACTAGGATGAGTGTCTTAATCAACTGGAGCAGTGGGCTCAATTATTGTAACTGCTACTGTCGGAGCATCAATAGTTTGGGCAGGTTCCTCTTCATTAATTAAGATTGATGATTTGGAGTCCTTCATTCTCGCATAGATCTCATTGTTGAGACTTTGACATTGGACAAGTGTTCCTTGAATAAATTCATTTTTATGCAATACATTCATGAGATATGTTATTAAAAATATTTGGAACATAAAATATGGTTTACCTTTAGGAGCAGCCATTGCTTTTACATTTCAAAAAAACAAATTATTAAAGGGTGATTTTGAAAAGCAGTAATTTTCACCAGTTAGAATGAAATATGCCAGATATTGAACATTTATAGCAATTCATTCCAACTTGTAGTTTTGCATGACATATACTGAAGTAATGTGTGAAAAAAGAGACTTCATTGGAGAGGGGAATAAATTTTTTGTAAAGTGTAGCCTTTTCAGTAGAACCCATATACCCTCTCTCAATAAGTTTAGGCTTCAGTGTAGATGCACCAATTTTTGAAGGAAATTCATCATTCAGCTCCAGATGTTGTGAAAGGAGTGAAGATACAAATACCTCTGTGTGACCCACCTTTGACTTTATGAAAAAAAGTGTCTTGTTTTCCTCTGCATATTGAATCGAGGAATGCTCCCAAAAATCATTTAAAGTTTAGGGATAAATTTCGGGATTAGTTGTTGGTAGATTAAAGAATCTGTTACTGATGATTTTCATAATCATGTTATCATAATATGGATAGGATGAAATATTGGTGAAATATGGTAACAAGTTATGAGGATACTTGAACTACAGGCTTCTAGGGTTTTGTGTCATGATTGTAGTGTTTAGAGAAAATGATGAAGGTGATCGGCAAGTGAAATGAATAAGGAATTGGAGAAGTCATAATATAGGTAAAGCTTTCTTTAGGGTTAAGAAATTCGATTATAGAGGGTAATCTTTTGATTGGTGAGGGATTAGGTGGTTTCAGAACATAGGTGATTAAAAGTTACCGTTAAAACAGTTGTTTTATTGAAACAACGGCTAGTTTCTCCAAACAACTATTGAAGAAATGAAACAATTGTTATTTGACTTTGATCAGTAGTTTTGAGGAAAACTGATCAGTCTTTTGGAAAATACTGATATTAATCAGTATTTTCATTAAACAATTGTCTTAAAATAGTTGTTTTCATTATCTTTCTCAACATTAATTTAGATGAACAGTATTTTTGGAAACATTGATCAATAGTTTAAAAAGAATTGATCAATATTTGAAAACAGTAGTTTTCCATTGTTTATATATCAAAGGATATACAAACAGCCTTTTTGAAAACATATTCAATATCAAAAATCAATTGTAAAACAACTATTTTGACTTTGTAAAAATGAATATTGAAAGTTCAACATTCCCAATATAGAAATCAGTTTTTGAAAAGATGCTGAATCAAGCGATTTTGTAAACATTTCAGCCAACTGATTTTCAGATGAAACACATTCAATTGAAATGAAACCTTTTTCATAACAATCACTTATGAAGTGATGTCTGATCTCAATGTGTTTAGTCTTTGAATGTTCAACCGGATTTTTGATGATGCTCAAAACATCCAATTTCAATGCAGATTTTAAAGTTGTGATTCCATAATCCAGTAATTGGTTTTGTAGCCATAAAATTTTGTGATGTACAACTTGCAGCAACAATATACTCAGCATCAACATTTGAGTTAGAAACAATAGTTTGCTTCTTGGTCTACCAAGATACCAATGCATCTCTAAAGAATTGACATCCTCCATTTGTTGATTTTCTTGTCATTTGACAATTTGCATAATCACTATATGCAAAACCAACAAGCTGGGTCCTTGTGCTTGATGGATACTAGATTCCCAAGGTAAATGAACCTTTGAAGTATATGTATATCCATTTGATAGCACATAAATGAGATTCCCTTAGTAAAGCTTGATATCTTTCACACACACACACACATGTTGGATACATGATATCAGGCCTGGATGCAGTCATATACATTAATGATCCAATCATGCATTTATAAAAGGTTTGATCAACATACTCACCTGCTTCATCAGATGTTAGCGGCTAAATTTTGCTCATGGGTGTGGAATATGCTTTGCACTCAGTCATCTTAAACTTTTCTAGGGGATTTTTAACATATTTTAATTGATGTAGAAAAATTCCAGGTATAGTTTATTTGACTTGCAAGCCCAAAAAGTATTATAACTCACTTATTTCATATTCAAATTTAATGTGCCTTGTAAAATCATCACTTTACTTTGGATTGGTGGATCCAAAGATGATGTCATTTACATAAATCTGAACAAAAAGTAAGTATTTTCCCTCCTTTTTGAGAAACAAAGTTTTATCAGTTTGTCCTGTTTGAAAACAATTTGAAATAAAAAATGAGAAAAGTCTGGATGAAACACATAAGGTATGATATCACATATAGTGTTTGTTGAAGAGGTTGGTGAAATTGCTGATGTGGTAACAATTGTTAAAGGTGGGGGTATTGGAGGTAAATAACTTCTGCATGAAACAACTGATGAATTCTCAAAAGTAGGATGAGAGGAATCATTCTGATTGTCAGTTTTTTGATCATTAGCAATTATATTCCTTTGAATTCCTTGATCTGTAGATTGTACAAGATCAGTAGTTTAAATGAAAGTGCTGTTGTTCTCTGTACTTGACTCTTTAAAGACATACAACCTGTCAGAATGAACACTATTATCAGTAGTTTCATAATTCTTAGGTTCAAACTTAATACATCAAGATTACACATGTCAAGAGGATTATTAAGGATTTTAAATCAGAATTTCATTAAATTTAACATTTAACGTTTCTTCTATAGCTTTTATTCTAGAATTTAAAACTCTTTAAGCTTTAGAAGTTGAGGAATAGCTTAGAAAGTAACCACAATCTACTTTGGATGCAAATTTTGAAATTGAATCTTTCAAGTTCAATATAAAGCATGGGCAACCAAAAACTTTGAAAAAGGAGATTAATGGTTTGAGTTTATAAAGAATTTCATAGACTTTTTTTCTAGCAAATTTTGAAATTGAATCTTTCAAGTTCAATATCTAGCAGCTTCAGTTAAGGTCCTGTTCTTCCTTTCTACTACTCCATTCTTATGTGGCTGCCATGGAATGCTGAATTGCCTGATGATGCCTTTAGAGATACAAAAAGTATCTAACACTTCATTCTTTAAATTCAATTTCATTGTCACTTCTTAGGACTTTAACTAGTAGATCAAATAATTTCTCCACTTGTATGATGAAGTTCTTGATATTTTCTGCAGTTTCATCCTTTGAGTGCAAGAAGAATGTCCAAGTGAATCTTGAATAATCATCTACTATCACAAGACAATACCTTTTATTTCCAAGACTCGGTATTCTAACTGGTTCAAAAAGGTTCACGTGCAAGAGATTAAAACAAGCAATAGTTTTGGATTCTTCAATGGATTTATATAAGACATTATGTTGATTTCCTTTCAAACATGCAACACAGTTTTTGTCACAGACTTATTCTTTGATAGGTAGGCCTCTAACCAATTGTTTCTTGGTTAGATTGTTAATTGTTTGTAAATTAACATGGCCTAGTCTCCTGTGACATAAGTCTGTTTCTTTGACTGATGCTCTACTAAGAAAACATGTTGCAATAGGAATATTTCTATCCTTATACATGTCTACAACATAGACATTGCCACTTCTGTTTCCAGTTAACAAAGTGTTTTCTGCAATCAATTTTTTAATTTGCACAGCACAATTTGAGTTGATAATTTTGCATGTTTTCTTAGAAAAGAAAGCACAGTATCTTTTATCACACATTTGTGATACACTTAACAAATTGAATTTCAATTTGTCTATTAAGTTAACATTATCAAAGGTCATCTCTGCCTCCACTTTACATGAACCTATGACATTTCCTTTTTCATCATTTTACAAAGGATACAGCTCCTCGTCCATGCTTCTTGAATTTGGAGAGAATAGATCTATTCGCTGTCATGTTCCTAGAGCCTCCGCTATTGTTGGGCTAGTATTTATATGGTTTGTATTTAAGTTTGGGCTTACATTGTAAACCGAGATCCATGTGGATCTTGGTGGGCTTTTGGTTAATGTTGGGCTTGTATGTAGTCTCTATATAAACAATGTATCTAGGTCTTTATGTGGTTGGACCTGAACAAGAGAGAGACGAGAGAGAAGTATTGGCTATTTTGTAACCTATTGTGTTTAAGCACCCGATGTGAATATACGTGTGTTTTGAATCTTATTGTGTTTTTCTTGTGTTATATTGAATCCACTCGTGTTAGATTCCCCCTAACAACGAGTTAAGGTGATATTACATTGAAAGATCCTTTCACGGGACATACAATTGGTATCAGAGCCTATTGACCAATTCTATGCTCAGTTGTGATATCACATATTCAAAGATTGTGTTTTATTGATCTTCATGGGCTGTAGGGTTTGTATTTCCAGTGAACTACTCATCGAAGAAGGAAAGAAGTTATTTGGGTTAAAGATTAACTTATTTTTTATTCAAATTCAAATCCCATTGATTTCGGGATTTAGTTTGTTACCAAACTTATCTGGTCAAAGCTTCCTTGGGTTTCTTGGGCGTTCTCGGGCGTTTTGGATTGTTTTCGGGCAATTTAGATCATTTTCGGCCATCACTTGGTCGTTCTCGGGATCATCTAAGGGTATTCGGCCAATTTCTGAGGTTCTCGGTGGATTTTGCTAGTTCTCGGTAAATTCCAAGTGTTCTCGGTGTACTTGAAGTGTTCTATGTTGACTTTTTCGTAAATTAGATTGCTTTTATTTTCGGGAAATTCCTTAAGAATTCCCACCTGTTATTTTCGCTCGTACATGTTAGGGCTAGGTTATGTGGCATGTCCCTATCACAAATGAAAAGGGGAGAGAAACTGTGAGTTGGGCACTGGCAAAATGGTTCCAAGAACCAAAGGTAAGACACTATTCCTTACCTGGGTGATACCCTGACCACAGTACTCAACCCTATGGACCCGAGCGAGACCCAAAAATGCCATATGACCACATTAGTGGTTGCATCCCTATAATATTTTTAAACCGAATTCACGGTGGTTCGTGGCTAAACTCGGTTTTCTCGATTATTGTGTTCCGTTATTTATATGGTTAGTTGGGTGAAAAATCCATGGAACCCATGGGCACTCCTACTATCCATTTCTTAACTTGTTTTCGTATTTTTGTTGAAGTGATCAACGTGGTGATTCACAAGATACTCCGACTACCCATATTTATTTCGATAGTTTCTTTTTCTAGTTTGGTTGGTTAAAACGCCATGTAACGCTCATTGGGCCGACAAACTTCATTGCATTGTTAATTCGTTAATTAGTTGGGACAATTAAATTGCTATGTAACGCTAATGGCTGTCCAACTCAGTTGGTTTTCGTTAGTTTGTTGGGCCATTCAAATTGTCATGGAAATCTCATGGGAGGCCAACATACACAATTTATATTTCGTTAGTTTATTGTAAAACTTAATAATCTAAATTTTAAACTGACTTAACTCCTCATGTAGTCATCACACATTAATCTTATTGACTACATCATTTAATAACTATTTATGCTATGTACCCCAATCATCTTATAATCTTTTACATTTAATTCTTGTGGTGCAAATTCCCTTACTTCTTAAGACAACATTATTATTTCCACATAATTAAACATTTTACTATTCTTATGATTTCCTCAAATTATCCTTCATCTTATAAACCTTTATTCTTTTGGTCCTCGTAGAATGTCTCATTTAAGAAACCACGTCATCCTCGACATCAATCGTCTGATTCTCACAACCACCGTATGGCTGCCTGTATCGCCAAAGAGATAGATGTTGCGATCCCTAGGATAGTGACCCGAATCCAGGACATCAATGCAACCAATTCAATTTTCCCACTAATTCCTCTGCTAGTGACTACAAACCATCTACCTCCACTCATCCTCACAACAAGAAACGTAAGAACCTTGCTGCAATAAATCCTCCCCACCCGCAAGTCTCCTCAAACAAGAAACCTTACATTGGCCCTTTTCCGTCATGCTCCATTTGTAAATATCATCACTCGGTTAAATTCCTATGTCGTCGCTGCACCCAATGTAACCGCTATGGCCATCTTGTTAACACATGCCGTGTCCCGCCTACTGCACAAGCTGTTCTACAACAACCTACCCCTCATGCTCACATGATGTTCTTAATACCCGTGCTTGCTACCATTGTAAAGACCCAAATCATCTCCGTAATGCGTGCCATCTACTTACCTAAGCTCATCAAGCCCAATCTACGACTATACCCTACTACTTGACCCATGCTCACCAGGCTCAAACCCATCAACCTCAAGTCCCTCAAGCTCCCCCATCAATCAAGGTCACCCTTACTTTACCCAACACTACCAAACCTTGCAACCACAAGCTCAAGTTTACCAGACATATTTCCACCAAACAACTCTCTTGCAAACCGTTCAAGCTCCAGTTTTCCAAACAATGTCGAATCAACCTATCTCAACTGCTCCTACTCCCGCAACACCTCATAGTGCCTCAAGACACGTCAATTAAGCTACTCAACGATCATGAAGACCTTTGATGTTCCCTTTATCTATATTACCTTATTTTGTCTTTTTCTTAACTACGTATTGTAACGCCTCTTTATGGCCTTGAATTATTTTCGTATTTGGACTATTTATCTTTAATAGAATAAATAGAGTTTTTTTTGGATTAAATGGATTGTTCATTGAAGTCTATTTCAATCTTATTTTTTTTAACCTTCATTAACCTTAACCATTTATAAGCTACCCTTCTTAAACTTTAAATACTTATATCTTTACGTTTAAAAGTCGTCTTAAAATTTCTTTGCTTTATTAAAATTCACTGCAACTTTTGGAAATTGTTTTTCTAATTATAACTCCTTAAAATTTATGTTTTCTCAAAATCATATTTTACTCAAATGTTTTGTAACCCACAAAATGGGACGAATCATGTGGACCATCCGATGATAGAAATAATTATGGTTCGGAACATAATTATCAAAGTCCTCGCATGGAAATCATGATGCGTAAGATTGTGTATCATAATATAGAATTGAAAGTGGTTGGAATAACGGTACAAATGTAAAGATGATAAGGACATGGTGGATACGCCGCTGGTACATCCTATATATAAGTGCGCTTATCGGATTTGCATTTGGAGCGTTGTTTTAACTCTTCAAGGTTCTATGCTATGATAAATTTTAAAAGTTATATTTTAAGATTTTCTTTACCTCAAAATTTAATGATGTTTTTATAGTATCCTTTAATTTCGGGACGAAATTTCCTAAGGTATGGGAGACTGTAACAACTCAGATTATTCCAATGTATATTATCCGACCCGCTTTTATGTTCGGGTAATTTTAAATAATAAAATATCCCGTCTGTCGAGTATTTAATATTTTGTTAATAATTGTTTATTTTATTTATTTAATATAAATATACTATGAAAAATGTACATTTTGAGCCCTAATCTAAGCTTTAACCCATTTTGTTCCCACCTTTATATTTGAAGGACCAAACAGCAAAACATGCATTTTATAATTTAAATAACCCATTAACCATCTCCCAACCCATGCCCGTTTACCCAGTTACAAACCATGGCCGTTTATGAACCCGTATACCCAATTGGCTAACTTGGACCTCAATTATCGGCATAATCATGGAAATTGTTCAATGCGTATCACTATACTTGCCTTAAACATTATAGCGACATAGTTAATTAGAAAATTTAGAATCAATTGATACGTATTGCTCTTATTACCTAGCCGATTTTAACCCTAACTCGTTTTACATATAAATGATAGTAATAATTCAATTAAATTGGCAGTCTTAACCTCCTATTCATCGCCGTTAATTCCCCCTTACTTAATTAAGTTATGGAAGCATGCAACTACCCGTTCTTCATCTCGTTTTGGCCGGCACCTGTGTGAATCAATACACCCTCAATCATCATCGATATAGGTAATTTATCATATGGTTATGCTCGTTATCTTCTGCAGGTCAAAAACCCTATGCTTGATCGAACAGTTATACACGTATCTAACCGATTTGATTAGTTAGGGTTTATGTTAAAACTTAGATCTTTAATCGTATGTCATATATTTTCTGGTCTTAGTTAACGTCAACTAAACCCTCTAGCCCGTTGGCTAGGGTTGGGTGTGTTTATGGTCATGCCGGCTGGGACCCAGGTTCGAGTCCAAACAGGCTGCTTTTTTTTGAAGTTTTATTTTTTTTAGTTTATTCTAATTATACATAATATATTAATTCAACAAATTTAATTATAAATACCACAAGATTAATAATAAATTGATATTTTGTTAAAAACGACACATTAAATAGACGTTTTCCGATTCATGGATAAAATCATATGGATATATATATATATATATAGGGTATGGTTCAAGAGATAAATGAAATTACTGCGAGAAATGCGAGAAATAAATATGAGCCTCTAGTTTTATTTTAGTTTTTAAAAGCTTCAAGATTAATTAAGAAACTATAAATGCATCTCTCTCTTCAATTAATATATCTATTAAATTAATATAACTAATCAAATTACTATAATTTAAAAACATTAAGAATTCATCTATCTTCTATCCAAATTTTTATCTTACACGAGTACAATTTATCCTACACAAGTACAATTTATTCATACGTTAAAATTTATTTCTATCCAAATTTCTTCCAACTCAATATATAAATATCCATCAACACGTAGTTAAATTGTGATAAATAATATAAAAAACTATTTTACATGTGTTAGCATTAAATATTAACAAAAAAATACAACATACACAAAAATATATAGCCTACACTTGTTCTGAGAATAAGAAAGCATATAACATACACACAAAATTCATCATCAATAAAATATACACGCACACGAAAACATATAACCTACACATGAAAACTTTATCCTACACATATACAATTTATTCATACATTAAAAAAATTTTCTATTTAAAACCAATTTCTTCCAACTCAACTTATCAATATTCATCAACACATAGTTACATTGTGATTAATAATACAAAAACCTATCTTACATATGTTTGCATTAAATGTGAAATATACAACCTACACAATAACATATAACCCACACTTGTTCTAAGAATAATAAAACATAACCTACACACGAAAAACATATAACCTCCACACGTGTAGGATATGTGTATATTTGTGTAGTTTATATAATTGTTGATGTCGAATTTAATATGTAAGTTGTATGTTTTTTTGTATATTGTACGTTTTATTGCTCAAAACAAGTGTAGGTTATATAATTTTGTGTAGGTTGTATATTTATTGTTTATATTTAACGGACATTTGTATGACATTTTTTTATTATTTATGAAAACTAAATTAGTGATTTTATCTTTTTAATTATTTTAGTTAAATTATGTAGATATATTAATTAGAGAGAGATTTATTATTGTTATATTAGTTGTATTAATTGTAGAGAAAGTATGCATTTATTGTTACATTTATATCTTTTTCACTTATATTTAAACTTTTAAAACCTAAAATAAAACTAGTGGCTCATATTCATTTCTCGCAGTAATTCCATTTCTTTCTTGAACTTAAACATATATATGTATATATATATATATATCTAACGGGTTAGTATCATTTAAGAACTCTAAAAAAGTTAAGAACTCTTAGGAACTCTACACAACCAAAAATATTTTACATTTTTTTATATATTAACATTATTTAAGAGTAGTTTTATCATATTTTATATAAAATTTTTTGATTACATATATAAATAACAAGTTTACATATGTATAAAATTTATGTACTAAGAAATTTACATAGGTGTAAAACAAAACATAGATATGTATAAAAACTAATTTTCAAAATTGTAATCGTAAATATAGATATAAAAAATGATAAAGCTACACTCAACTAACATTAACATACAAAAATGTTTATAAAAAACGTTAGTTTTCATGGGTTATTTCAAGTTCTTAAATAATTTAACAGTTTTGTAATGATACTCATCCTATATCTAACTATATATATATATATATATATATATATATATCTAACTATATATATAATTGTCTACCATAAAATCCTATGTGTCGCTCTCAAGTCGTTCCCCACCCTCTTTGAAGCCACCAGATTGTTTGATTTCTGAATGGAGGCCTCTCATCGATTTAGCTTTATAAATCTCGCGGGTCATGGGTCTAACCGTTGGATCCTCCTAACCCGGATACCTTACCACGCTTCCTCTGCTTCGTTTGATTGATTTAAGATGGACGGATTCAAAGATTCATTACATGATTAATTGTTCATTCAGATCCTGTTTTAGTCTTCGTCTTCAAGATTGCTTTGCGGCTTCCATCAACTGGAGACATGAGGGTTAATTTAGAAATCTCAAATTAGGGTTCTAGGATTCATAGTCGTCGATTGCACATTTAATTTGATTGCTGATGTATGGCATTCAATCCGGAAATCGTGAATCTATTTGACTTCAGCATGTTTATATAATCGAAAGATAACTGGAAACGAGTTATATCAATCCCATAACCTGTTCACAGCCATAACGAAATCAAACCCGCTAACCCTAATCGCCCTTGCTATTCTAATTCAGTTTGATTGAAGTTCCATTCCCAAATCAAACTCTTAGATCCTCTAATGCTAATCACTAATTCTCATATCTTTGTCGTTAATTATTCTCGATCATCATATACATCAAAGGTATTTTTCACTAAATGAGTTTGTTTAGACACTTAATTTTTAATATTTCGTTTGAGGACACAAACCCTAAATGGAATTAGTATTTCATTTGTGATTTAGATTTCGTACAAAACTTTAATTATGCAATCAGATGTGATGGTTCACTTCTACTGACTATTGTTGGTCTGTATTGCCGTATATTATTTCATTCATTTTAATCCTGCAGCTTACTAACTTATATGCATCTTATTCACCCAGAGTACGATAGGATGTTGAAACCACATGTGGAAATGCTTGGTTTTGAAATGGGTCACAAGTTAGCAGTGATCAAAATATCAAATGAAGGCATTACAACTTGCAAGAGAAGACCGAAAATCCATTCAATAGAACCTGAACCGGAACCGACCACTCAAGTTCAGTTCTTGTGCATCAATGAAGGCTGCGGGAAAACATTTATTGATGTTGGAGCTCTAAGAAAGCATTCTCACATTCACTAGAAAAAGACAATATGTTTGCCATTTTGAGAATTGTGGAAAGGTTAGTCAATTTTAACATTTATGTGGTAGCAATTATATGGTTTATTTATCAAAGTGCCAAAGCGGTGAAACTTATGCTACTTTTGGTTTTCTTTTATATAATTAACTTATGGTCTACTTCACAATGCATAAATATGATGCCAGAAATTGGAGATATGATGAGTGTGCAAGTAATTAAAGAAGGATCAATGAATAGTTCAAATCCTTACTTCTCAATTTCATGGAGGCGCAATTTTATTTAAACACATTAACCTTCATATGTGGTACATTTATTTAGAAGTTCTACAATGGTTTTACTATACTAATAGTCATTTCGTTAACACCTTTTTATTTTTTTATGTATTGACAGTTAAGAATGTTAGGATGTTATGCCCATGGGGTGATCAGAAAAATAGTTGATCCAAGATTAGTTTATTTGAAGTTTGAAATGGGTTTGTTTATTATCGAATGGTTTATTTTTCCATTTGTGAATTTTCTTTTCAAACCCATAAATGGTTTAATCGTTTTCCACCTTGAAAATGTTCATTAAATTTGGATATGAAGTTTCTCATCACCTACCATCACAATTAAGAAATTAGTGGGTAGTAGGCTTTTATATCTCACTACATTTTTGTTTTGGTTTTTAATCAAATTTTATGTTTGGTTTTTATTCAAATCAGTGTTATATCTTTATCTGCAAAATAGTAATAAAATTGTAGGCATAATTATGACAAATTTTTTACTTACAGGTGATGCTTTGCATAGTCTAAGGACTAACCTATGTGGTCTCGCAACGAAAAGCGTAGAAACTTCAATTCAGTAATTTTGAATCCCGTGCTTAAAATATATTTAGAACTTGAGTTGTTACAATGCTTATTTAATGATAATTGTTTTGCAGACGTGCTTCAAGCTTTTCAAGATCACATGTTCGGTCACGCTTTCCCCGTAGTCGCTATTGGAGCCCATTTTACAGTCGGAGCAGCAACCTGATGGAGGTATGCTTCAATCTTGACTGTTTTTCTTTTGCATTTTTTCTTTGTAATTAATCCTCGATTGTTTGCTTCACACATCTTAAACGGGTCTCAAGCGAATGATATTTTTGTGCAACTGTGAATCCACTTGAACTCTTATGTTTTAGGAATTTTTATTTTATATTTACTCTTTTTTACTCACACGACCACTGTTGTTAGTAGCAATTTATGGTAATAATTGGTATGTTTGACTATTGAGGTTAAACATAGTAGTTTTTATATGACACATCTAATTGTATTTACATACTATATAATCTTTATGACCATGAAAGCTTATTATTTAATTACCATATTGTCTTTTAGATAAAATAATAATAATATGTTAATTTTTTTTTGTATCAGATCTGTATGCACACCATAATCAAATAATATTTTACTCCTGTCCAACACGACAATGATCGTGGTAAAAAAAATATATTTTAGATTTAAATTTAGGATCTTGGTGGATTACTCGGTAGAGATCTGCCACTGGAAGGGGTGTACTCTTTGCTTGCGGGTCAACCGTTGTGCAGGTAGAACCTTATTCTGTTGACCAGTTTCCTGTTGACTAATTGACCAATCTTATGAAGTTTAATTGTTATTACATTTTAGGGATTTGGAAATGTGGGTGACTTGGTTCATAGGCGGCTCAAATTATTCATGAAGCTGGTGGCAGTGAGTGATATTAGTGGAGCAATCAAGGACAAAAATAGAATTGACATTCCTAGCCTGCTCAAACATGTTAAGGAACACAAAGGTGTCAAAGATTTTAGTGGTGGTCAAATTCATATGTGAAACGTATCTATCTTTCGATCTATTGTTGAATTAAACTTGAATAGAGTAATGATTTAACCATGTTTATGTATTTTCTAAAGGGAAAAAGGCTAGACAAGCTTCATGTGAAGTTCATGTTGATGGTCGGTTTACCCATACAACCAACCAAAGAGTGTTTTGAAACTGGATATTTTATTCAAAGTGCTCATTGCAGGATTGCGTGTACACTTAACCTCAATCATTTTGTTGTTTATATTTCCTAATAAAATGGTTAGTTTGGATTGTGTTTTTACCGTCAAATAAAATGTCATTCAAAAGTTTTGTCATTTATGCACACAACCTTATCATATACTTGACACCAGCTCGCTAAACACTCAAACTAAACCGAGTTTAAAGGAGCTCTAGCCCAAGCCCGAGATTGAAAATGAGATTGTTTGATAAATGAGCTTGATGTCAAGCTTCACTTATCGAGCTTGAGTTGGCTCACGGGTCTAAACTAAGCCGAAAATCCCATGTTCGTGTTAGTTCAGTTTGTGTACAAGACTACACATCTGAACAACTGTAAGACTCGAACCCGAGTGTATTTAATGGGTTCGGTAAATGTATGTTGTTTTTGTTATGTCTTTATGAACTAATTTATATTTAGATTGATTGTGGATGAATGATAAACAAAATGGATACTTGTATTTATTGCTATTTTTATGAATTTAAAGAGGGTCCACAAGGGAGAAGGCGTTGTTGGATATTATCGAGGCGTTTAGTAGCAGTTTATAGTTATTATTGTTTATATATCTAGGACGGTTATGCTCTTGGAACCTCAGTTAAGATCGGTAGAGAGTCGCTTGCAACTATTACTTGGTCCCAACTAATCCAGATTTGGTTTTAGTCACTATATTACTGGTTGCTATGAAGACATGTTTTTATTGTTTTCTAATTTATATTTTTTTGACAGTTGATGAACAAGAATGACAAATCACAAACTGAATGAGATGAGTAGCGACTGAAGAAAATGCCAAAGGTTAGGGAGTTCTAATACGCACCTCTGGAGGTTAGCACGAATGAATCCTAATTAAATCACCATTGTCCCGCAACAACAAGCACATACAAAATACTAAAAACTCACAAAATAAACTAAAACTCCAAACCAACTCATCTTAATTGAAAGAGTCCAAAGTTTAACTGTTAACAAATATAATGAATATAATTTATTTATTCGTGTAACCTTTTTTTTAATACAAAATCTACACCTCAAATAAAATAAAAATCGTAAGTGATTTTAACCCTAGAAACGTAAACACACCATAATAAAAAATTATCTATTCACAATAATATATATAAAAAAAATTAAATAAACCCGCGTAACACGCGGGCTAAAAGCTAGTTTATTTATGTTGGTGGTGTGATCAAGATCATCAAGTGTGGTTTTTCTCGAATCCGGATATTGTGATCACCACCTATTCGAAGAATGACAATGTCCTCATGGAAGATCTTCAACAAAAGATCATCAAACAGGTTGTTTTTATGGTTGTGGTTATGATATCAATATGTGAATCATCTTCGGATAACCAGTTAATTAAAAATGATTATAGGTGAATTTTATTGTTGATGCTCACTTTTAGTCTTAGCACTACCTTTTTACTAAAATCGATTCACGATTTAAAGGGCTTTAATTTAGTTGAGTTCTTAATCTCTGTGGATGTTTTGTATAAAATAAAGAGTGGCAAGAATAAGGTGGGTAAACTATTAATCAGTTTGTTTGGCCTTGAGATCTAATTATACATAGCAGGTGGTCAAGAAACAAGGATACTCACATGATTTGATACTTTCCTTTATTCAAGTGGTGAAGTTTGTAAATAAGTAGATAGATAGGGATACTTGCGTCAAATAATTATCTTCTAATTACAGTTTTATTGTGTATTAAGCAGATTTTTGGTTAATGGTTCAAATTAGGATCTTCATATTGTTTTTAGTTTGTTTGATTTAATTAGGCGCATATTTAAGAAATTTGAACACCACCTGGTAAGTTAGGCTTGAAAATATGTAGACTTACTTTGAAGTTGCTTATTTTAGAAGGCTTTAGAAAAACAAGCAGTTTAAATAATCAATCCAAACAACTTTTATTGCATTCTTGCATTTGTAAAGTTGATTCTTTATGAGTTTCATACTTTTTCCATTCAAAGGCTAATACATGGTTTGCAAGTTGATTAAACAACTTTTATTGCATTCTTGCATTTGTAAACCATAGACTGATTATTAACAAAATAATGTTTGTTATATATGTATTTGAAAGACTTCAAGGTTATTCATGTAATTATCTTTATCTTTACATTACCGCTAAGGAGTTTGAATGTTTAGTGTCAAGGAGTTAATTTATTAAGTGTTTTAAAGATATAGTGTTTTATTGATTCAAAGCCTGGATTGACACGAATTTATTTTGCTTAGAATTCGTTTTGACCGGATTGACACTCATCATGTGTTTACTTAACGTTAGGGGTGTGAACGGTTCGGTTTGATTATCAGCCTCTATCGAAACCGAAGTCGTCGGTAAATCTATTTTATTGACCAATTGGTTTTCAGTTAATCATTCGGTTATTTTGTCAGTTTTTGGTTCAGTTCGGTTAATGACTAAATTAAAACTTGGGCTAAATAAGTACATAAAATAGAGGCATAAATACATGAAATGAAGGTATAAAATTTAGAAATTTATAAAAATATGAAAGGTGCTGTCCAGTTAATTTCGGTTAATCGAGGGTAAAAAAGACCCGATAACCGATTGTCATTTATTCGGTTTTCAGTTAATCAGTTTTTTTTTTAATTTATGTGTTTGGTTGGAAATCTAAAGACTTTGTGTTTGAAGCCTATGATCTCTGGAAACCTAATTGATGACATGTATTTTTCTGTTTTTATTATTATTAATTTATTGTAGCAGTATGATATACATAGTCTACTAACTTTCTAAAAACAAACAGGTAGTTGGGACGTAGTTAAATCTCAAATTCTTTGGCGTAGACCTGAAGTATGTAATACTTTTTTTCTTTTAAGATCCAACTTTTTTTTATATTGTTAGAGTTTATCATATTATGATCGAATGGTTGTATAATTGTTATTCTTATGAGTTGTGACACATAGACTTATTCTTTGTCAGATTTAGAATGACGGGATCCTCCTCATTAATCTTTATATAGTTGCAATATATACCAATCAAGGATCACAATATGGATGATGGTCAGCTTAACCAACGGGTCAAAACAAAGTACTCTAGCTTTTTGGCTTTTTAACAATATTTGGCAGTTTTAGATTGGTCAGCTTAACCAACGGGCCAAGTCAAATTGGGTTGTTTATATAACAGAAATCTTTAGTTGCAAATTTGAAGTTCAAACCTTTATAAAAAAAGTCAATAGAAAAAAAAAGTCTTAGTTGAAATTGAAATGACAAGTTTAATTCTCCATCTAAATTGAAGCTTCCGAAAAGTAATCTGAGTGATTAGTCATCACATTGTAAATGATACCAATCTGTCACACCCCAACCTACGACGGAAATGTCGGGGCACGAACTAATTGTCACAGCTCTCAAGGTACTATCATGCAATATTTAAATGACAATATCTATTAATTTAATTCAATTTTCAAATAAATCAAATACAAAATACAACTCATTAAACAAACAATAAACACAAATTTAATTCTTGATTTTATCTTTTCTAACATAATTCTTCACTAAATCTTCACAAAGTCTTGCAACTAATTCAAGCGATAACCTGCATATGCGTATAAAATAGAATTTTGTCAACAACATATGTTAAGTGAGCAACACACCAGTTTAGTTGTACATGTAGTATATATAATAAAACACGTAGCTACAACGATTCATATGAGAATAACAAAATAACCAAATGAGCAAATATAACTGAGATTATGTTGGACCTCTCCGAATGCGAAAGCATACAAAAAAAATAAGCACATAAACAAGTAAGGTATAAGTTGTTAGCAAATAAGACAAAGTTGCAGTTTTGTGTATAAGTACATATGAGAGATATATTTACGCATACATCCCCAAAATGTGAAAAACAAGTAAAATATGGGAATGTGGTACTCACCTTAGCAAATGAGCAAATGGGAGTAAATACGGTAATACGGTAAAGTAACGTCACGCTCGAGGTGTATCAAAGAACGAATCCTATGTCATAAAGATAGCCGAATAATACAATAAATCAATAGGTGCATTAAGATTGATCGGGTGTTCTTGACGGAAATATTTATTGTTTTAATTTTATAATTAACTTTATTATTTTAAACATCATTTTTATTTATTAATAACTTTATTAGCAAAGCTTTTTGTTCATAATATGATTTTAATTATATAAAATACATTTAAATACCCATATAAACGTATATAAAGATTTTGGATAAATCATGTATTCTTATTAAATACATCTTTTAAATATGTATTGTGGATAATCAACAATAAATAATAATATTTGAATAAACTATAATATTTTATAAAATACTTAAAGTAATGTATTTTAATTAACAAGGTTATATTATATATAATTTAGATTAAAACTCTCTTTAAATTATTTATTATAAAAACCTTTACCAAATTAAATAACTAATAAACATATATATATATATATATATATTATATGTGTCGGTTTTAATCGAGGTTCGGAAAACGACTAGTTAATGTATCGGTTTAATAAAAAAATACTGAATTATTATTATCTATGAAAGTTTAATAATAGCAATATGATGAATAAATGATCTATATTAGTTTTAAAAAGAATTATAAAAAATACCCAAAACGGGCCGGGGGAGGCTCGAACCCACACCCCCATCCAAAGCAACCCTTTAACACGCTTAACCAACTGTACTATTCTGATCAGTTGGCAATAACATCAAACAAAATTATAATAAACATAAGAAGATCCAAACCCAATTGGTACATGAACCCTAGACTCAATCAATCGATCAATCTGTTATCCGTTAGATCAATTAAGGTTAGGGCTATCGATCTCGGATCCAAAACGACCAGATTTAACAAACTAATTACCTTGTATGATGATCCGATGATGACTGAATTGAATCGGAATAGGGGCGGCGAGTTTGATGGCAAACAGATAAACAAACGACAAACATAATTCAATTAACTATAGGGTTAAGATTGGCGCTGATATAAGGATGCGATCTGCAAGGTTAATTGTATTTTGGTGAACGATTTTATGTATATGGGTGAACAGATTCGGACGGCTAAAAGAATCATCAATACGTATAATATATAACCGCGTTTCCTAAATTAACAGAGTCGGTTGGCTGATTAGGGGTAAACATTACGCGTAACTTGATTTAATTCCCAAATTAATGACGAGAATTATGGCACAAGTTACAACCGGGTTTAGGGTTGGTTAGAAAAACGGGTTTGGTATTAGGATCTGGATATGGGTTATTATGATAAGTTACATTTTAGCCCTTGGGGTTTAAGGATTGGTACACAAGAGGATAAAAGGTAATAGTTTGGGTTAAAAGTGCCAAAACAGGAAAGATATATTAAATAATGAGTTAATAATAATATATTAATAACTAAACAATGTTTAATTCGACAAACGCGATATTTTAATAAAAATAACCCGAACATTGAACTGAATCGGTTAAAAGTATAAGCTCGAAAACCCGGGTTGTTACAGTCTCCCCTACTTTAGGGAATTTCGTCCCGAAATTAAGAAATACTATAACAACACTGTAAAATTTTAAGAAAAATAAAATAAATTTTTAAATATGATTTAAATCATAATACAGAACTTTGGATAGTCAAAATAACACTCCGAATGAAAATCCGATAAGGGCACTTATATATAGGATGTACCAGCGGCGTATCCACGATGTCCTTATCATCTTTGCATCCGTACCGTTATCTCAACTACTTTCAATTCTATATTGTGACACACAATCTTACGCATCATGATTTCCATGCGAGGATTTCGATTATTATGTTCCGGACCATAATTATTTAGATCGTCAGATGGTCCACATGGCTTGTCCCATTGTGTGGGTTACAAAACATTTGAGTGAAACATGATTTTGAGAAAACAAAAGTTTTAAGGAGTTTTAACACTAAAATTCACCAATGTTTAAAAACAGTTTCAAAAGTTGCAGTTGATTAATAAAACAATTTTTTTAAGACATCTTTTAAATGTAAAAGTATATGTATCTAATTTTGAAAAAAAAAGAGATAACTTATTAATTGTTGAGGTGAATGGGTTAAGATAAATGAAGGTAAGGAAATAAGATAGAAGAAGGGTTTCCATAACTATCTGTTTAAACAAAAGAAGCTTTATTCATAAGGTACGATTCGCGAAGGATAAATAGTTCAACTGAAATATTTCAATGCCATAAAAGGCGTTACAAAAGAAAAGGAAAAAATAAAGTAAGATAGATAAAGAAAACAGCAAAAGTCTTCGGGGTCTTTGAGTAGCTTAGTTAACTTGACTTGGAACACCAAGAGGAGTTGCATTCATAAAAGTTGGAGCAGTCGAGATAGATTGATTTGGGGTAGCTTGAATAACGTGTGTTTGAACAGTTTGCAAGAAGGTTGTTTGGTAGAAATATGTCGGGTAAACTTGAGCTTGCGGTTGCGAGGTTTGGTTAAGTAACCTTGATTGATGGGAGGAGCTTGTGGGACATGAGATTGATGGGTTTGAGCCTGGTGAGCATGGGCCAGGTAGTCGGGTGTAGTCACGGTTTGGGCTTGATGGGCATGGATAAGTTGAGGGCACATATTACGAAGATGGTTTGGGTTTCCACAATGACAGCAAGCACGTGTAAGGTATAAGTTGTTAACACATAAGACAAAGTTGCAGTTTTGTGTATAAGTATATATGAGAGATATATTTACGCATACGTCCCAAAAATGTGGAAAACAAGTAAAATAGGGGAATGTTGTACTCACCTTAGCAAATGAGCAAACGAGAGTAAATACGGTACAACGGTAAAGTAACGTCACGCTCGAGGTGTATCAAAGAACGAATCCTATGTCATAAAGATAGCCGAATAATACAATAAATCAATAGGTGCATTAAGATTGATCAGGTGTTCTTGACGGAAATATTTATTGCTTTAAATTTATAATTAACTTTATTATTTTAAACATCATTTTTATTTATTAATAACTTTATTAGGAAAGCTTTATTGTTCATAATATGATTTTAATTATATAAAATACATTTAAATACCCATATAAAAGTTTATAAAGATTTTGGATAAATCATATATTCTTATTAAATACATCTTTTAAATAAATATTGTGGATAATTAACAATAAATAATAATATTTGAATAAACTATAATATTTTATAAAATACTTAAATTAATTAATTTTAATTAACAATGTTATATTATATATAATTTAGATTAAAATTCTCTTTAAATTATTTATTATAAAAACCTTTACCAAATTAAATAACTAATAAACATATATATATATATATATATATATATATATTATGTGTCGGTTTTAATCGAGGTTCGGAAAACGACAAGTTAATGTATCGTTTTAATAGAAAAATATTGAATTATTATTATCTATGAAAGTTTAATAATAGCAATATGATGAATAAATGATCTATATTAGTTTTAAAAAGAATTATAAAAAAATACCCAAAACGGGCTGGGGGTGGCTCGAACCCACGCCCCCATCCAAAGCAACCCTTTAACACGCTTAACCAACTTTACTATTCTGATCAGTTGGCAATAACATCAAACAAAATTATAATAAACATAAGCTGATCCAAACCCAATTGGTACATGAACCCTAGATTCAATCAATCGATCAATCTGTTATCCGTTAGATCAATTAAGGTTAGGGCTATCGATCTAGGATCCAAAACGACCAGATTGAACAAACTAATTACCTTGTATGATGATCCGATGATGACTGAATTGAATCGGAATAGGGGCGGAGAGTTTGATGGCAAACAGATAAACAAACGACAAACATAATTCAGTTAACTATAGGGTTAAGATTGGCGCTGATATAAGGATGTGATCTGCAAGGTTAATTGTATTTTGGTGAACGATTTTATGTATATGGGTAAACAGCTTCAGACGGCTAAAAGAATCATCAATACGTATAATATATAACTGTGTTTCCTAAATTAACAGAGTCGGTTGGCTGATTAGGGTAAAAATAACGCGTATCTTGATTTGATTCCCAAAATAATGACGAGAATTATGGCACAAGTTATAATCGGGTTTAAAGTTGGTTAGAAAAATGGGTTTGGTATTAGGATCTGGATATGTGTTATTATAATAAGTTACATTTTAGCCCTTGGGGTTTAAGGATTGGTACACAAGAGGATAAAAGGTAATAGTTTGGGTTAAAAGTGTCAAAACAAGAAAGATATATTAAATAATAAGTTAATAATAATATATTAATAAATAAACAACGTTTAATTCGACAAACGCGATATTTTTAATAAAAATAACCCGAACATTGAACTGAATCGGATAAAAGTATATGCTCGAAAACCCGGGTTGTTATATTAATTAACTCTGATATTCAGAACTGTGTTTATGAGTAAATCCAATGTTAAAGTGAGGCACCGGTAACGGGGCCTTACATTCACAATTTATGAATTGCTATTGTAGATGTCGAGAAGTCAAAATCATCTTACAAGCATTAAATGGCCACACAAATGTGGGTCGACTATGATCTATGCATTTGCTGTCATGGAGTAAGTTTTGTTATTAATTTATTATTAGTCTTTAATTACCTTTAATATATTATATTTTAAAAAATCTAATTAATGGGAAAGTTGACTTGAACACGGGTGTTTCAGGCTATGCGAGGGTGGTAAGTTACTTGACAGGATTCTGTCAAAATACATTCTCACTATTCTCCATGCTAATCTATAATGTGTTATTGTTTTCCCTGTAACACTCGAACCCAAGTGCAGTTAACCTGTTCGGTAAATGGATATTGTTTTTGCTATATGAATTTACTAACATAAACCGGTGTAGTGAACAGACTAATATGTATGTATGTATATATGTATGTATTAAAACTAAACAAACTTATGTATAAAAAATTAAATTAAAATTAAGCAAATAATAATAATAATAATAATAATAATAATAATAAGAAGAAGAAGAAGAAGAAGAAGAAGAAACAACACATATATTATAAAAGCATGTGTAATACAATAGATCAAAATATGCTCAATTATATAAATTATGAATGAATATGAACAAATTTTCTTATAATAAATTAATTTAAAACAAAAATTTCACTAATATGATTGCAAAATGACTAAAAACAAAACATAAATAAACCCGCGTGACATGCGGGCTAAAAGCTATATATATATATATATATATATATATATATGGTAGGGTTAACGTAAAAAACAGTAGTTTTGTGAAAAACATAAGAATATATGTAGACATTTGGATCTAGGATCTAGTGGTTGAGATTTGTAGTTTCTTAAAGTTGTATAGTTTCAAATTTACATGGTATAGTGTCCTGTTTAGGTGGTGTGCGTTATTTTAAAGAATTCTCACACTTCTCACAAAACAATTGTTTTTTATTTGAACCATTTTCTATATATATATATATGTGTGTGTGTGTGTGTGTGTGTGTGTGTGTGTGTGTAACACCGCGTCTTTAACCCTATAAGAATTTACCAAAAATAACTAACTTATAAAGTATAGGGACCAAAATGTAAAAATCTGAAATCCTCATCCATCACGATACGCGATGAGGCAGACATGAAACCCATCGCGTAGTGCTATGGACTGGCACAAAGACCCAGTTTTGGGCGGTTTAGCGATACGCAATGGCTCAACCCATGGGATCATCGCGTAGGGCGATGACGAGGCTCATTCACGTGGACACGTGTCCAACCACGTGTCAACACGTGGCACGATATAACAGGCCACGTGTCACGATCTGATGAGGTGGCGTCAAATTGCGGCGTTGATATACGCGACAGGGTTATGAAAACCCATCGCGTATCGCGATGGGACCCTAAATTCGCTTATAAAAGAGGTGACGGGTTTGAAGCCAAATTAATCCCAAACTCACTTCTGTTTTCACAGATATAGCCTAGGGAAGCGTGCTAGATCATTAAGGCGAGCCGACGTACCATTTTCTTGAAGTTCGTGCAAGTAACGAGGTTAAACAAGTAGCAATCACATAAGCGAGTAGATCAAGATCCTGCCTTTTTCTTATTATCGTTCCAAGTATCCGTACTAAGGTAGGAGTTACGTTTAAGTTATTCAAATTATAGCATAGACAATCAATCGAGGCTATGGCCTTTAACCTTGAAAGTATTTTGTAAACATTCACATTCATAAACGAGTTTTCATAAACATTACTTCATAACAAAGTAATGTTAACCAAAGATATATTTTGACGGGCATGTAGTAACTTTTTTTTAAAAGGCATGTAGTAACTGTAAGGGCAATATCACTAGTAGTAAGTTTCTTGCCTAAGGAAAAGTAATTGGTAAAAATCTCAATCAACCGAGGGACCCGTTTACTTACCTAGAGAAACTTACCAACGTGTTATAACCTATTAAGCCAAAGCATGCTACATTAAACGTCACATATAAACTAAGTGTTTTCATTCACAATCAAAGATAAAAGATTTCAAGGTTAAGCTTAGCAATCATAGCTTAATCAAAACACCATTCAGATATTTATACGAACCTATTATGTATAGGTTAAATATCATTCTCAATCAATCAGTCAAGGTTTCCAACATCGATGGTACAGGTGAATATGTTAACCTTTTCAATCAGTCAAAACATATTTATACTCGATAAGATGAACGGGTGTTTGTCTTAACGAGTCAGTTAACGTTTACATGAGATTATGTGATCTCTAAAACATTATAATAAAAAGTAGAGAATAAAATCAACTCAGACCGATTACACATGTGTCTGGATCCAAACATAACTGTTCAGCCTAATCAGTCAAAGGCTACGTAGTCGCGGGCTAACGGTCATAACTAGTTTCCATTAAGGGCTACGTGGCTCGGAAACAATTGTGTGTGTAGGGCAGTGGTACATAGACCGGAAGTAGAAATGCTTCCGCTGAGCTTGTCGAGAAAACTATATTCTTATTGTAATGTCATTCAAATGTTTTATAGAGTCATACGTGTTCACCAGCATATAGCTAACGTATTTTTTCAACCCATTGCAGGTAATTAAGCATAAGTAGCAATAAGAAGGATTAGAGTCTTAAAGAAGATAGAAGCGCGTTACAAGATGGCTCCGTTTTTGATAAACTAAATCCTTGTATTATGAACACATGTTTTGTAAACTGAATACTTAGGTATTTGACTCCCAAGTAAATTTTCAATGTAAATTAATATTATATTCAAATCTAAAGTCTTTTGTTAAAATTAACCCATAACTTTGATATATATTTACAAACAGGTACCAACTTGTGGTCACACGCCTAGGCTATAAGTCGGGGTGTGACAATATATATATATATATATATTAGTTATTATCTTTTGTTTAAAGTTTTATTAATTAAAAAGGGTTTTAATATAAAATATTTAAATTCAAGCATTTTATAAAAAAAGATTATATTTTATATAAATATTTTTATTTATAATTTAGTACCTTAATTATTCACGATAGTTATTTAATAGAAATCTTTATTAATAAATATACATAAATACATTTTTAGTGTAAAATACTCATTTTAAGACAATTTCTTTATATAATCTATCTAAAACTTTTGAATATTTATTTAGTTAAGTATTTTATAAAAATAAGTTAAATAATTAAAAACATATTATTTATTATAAACTTGATAAATTAAAATGACAAAAGTATTGAAAACTATGTAATATTTAACTTTCGTTAGTACACTCGATCATCAATTCCCGAGTCCCTAACTAGTTTCAGTTTCTTTATACGATCCATCTTTATTTCCTCAAGTATTCTTTATTAGGACTTCTTGTCGGTATCATTCCCGAAGAGCTTCGTTTACCGTTCTTACCGCATTCGTTTATCTCTTGCTTATTGCTAAGGTAAGTACCACATTCCCCTATTTTACTTGTTTTCCACGTTTCGAGGACATATGCGTAAATTATATTTCTTATATATACTTATACTCAAAACTGCAACTATTGTCGCATGTGTTAACAACTTATACCTTACTTGTTTACGTGCTTATTTGCTTTATATGCTTCCGCATTCGGAGAGGTCCAGCATAATCTCAGAATAGGATGATCATACGTCAGTCGTTATAGTCTTTGTGCTTCTCGACATCTCAGTTATACTTGCTCATTTGGTTAATTTGTTATTCTCATATGACTTGTTGCAATTACTTATTTTTATATATACTATATGTACATTTAAACTGGTGTGTTGCTCACTCAACATGTGTTGTTGACAAAATTCTATTTTATACGCATATGCAGGTTATCGTAGAAATTTAATGCAGGTTGGTGAAGACCTAGTGAAGAATTTAAGTTAGAGAATAATTAATCAAGATCATTTGTGATATAAGTTGTAATGTTGTATGATTATGGATTATGTGTTTGTTTGTATTTAATTTATTTGAAAACATAATCTAATTAATAGATATTGTCATTTTAATAATGTATGATAGTAACCTTTGAAAAGCTGTGAGCAATCAGTTCACGCCCCGGCATTTCCGTCGTAGGTTGGGGTGTGACAATAAAGATGTTTTTAAATTTTAGGGTGTTTCAAGTTGGTCAGTTGCACCTGGTCATTGATATACATGTTGAACCCTACGTCGAGGTCCCAATTGTCGAGCGTCCTCCAATCGAGGAGCCAGATGAGCATATTCAGGAAGTCGCGGTTGACAATACAGACGGTGATGACGGTGATAAGGTACGTTCTATTTATCGTTTAAACTATGCACCTATAATTTTAGGTGGTATGTACATGATTTGTAATAGAGTACGTCATATAGAGTGGAGCCGGGAAACCTATATGGAAATGGCGACACGTTTGTCTCTTTTCTTAAAGACACTGATAAGTGATAATAAAAAAAAATAGTCGTTTTCTTGAAATTGTCAATCCAAAGTGGGACACAATTTTTATTGAGTAGGTAAAAATAATAAATCACTACTACAGTGGTCTAGTACTATTTTAATAGAAATTAATAAGATCTACATTTACACATGTTTTATTGTCTGAGCATCTAAATGGTGGACGAGTAAAAAATAAAATAAACTAAGCATGTCCCGTTAGCCGTCAAATTAGATTTTCACTCATTCACTTTTAAACATACATATTCTCATTTTTCTTCTAAGGGTGGACGGGGTGGTTCGTGATGGCCACCCCATCACAACTGATGGGCTCATGAACATCGCCACCACCCCTTTCATCACAAGTGATGGGGGGTTTGCGTGATGGTCATCACGTGTTTAGTGGGTTTGAGTGATGGAACTCTCTCTCTCTCTCTCCCTGTCCCTCTCTCTCTCTATATATATACATATATATATATATATATATAATATATATACCCCAAATACACTCCTTTCACTCACACAAAAACCTATATATATGTATGTATTTATGTATGTATGTATCATGTATGTATACCAAAACCCATCACCCTACCACCACCCCTACTAAATTCAATCACTAGTGATAGAATGTGGTGGGATGAAGTGGCATACCCTCATTGGGTGTTGCAAGTGATGAAAAAACAACCACCCCCACCCCTAACACTACATTCACTTTTAAATAACTTATATTCCACGTAATCATCTAATTTTATATTTTCTTTCTATAAATTAAAATACTTTTATTTAAGTATTTACGTATCTTATTTTTATTTTATATTATTTAAAAATAAAAAAAGTTCTAGTAAATAAATTTATATAAATAACAGAAGTTAAATAAATAAAATTTTAAATTACATAAACAGTAAATAAAACAACTACACGCGAACATAAACTAAAAGGTTAAACTTTTAAAAATAAAAGTTTAAAGGTTAAATATTTCTTCTGTTGGAAGGAAATTTAAATTACAAATCTTTTTCGTTAAGAGTGAAATTTTAAATTTTAAAATTTAATAAGTAATAGATTATTTTTAGGAGTAGAGTAGATCTAGAGTAGAAGGTGTGTTTTGTCTTGTAAAAAAAGTAATAAATTATTAAATTATAGTAAAAGAATAGACTATTTAATTGGGACAATCTCAAATATACCTTACAAATATTAAAAATATCATGTATATATTCTCGTAAAGCTAAAAATATCATAAATATGCCCTTACAAAATTATTCATATATCATATATACCCAATTCATTAAAAACAATTTAAAAAATCACCATATTACCCTGGTTCGATTAGATGCAATAAAAGATTTACGATGTAAACCATTGATGCGATAAACCTTCGAATGATTTAAAATTTTAAAGAAGTGATGATAGACGATTTGGTTGTCGTAAAAATGAGAAACGTCTATCAAACTTAAAAATAATAACATATGGTATAAACACATTATGTAATGAAAAGAGGTAGAATGGTCTACTCGTTAAACATGAGTATATATGAAATTTAAAATTTAAGAAAAATAACGGTAAAATAAACATTTATTAACTTGTTATTAGTTAATAAGAGTATATATGATACTTTAACTATTTTGTAAGGGCGTATATGATATTTTAATTATTTTATAAGGGCATATATGATATTTTAAGTTTTGTTTGGGTATATATGATATTTATAATGTTTGTGAGGGTATATATGAAATTAATCCTTAATTTAAAATATTAATTAACATATTTTTAAAATTTATAAATTTTTAATATAATAACAGTTTTACTAGATAAATAAGAGTTTTATATAAAATTACTAGGGTAGAACCCGTTTAATACACGGGTTGGCAATAAAACAAACTGAAAAAAATCAAATATAAAAATTTAAGTGATTACGTTTAGAAAAAGCTACAAGCTTTTAGTATTTCAAATTTTATAATTTTTGTACCTGAACTTCTATCACATTTTGTTAATTCATATAATAATTACATATTTAACCCATATTCAAAGCCAACTACCCCATGACTTTTTTAAAAACCATAACTTTTTCACATGTTAATATTTATTTTTAAAAATTGCATCATAAAAGCGAGCATTTTATTCTATTTAATGAGTATCATATTTTTATACTTCTTTAACTTTATAAAATCAACATATTATGTGATTATTTGTTAGGATTGACAACAAGTCGAGTCAGGCAATCCCGGGTCATGTGTAAGACCAAATTAGGGTCGGAACGAGTCGATGCAAAAATGGCTAATTTAGTCCGGTTCATGTTGGTATGGTTTTGAATCGAAAGGGGTCAAGTCATAATAGGTTTCGGATTAGAACGATGCACCGCGCGAGCACCCAACTAGTTTTATTAAAAGTTCCAGCTAATCTACCAAACACCTAAATATTTCTAAAAAGCTGCAGCTAATAGCTACCAGCTACAGCTTCTAGCCATCAGCTTACAGCTACCAGCTAGCAGCTTCCGACTATAGCTACCAGCTAGTTTTGCCAAACATGCACAAAAAAATCAAATATGTTTTTGGATTCCAAGCTAAACGGACTTTTTCAAATTTTGAAAATCTGAAATTCCCAAATTACCTCTGACATGAGCAAGTTGTTGAACCACACAGAGTCAACCATACTAAAAAAATCATGCTTGACTAAGAAACTGTCAAAAATTAACAAATTTCCAATCTACACCATCTGCTACCAATGATTGAACAACCATTTAACATTTCAAATAGCTTCAAAGTGTTATGGCCACTTAATAAAGTCCTTTGTTCATTAAAGGCAAAACCATGTAAAAGCATGATGCAAAAAAGAGTGAATCAAAGAAATTAATTTTAAATTTTTTATTAATTTATTTATGACTGGGATTATTTTTGGCGGGTGTGCATGAAACCGAAGCAGACCTGTAATCTAAATAACCTACATAATCGAACCTACCCGAAATTGACTATTTGGTTAAATATTTGTCATAAATCGAACTAATAGTTTTTAAAAAGAATTTAAGCTAGAAAAAAAGTGTTTCTACCTGACTCTGTCTCGTTACATAACTCAACCGACGTAATCAACAATGTCCAAAGACAATACAGATAAATCAGACTCAAAGAAAACAACCTGATATATGTTATATCGGTAGAAATTTTTGATGAATTTTTTTTTTGAAAATTTTAGAAACTTGCCTGATGCTATCTAGAAAGAAACATCTCTTTGGTCGTATATAAGCTGGTAACAATAAAGTCCATAAGCTAACTTACCTGCAACAAACATAGCATTATGATATAAAATGGTTACACCAGAAAACTATAAAAATTTAGATTAAGTAGTAGACTCTTTATCCATTAACTGCCCCATCTCTCAAAGAATCATCAAAAGCAATTCCAAAGGCTTTGTGGAAGAATGCCTAGTGCATGACGCGGTGGTGAACTAAGTAACCGCAAAATCAAATTGCACTTGCACTTCTAGACGCCTACCCTGTTAGCACCCACGTCTCAATTATTGCCTAAAAATTTTAGACAGAATGACAAATTTTGTCCTTTAAAAAAAGCCAAATTACGGTTCGTGTCCTTTTTTTAGTTTCTTTGCAGGCGGTGTCCTATAAACATTTTTTCCCTACACGTTATGTCTTTTACGTTAATTGGGTTAGAAAAACTCAGTTAAAAACCTTCACGTGAGGTGCATGTGAGGGCATATTGGTCTTTTCGTCTACACCTGCAAGTTTATATAAAACTATCTTTTTCTTCCAGAACTCATCCACCACCACCAAACCCACCATCAACACCCACATTCACACCACCATTCAACCTCCAGCAACCACCACCACCGCTGCCCACCAACCTCCCCTCCAAAACCCAATTCCATCTTCCAGACCAAACCAAAAACCCCCGTCGTCGTCGTTATCTTTTAAGTGTATACTTGTAATTAGGTTTGAGGTGGAATATGCGGTTGAGGTGCTGAGCCGTGGTTTGAATTCCGACGAAATCAACCGCCATTGTTGCAGAAGCTCTTGAAGGTGAAGCTTATATAGATGAAAGAAGTTGAAGAGTGAAGAAGATTAGTGGTGTTTATAAAGATGGAAAAGTCAAAAGGTAAGAAGGAGATCGGAACCTCAACCGCATATTCCACCTCAACCAAACCAAAAACCTCGTGTCCGCCGTCGGATTTCGTCGAATCACATCGGAAACATCACCACAGTGGGTTGGACTGTTGTAGAGGATGATGGGCTAGACACGATTTTTCCGGCAAGGGTTTCAGATCTTGGCAAATTGAAGACAGTCCGTGAAGAGGAAAATTGACCGGAAGATGGATCTGGGTTTGTGGGTTATCCGGCGAGTTGGATCTTGGTTTGTGGGTTCGTAGCCGGTCGTCGGATCTGGGTTTGTGGGTTCTAAGCCGTTTGGTGTTGCAGGGTGGCCGGGATAAGCGGTGGTCGGATCTAATGGTGGTCACAGAGATGGTGACACTTGTTGGTGGGGATAAGCGGTGGTGATGCTGGCTGTTGCAGCCTTGCAGGTGGTGGCGGTGGTAATGGTGGCCGGGACAGTATTGGAAGAAGAAAGAGTTTGAAGGTGGAATGGAGATGAAGATGAATTGGAGATAAGATGGAGATGGGTTGGAGAGAGAGAGAGTTTATTTTATAAATATTAATTATTAAATATATATTAAATATATTTGAACTACTTCGTTGAAAAGATCAAAATACCCTCACATGCGCCTCACGTGAGGTTATTTAACTGAGTTTTTCTAACCCAGTTAGCATAAATGACATAACGTGTAGTAAAAAAATGTTTAAAGGACATCGCCTGCAAAGAAACTAAAAAAAGGACATGAACCGTAATTTGGCTTTTTTTAAAAGACAAAATTTATAATTCTGTAAAAATTTTAATTATAATTTATAACCATACTTGACAACGTAGATTAAATCAATATATTTAGTAAAACAAATTTCATTATGCGGATGTTTGATCTCTACAAATTGATTAAAAAATCAATTGATATGATTTTAATAATTTCCTAATTAACAGGAAACCATATCGATTGTGATTGGATAATTGTATCATAAGACTAAGGGGTGTGGGGGCTTTAGTGGGGACTCCAGCAGAGCCAAGAACCAATAATATTATGACGTGTGACAGATAGAGAAACTGGATAAGGGGGGTGTTGGAGCCCCTGGCCTCTGGTGTGGAGGGGCTCCAGCGAATTTTTTTTTATAAATATATTCAAATAACATATTATTAAAAAAACACATAAAATATTAAAAAAAACACACATTAATAAAAAAACACATTAATATCTAAAATTCAAATTACAAAAAAAAAACATACTAAAAATTAAACAAACAATAATACTTAATAATAACACTAATCTAATACAAGATCATCGGGTCGCATCGCCCACAAATGTTCAACCAACTCATGTCGAAGATTCCCGTGTGTCTCACGGCTCTTGATATTTGCTATGTTATGAAGTCTTTGTTGATCACTGATTGTGGACGGTTGTGGCGGAATGTCACCTTGGTAGTTTTGGCAGATAGCTTTGCCCTCGTTTTCTAACGTCATGTTGTGTAGGATCAGACACGTGTAGACGACGTCCATTATCCTCTCCCGAGTGCAATAACGTATCGGGTTCGCCAGCTCATGATATTGTTTTTTCAGAACTCCAAAAGCTCTTTCAATATCTTTTCTAGTAGACTCTTGCTTCTTCGTAAAATACTTCCGTTTATCGGCGATTGGATCTGTAAAAGCTTTCACTAACAAAGCCCATTCGTTGTAAATACCATCGACCAGATAGTACCCATACTTGAAGAGTTCTCCATTTGCAACAAAAGCTTGAGGTGGTTCAGCCCTGTCGATAAGGTCGTTGATCAATGTGACTGATCGATAACATTAAGGTCGTTATTTGACCCAGCAACACAAAAAAAAAGCATGCCAAAACCAAAGATCCTGTGACACCGCAGCTTCAAGTATAAGGGTCGGCCCTTTATGATCACCACGGTGGAACTGACCTCGCCAGGCCGTTGGACACATAGCCCATCCAACATGCGTACAATCGAGGCTACCTAGCATCCGAGGAAAACCATGCTTTTCTGCGTGCACCTCATATATGCATTGGATGTCATACATTGTAGGTTTACGCAGATATCTTCGAGAGTAAATCGATATGACTCCTACGTATATAAATACGATATAAGTATATATATATCTATAGTTATAGGCATTAAAATAATCTATAAACATATAATATATATTAAAAAATGTAATAAATATTTAATAAAAACTAAAATTAATGTTTTTTACCTTGGCAGAAAAAATGAAGGGATTCACGTGCAACCCTTTTCGACATCTGTAAATACTCATTCAAAGCGTCCGACGAAATGCCGTACGCTAATTGACAGATAGCAGCCGTGCATTTTTGAAGAGAGGTAAAACCGGGGAGACCCCTAGCATCCTCCCTTTGTTGAAAAAAGGGATACCGTGCCTCTAAATCACTTGCTATACGCATGAACAATTGTCTGCTCATTCGGAAACGAATTCGAAAATCCGACTCCTTGTATAACGGTTGAGGGCTAAAATAATGCCTAATCAAAGTATCGTTAGCACCCGATCGATCACGAGGTGGTGCTCTAACTCTCGGGACTCGAGGTTGCTGGGCTTGATTTTGCAAAAGATCCACCACGGTTGCGGTCAAAACTCCCCCTACTTGAAGAAGCAAATCATCCTCTTCGGAGGAGTCGGAATCAGAAGAGAACCACGACATTTTTTTTTGTTAATTTTGAGAGGATTTTAGGAGGAAAGGTGTATAATTGTTGTGTGTTTTGATTGTTTATTTGTATAGGTATATATAGAAGTAATTTTTTTTTAATTTAATAATGAGCCAACGGCTCTTTTTGCTAAAAACGAGGAATTTTTTATGTTGTAAATTAAAAACACAATTAATATATAAAAACAACATAATAAAAAAAATACATTAATAACTAAAAATTAAAAAACCAACAAAAAAAATAAAATAAAAATTAAAGTACTAAAAAGAAGCATTCTTCTTATTCTTCGGCTTGGTCTTCTTCGATCAACCTCTTTCGGATACGTTCCTTTTGCTTTTCCATTAGCATTTGATCGATCGAATGGAGGTGACTGAAGTCTCTAGTAAGAAAGTCCAAATCTCTCATTCGAGTTTTTTCCTTTTTGTCATAAGAGACCACCTCAATGGTTTTGTTGAATTTATTGAGGGATTCAACAAGATTGGCGATGTTTACGGCTTCCCCCTCAGCCGGTTTTTCCCCTTGGCGTCCCTTCCCAATGGCCGCCTCCTCGGTGGTGAAGACGTTTCCTCCTCCGCAATGTTTAGGTCGAATCTAACGCGGCAATCCGACCCGGTTGAAGTGCTATACGCTCCAGACGAACTAGTTTTAGTCCGTTTCGGCCCTACTTCCGCATCAAAGTCCGGCGCCACCAGCTTAACCCACTTGGAACACCTTTTCAACTTGTCCCACAACTTTAAATCGTCCCACGTCTTCACCACCCCATACCTCCGCAAACACTCCTGCTTCCACTCTTCGACCGTGAAATTGTAAACCGCCAAATCATCACTGCCACTTGGTCTCATACGACCGCTGTTCCTGTTGAAAAGATTAGTAAACAAGCCGACAAATTTTCTGCTTTCGGACCACCGACCCGAAATCATATCGGCGTTCCGCTCTATACTCCCAACGAGCATGTGGAACGTCTCCCTAACCTTTGTCCAAAAAATCTTTCTCTGTTGGTAGTCGGCTGCAAAATGAATAAATAAATTAGATTTTCATTTAACTTTTTTATTTAACTTTTTTTATTAAAAATATTTTTTAAAAACGTTAAAACAATTACCGCAACGCCGATCCTCATAAATGACTATCCAAGCCCGACACAAGGCTTCCTTCTCATCCGATGACCACGGAGTGGTTTTCCGTTTCGTCCTCGGAGTCGAAGCCGGTTCCGACCCGTCCATTGCAACTAATTTTTTCCGGTGGACTCGTCTTTTTGGTTCTGGAGCTTCACCTTGTGATTCTTGTGTCTCCGGAACAACAAAGTTAGGAGACGGTTGTGTGTTGGATGGTTGAAAGCCGGATGATTCTTGCGGCTTCGAATAAAACATCGGTTGGTGTGGTGAGAAAACCATAAACGTGTTCAATGAATCGTCGTCAAGATAATCTAAATCAAGGTTTGGGAACCGATTTCCAGCCATTTTTTTAAAAAAAAGTTGAGAAGATGAATTGATTTTGGGTGAAGGTTTGAAGTTTTGGTATAAAAATGGGTGAAATGGAGTATATTTTATAAAGAAAATATATATTTTTTTAATATAATATAGAGCCAACAGCTCTTTTTGCTAAAAACAAGTTGCCCTCCTCTTTCTCTTCTTCTGCTACCAAGCTCACGCCTGCCTCTATCCTCCCTCCAGCGCCCTGCTAGCGCCCCTGGTGGTTTGGTGTTAGCGCCTGGGGGCGCGAGCGGAGGGGCTCTAGCGCCCCCTTTGAAGCCCCCACACCCCTCAGTCTAAAATCGAATCTGTTGTTAACGCCCTGCAACAATCAATCAAATTAACGAAATCGATAAACCTAAGTCTAAGTAATTTGAAATATAATTCCCCCCACTATTACTTCTGCAACCCTACTACAGATGATAATATATTTTCAATAATCAACATCCAATGATCAAAAAATCAAGAAAAACAATTCAAATGTTACCAAAAGATCCAGAAAGTGTCCAATTCATCAAAATTAAAATAAAAGAATAATCCCTAATCAAGAAATAATTAATCGATTGTCCAGTTCATCAAAATAAAAATCGATTAATCAATAAAATAATCAATGGCTAATTCGGGGTTTATAAGCGTAGTGTTTAGCAAAATTAAAAACAGTTAATGAAAAAAAAACATCAATCGCTATTGAAGAATACTAATTATTTAAAGAGTAAAAATAATTAACAAACCTTGATGAAGGGATTTGGTTGCAGCACCCGATTTGCACTTCGTCGCTTGAGAAGAAACATTGTCTGTCTAGCGTTTTTTAGAGAGAACAAATGGATTGCGAGTGAGATTTGCAATAATGCAAGTCGGGTTAAAACAATACTCATTTGGATCCCGCCAAACCCGTTTCGTAACCTACATATTGCAAAATAGTGTTTTAACTTTTAAGTGCCAAGTGAACAAAAGAAAGCTTTGTGAATGCCATGTGGCATTTTAATGTAATATGATGAATGCTATCTAAAATCCTATTGTTTTACAAAATAGGTAGACTAATATGTTTTTTTTTTTTTTAATTCATGACTCAAACCCTCACCCTTTGGCCCTACCTCTCGATAATTTATCAATTCTTTCAGATTCTTCCTTGCGGATCAATACCAAAAAATGATGCTCACAATAAGGAAGAATTGATAGGGGTGTCAAAAAAAAAAAAAAAAACCATCCCCACAAACTCCTTATTGGAGATGGTCTGATAAACAAGTTTGGTAATTGTTTACTCAGATATTTTTTTCACTTGTTTAGTAATGTAATTTTAGTCTAGTTGGAGTTGTTGATAAGACAAACTACTGCCCATAACATGTCTCAAGAGTCCAGAGTCCCTACAAAGGAAAGGAACATCTCTAAGCCATAATTATTTGAACGTCAAAGGCTGATCACTAGTACTTCCTCACGCGGTGAGACAAACAATGTCTTTTGTCTGAGCAACCCAAGTTTCCATCTAGGATCTTCCCCTAAATCCCCTCCCATCCAGTAATTGTGACTATATATAGTAAGAAAAGAAATGATAAGCTTGTAAATATGAAAGACTAGCTAGCCTCACACAAGTTCTTTGAATGTCAGTTTTACAATTATAATTATAAATACACTTAGCAATTGATTGTGAATTAAGGATAAAACACGTAACTTGACAAATTATTTTAGAAGCGAATATGTTTTTTTTACAAAGTACAGTAAAATTGATGGAAACAAGACAAGGGAACAGAAAACATACATGCAAACAACGAAAAGAGAGAACAGAAAGTTAATAGAAAACATAATTGAAAATAAATGACTTAAACATATTCATGAAACCACAACCTAACTTAAAGGCCGTTTGTCATATATCATTTGCAGGTTTCTTTTATAGGACAAGGATTATTAATTTCCTTCCTTTACCCAATCAATAAATTTCTTGAGATTTTTGCTGGAGAGCTTTCCAGAATCCATCACTTTTTCTTGCATGTTCATGGCATTTTCTTTAAGTATGTTGTTACTAAGCAACTGCTCTACTTTACTCTTGATTTCTTCTCGTGTAACAACACCTCTCTCATCTTGGTTCAAACCCAAACCGGTTTTCCAGATATCACATATATATGTTTTGTTAAAAAACTGATCAGCAAAGTATGGCCAACACAAGAAAGGAACCCCGTTGCTGACACCTTCCATTGTAGAGTTCCAACCACAATGACTTACGAAGCAAGCCACTGACGAATGGTTTAGGACCTCTTGTTGGGGTGCCCAGTTAACGATTTTCCCCCGAGTGCCTATTCTCTCCATGTAGCCACTTGGGTATACGTAATCTACACTACCACTTGTACCCGATCTAACAACCCACAGGAACAGCTTGTTGGTGTCCTCAAGTGCTAGCGCCAACTCTTCAAACTGGAGTTGGTCAAATATTGTGAAGCTCCCAAATGCCACGTAAATGACCGAGCATACCGGTTGTTGATCAAGCCATCTTAGGCAAGATGAGTCTTCATTCCAAAAGTGGCCTACTTGCTTTGCGGATTTGTTGGTTGCCAAAAGTGGACCTATCGGCAACATCTTTGGAAATAGGGTAAAAACTCCGGTCTCCAGCTCCATGGTTGAGTTGCAAATTATGTAATCTGCTGCTTCTGCCGCTTCTTTACCTTGAAGAATTGCGAAATCAAAGATGATTTGGTTTGTGGTTGGGTCGCCTACACAAGCCCATATGAAATTTGCAGGGTTCATGATTGGAATGGAGGTTGACAACTGAACCGTTTGATCAGTCAAAGGTAGCCCTGAAAGAAACGTGTCAGTGTATAAGGCTAAATATTTAGCAAATTAAGTAAGTTAAGAAAAAGTTATCTCACCATTGGTGTTTATAACTTCATCGTCTATCAGCTTTTGGATACTCATGACCACAGCCAAAACTGCAGATGAGCTGGGACAAAAGACCGCTAGTCTAATACCCATCTTCTGAGCAACTCTTGAAATCCATCCCATGTAACAATCGGCAACGATGCACGTAATTTTCTCGTCATCGTTTTTGTTAATATCATTTATCAGCTCTTCTAGTTTGGTGGGCATGAGTTGAAACATTGTTTTTGTCAACTTCCCAAGGTCATTCCTATCGTCACCCGGTTCCATCCCATCAGCGATCGAAACCATTTGCATCAGATCACTAGAACCGTTAATATCTGGACACGCACTCAAAACTCGTTTGTGAGTGAACTCAGTGTTCACAAACGTGACCTTGAGACCGTTGCTGGTGAAGCACCGTGCAGCCTCCATAAGAGGAATTACATGGCCTTGTGCTGGATAAGGTATCGCCAGAACGTGAATATTTTTCATTTTTGTTTCAGTTGGAATGCTTAGAACTGAAAGGCCGTATGTTCTGTCTGCACTTAAAATGACACCTACGGATATATATATAAATGGTTGAGGTTGCAACTTGTCAATTTAATAATGTATAAAATATTTTTATGTCCATGTTCGTACCTTCTAGCACTAGAGAAATATAATCCCAATATGTAAATGTAATCGTAAGTCAGTTTCCTGAGAAAATAACCGAATTAACAATATAAATAAGAGCAAGTCCTAATCAAAGTCACTGCCTCGTTTGAAAGAATCGCTTAGTGTGACCCAGATAAAAACTATCAGAAACTCGTCGCTAACTTTCATAAAAAGGGGAAAAAAAGAGACTAATTAGTTAAATAGTAGCTAAAAGTTTCGTCGCAAATCTGTCTTCTACAATTTCAATAGAAAAAAGAAAAGTTATTTGCAACGGAAATATCGCTAATGCAATTTGGACGAAATGCATGTTGTAAAACATTAGAGAACGTAATAATTTTAAATAATAAATTTGATGAGTAACTTGTAAGACTAGGAATGGCAACGGGGCGGGTTTGGGGCGGGTTTTGCTTAACCCGAACCCGAACCCGAAACCAAAAACCATCCCCGTACCCGCCCCATTACCCGTCGGGTTTAATTCGGGGATTCCCCGTTTGGTTTTTTGTACCCCCCCGACCCGCCCCGTCCCCGAACCCGAAAACCCGAAACCGATCCGACCCGACCCGAAATTGGTTCATCACATAACTGAACATTTATCGAAATAAACTTCTGCATCACACACATGAAAGCTGAAACAATGTGTTACAAAGGAAATAAAACCAAGTCTACATGGCCGAAAAATAATGCCAAATACACAAACTACAAACTTGCGACCAAATCTAAATACCAAATCAAACCAAATCATTCAAAGTCGTCGTGCCACTTTCTTTAGTACCTACCTACATTAAGAATATTTATCAATAAATCAACCAAGTTAAAAGAATAAAAGCTATGTTACAAAAATAGTAAATTTTATAAATATTATTACCTCTTCCACATCCATTTCATATTCAATGGTGCGGCAATATGCCTCGGTCTCTTCCGAACAAGTTTCTATATTTAATAGTAATAACATAAACATATATTCATGATTATGAAGATAAATAACATGAGTAATAATGTAATATTCAATATAGCGTTACCTCGAATCTCATTCAACAACCAACTTTGAGCACACATTAAAGCCTCCAAAGTTTTTGGGTGAAGTCGACTTCGGTGAGGACTTATTAATCTTCCACTTGTACTGAACGCAGATTCAGAGGCAACGGTGGAAACTGGAATTGCCAATACATCTTTTGCCATCCTTTGAAGTGTCGGATACTTACCTCCATTTGTCTTCCACCATAGCAACAAATCCAGTTCTACTTCATCAGGCAAAAGATTTTCTTTCAAGTAGTTATCTAACTCCGCCATATCATTCAAGTCATCATTCACCTTAGCTTTGGATTTAATGTCAGATAGGAATTTTTGGAATCCACCAGAAGAACACTCTGACAACCCCGAACTGAATAAAGATGAACTAGAACCACCACCTATAAATTAATGTGAATCAAGATAAATCAAATATTAGCAATTTATATTTATACTCATTAAATATTAATATGATTATACCTTCATAGTAGTTTTTACCACGTGAGTTGGTAGATTCATATTCTTTAAAAAAAGCTCGGACAAAATCCTCAAGAGATTTAAACTCTTCCTTTGCCATTTCTTCACCGTATAAGGCAGGCATAAGCAACTCTACGTATTTTAGCTTGTAACGTGGATCTAAAACCGCAGCCATCCCCATAATCCCATGAATTACAGACCAATATTTATCAAACTTGATACTCATTTTATACGCCATTAGACTAATGTCAACAATAGAAGACTTAGTCCACTCCCGCATAGAAAAACGAATCTCACATATCAAAGGGAAAAAGACATTAGCAGTAGGATACTTGTTACCAGAAAACAAAAGAGTTACCCGATAGAATAGTTGTAGCTTGTTACATATCTCAGTTGCTAAGTCCCAATCAAGGTCCGTAGGCAAACTAGTATACCTGGGCTCTCTTTGCTTTAATCGCGTGAAAACATGTCTATAAGGTATAGCAACACTAAGCATCAAATAAGTAGAGTTCCAGCGAGTCTTGCAATCAACGATCAGTTTCTTTGTGTATTCCATTTCAAGTTGATTGGCTGCTTCCTCAAATTTTTGCTCTCTTTTTCCTGATGCAGACCAAAATAAAACACTATCTCTAATTCTTTCAATCCCATCCTCAATAACAGACAAACCATCTTGAACAATCAAATTGAGAATGTGCGCGCAACAACGCATATGAAACAACTCTCCTTTCCTCATGAGTGATCTCAATGGAAGCTTCTGTAGTAACTTGTTGATAATTGCATCATTTGTGGTACAATTATCAACGGTAAGAGTAGACACTTTTCTATCAATATTCCAATCACATAGACAATCATATAGCGTATCTGCAAGAACATCAGCTGTATGTGGTGCAGGCACATAAATAAACCTATATAAAATTTATGCATCAATATAAGTGTAAAATACATTTAAAGTTTTAAACTAACTTTATATTAGACTTGTACAATATATATGCTTTACCTCATGATTCGGCTTTGCAAGTTCCAAGAGTCATCTATAAAGTGTGCAGTGACGGCCATAAACCCTTTTCTTTGATGGTTAGCTGTCCACATATCAGTAGTTATTGCCACTCTACTTGTGATCCTCCCTAATAGTTTCTTAGTTTTCACCCTTTCATATTCATAAATTTTTAAAATGTCGCTCTTGATGGTATTTCGACTCGGAACCTTAAACAAAGGTTGAAGACCTTGAACAAACTTTCTAAAACCATGATGGTCCACCGTTGTAAGAGGATACTCGTGCACAATAATCATCTCCGCGAGATCTCTCCTTGAGTTGTCTGGATTAAACGCGTAGTTGGAGAGATATGATGAACTACCATCAACTTTCTTTTGCTCCATAATCAAGATGCTTTGTCGTATATCTTTAACAGTTCGTCTTGGACAACGTTCAAAATGATCTCGTAAATGCGATGTGCCGTTTTTGCTTGAACCTCCTAGCTTTTTCTTACAATAGTTACATTCCGCCTTATCTTCACCGTTCACTTTCATTAATTTAAAATGGTTCCACACGGCAGATCTTTTCCTTTTACCACCGACATTTTGACCATCTTCAAAAGTATCATCAAGGTTAGACTCATCGTGGGTAGTAAAGTTAGTTGGTGGTGGTTCATTAGAATCATGTACCCCTTCACTGCTTCCTTGAGGAGTAGAATAAGTAGGAGTGTTTGAAGCAACGGGAGTAGGAGTACAAGTGTCTGAAGCAAATTTATCACCTTGTGATGCCATATAGTTGTAAAAACCTACAAAGAAGAAGTTTGAAATAAACCAATTAAATCATTGTGTAATATCAATTACATCAACCCACTACAAACGAATTTTCATAGCCTAACTCCTGTTCAAACTGAAGCCATTCTATTTTTCAAATTGACTATTCTGGGTAATTTTGACCAAAACCTTAGTAATATGCTTATGAAGTCTATGGTTTGTATAATACAACTGTTTCTTAAATCCCGAGGGTCTTTATGATGGTTTACGCAACAAACTATTGTTCTTATGGAGTTTGATTCATATTTTACACCAAGGACAACTTCACGGTACAATAACTCAAACACTCAGAGTCCAAACATTAATAAACAGAACAATCATAATCACAGTCCAAAGACTGATTAACAAATCACTCATCAATTATCATGGAAAGAGGAAACCCCTAAAACAAATTAGATTCCCCAAATCAATTATCATGTCAATCATCAATCGCATAGAGAACGGTGTATCATACGATATGCAACAACAACAAAATTAGGTCAATTTCAAACGAAAAACCCTAAAAAAGGAGAAAACATAGAGGAACAGTTAATTTAATGGAAAAAGAAAAAAGGCCATGAGTAGTAATAGTGGGGAAGAAAAGAATGGTGTGTGTGTGATTAAAGAGTGAGATTACATACTTCGGCTGGGATCAAAACGAGGAGGAGGAGGAGGAGGGTGGTCCGGTGGTGCAGACGGCGATTGAGTGGATGGTGATGGTGGCGGAAGAGTAACAGCAGCAGGGGCTGGATTGCCGGAGTCTGGATTGCCGGAGTCTGGAGTAACAGCAGCAGGGGCGGCGAAGCAGATATGAATCGGGGGCGGACTGGCGGAGTCTGGATGTCTGGATGTAGGTTTTTAATATATATATATATATATTATTTATATTTATATTTATATATTATATCGGGGCGGGTCGGGGCGGGGGTACCTGAACCCAAACCCGAACCCGAACCCGAAACAATCCCCGAAACAATCTCCGAAACCCGACCCGAAACCGAAAAAACAAAACCCGTCTCGACCCGAAATAAGCCGGTTTTCGGGTTTCCCCGTCGGATTCGGGGATTTTTGCCATCCCTATGTAAGACCATTCCCATTGACAACCAAACAGTGGATTGGGTTGCCACATGAAATTAAAGAAAATAAAATATTATTTTTTTATGATTGATTATCATCAAACTAGTTTACCCAAACAAACTAGTTTGCAAACTTTTTTTTATGTCATTTGTCATTAAATTACGTACTAGCTCATATTTTTTTATTTATTAACAATTAATATAAGATATAATTTGGTTTTTGTTTAATAACTTACATTGTTAGTTTTAAAAACAAAATCTAAAAATACAACCGTGTTTTTTTTCTAAACTTCGATATAAATTTTATTAAAAACGAGGTTCTTTCATAAATATGTATTTTTCTTAGTAGTTTTCCGATATAATATTATTGTTTCGTAAACTTATTATTTAATGTATTATTCTTTTTATATATTTTAAATAATCATAAATTATATTTATATAATAAAATTGTTGGTTGAGATTGGGTTGTGAATGAGAGTGCAAATTTAGATTAGGTTGGGTTGTGTTTGTTGATGAGAGAGAAATTATTTTTTTATTAAAAGATTGGGTTGAGTTGGGTTACTAATAGGAATGGTCTAAGGCAATATATATTCCAATAATATTTCACTGAGTTGTATCGATTGTATTTGTAAATTACATGATTTGCATATATATATATATATATATACACACACTTTAGAGTATTCACATCCTACTCATCAAATTATATGAATGAGATTTTATAATTTAAGGAGTGACTTAAGGTGTTGTGAGTAGAGGAGAGCGAAATTCAGTAATTTTTCTGTATATTTGAAAAATTCCTGTAGTACTCTATAAATTTTTTAATATTTTTTTAAAGTGATTGTGAGTGAAGAGAGAAAATGTAATGATTAAGGTATAAACAAAATATTATTTAGTTGAAAGGAAAGAAAACAATTTAATGATTGTTAGTGTAATTTTAGATTTAGATTTAGATTTAGATTTAGATAAGGGGCTGTTTGGTAGCCTCCTAATAGTCATTAAGAGGCTACCTCTTAATGAGTCATAACATCTTAATGGTTAAGAGGTAGCCTTAAGTCTAAATGGTTAAGAGGTAGCCATTAAAAGGTAACCTCTTAACCATTCAGACTTAGGATTGCCTTTTAATCATTCAGACGTTATAACTCATTAAGAGGTAGCCTCTTAATGACTGTTAAGAGGCTACCAAACAGCCCCTTAGATTTAGATTTAGAGATAGTGGATGCTCTTAGAGCATTCTCATCCAATCCCCAAAAAATTATAAGAGAAGTTTGCATATTATAGGGTGGGGTTTTGAGTAGTTATGACTTATGAGTGTAAGTTATAGGGTGAAGAGAGACAATGCAATGATTTTTTATAAATTTGGGTACAAAAGTTTGCCCTTATTTATTTTTTAATATTTGTTGAATTGGTTGTGAGTAGATGAGAGATAAAACTGTAATGATAAAAGTACAAAAAATAATATTTAATTAAATAGAAGAGAGAAATATAGTTTGTTTTAGTGTAATTATAGAGATAATGATGATGATGGAGGATAGGGTGAGAATGCTCTTATATCTCACACGTAATATATATTGCAGATAATAGATTAATCGGTTATAATATGAAAGAGTTTGATGATATGAGAATTGTTATTGAACTCTTTGGTAACTGTCAAATGTGTCCAGGAAGGGATATTTATAATCCCTTTGGAGAGAAGTCAGGGTTATCCAAAAAACAATATATTTAAACGGTATAACCTAAGTTAGAATGTTACATAATTATATAACGAAACTATACAACTAATAATAATGATAATCTAGCTTATAAATATAATCTAATATCCTCCCGTAAGCTAGATTGGTGCAACACTCATAAGTCTTTTGAAGCGTTGAAAGTCCTTTGGTTGAAGTGCTTTGGTTAATAAATCTGCTATTTGATCTTTGGTTGTACAGAATTGAACTTCAATGTCTTGATCTTTTACCATATCTCTAATGAAATGATATTTTATACGTATATGTTTGCTCTTCCCATGATACATTGGTTCTTTAGTGAGACAGATTGTATATTTATTATCACAGAACATTGTTGTGGGTTGCTCATTATTGAGTTTAAGTTCTTTTAATATTCCTTTAATCCACAAGGCTTGACATCCGGCTAGAGATAGTGCTATGTATTCCGCTTCGGTTGATGAGAGTGCTACTACCTTTTGCTTCTTTGATTGCCATGATATTATCCTGACCCCAAGTGGAATGCATATCCTGATGTGCTTTTGCTATCGTCAAGACTTCCCACATAATCGCTATCACTAAACCCAATTAGATTTCAATTTCCTTTTGTGTAAATAATTCCATGATTCAATGTCTCTTTTATGTAACGTAGTATCCTTTTCCCGGCTTCCCAATGTGTCTTAGTAGGTTCTTCCATGAATCGACTTACTTTACTAATTTCATACATTATGTCTGGTCTTGTGTTGGTGAGATACATTAGACTCTCCACTAAACTTATATAGAGATTGGGGTCAATTAATTCTTCAGGATCATCCTTAGATAACTTTAGTCCATGCTCCATTGGTGTGATAGCTTATTTGCAATCGCTCATGTTGAATTTCTTTAACAAGCTTTGAGCATATTTTTGTTGTGAAATGCCAATAGTACTTTCATTCAGCGAGACTTCCATTCCCAAGAAATAGTGCAAGATACCCATATTGGTCATTTCAAATTCGGCCTTCATATCCTTTTTAAAGGCACATATTTCTTCTAAAGAATTTCTTGTTATGATCAAGTCATCTACATATAGACATACTAGTAATCTAGTATCGTTGTTTAATTTTAGAAACAACGTGTGTTCAAAGTATGTATCGATTCTGCTATACCAAGCACGTGGTGCTTGTTTTAGCCCGTATAAAGCCTTGTTTAAGAGACATACCTTATGTTCCTGACCTTCTCTGATGTAACCATCAGGTTGATCTATATAGAGTTTTTCATTTAGATTTTCGTTTAAGAACGCCGATTTTACATCCATTTGGTGCATGTACCATCCATGTTGAGCCGCTAATGCGATAATCAGTCTCACAGTTTCAAAACTAATAACAGGAGCAAATACTTCTTGATAATCAATTCCATATTTTTTCTTGTATCCTTTAACTACCAATCTTGCTTTATATATGTCTACCTCTCCCTTTTCATTGTACTTAGTTTTGTAGATCCACTTTACTCCTATAGATTTATGTTCTTGTGGTAAATCTACTATATCCCATGTTGTATTTTTGTTAATGGATTCTATCTCATTATCCATTGCTAATCTCCATTTTTCTCTCTTATATGCTTCCTCAAAACTTTGTGGGTCATTATCAATATATAAAGCATAGTGTAATCGCTCTCTATGGTTTTGAGATGTTTCATCAGATTATTCATATAATCTGGCCACTTGTCTAGAGGTGAGTGATTTCATCTTTCGGTAGATGTCTTTAAGTGCCCTTTTATTGCTGGATCATCAACGCTGGCTGTGGCATCTAGAGTGTTCTCGATTCAAGTAGCTAAAGACTGGTTATTTTCCTCTCTTATTAAAGGTTTGTTATTGACTACATTTTCAGTTGTGTCTAGTTCATTGCGATCATCATCATCATCATCATCATCATCATCATCATCATATATGGTTTGAATTCTGCCAGTAGGTGTGGGTTGTGTAGGGATATTATTGATATTTTCTGTCTTGTTTTCTGATATCCAGAATGGTATTTCATTCTTTCTTTCATTACTGTTGTCCTCCCATGTTCTATTTTCATCAAAGATAACATCCCGACTTACAACGATTTTCTTAGTTGTTGGAGCGTAGGGTCTATAACCTTTGCTGTTTTCACTATATCCAACAAAAACCATTGTTTCTGTTGTGTCATCTAATTTTCCTCTATTTTGTTGTGGAATATGGACGTAAGCCAGACTTCCAAAAACTCTAAGGTGCCTTATGTTTGGTTTCATTCCTGACCATGCTTCTTGAGGAGTAACATCAGGTATGCTTTTGGATGTGGTTCTGTTCAATATGTACACAACACATGCAACAGCCTCTCCCCAATAATAATTGGGTAATTTTTTTTGATTTCAGCATACTTCTACTCATTTCCATTATTGTTCTATATTTCCGTTCTGCCACTCCATTTTGTTGCGGTGTGTAACTTGTAGTTAACTGGTGGTGTATTCTGTGATCGTTCAAGAAGGTTTGAAATTCATGACCACAATATTCACCCCCCACCCGATCTGTTCTAAGACCTTTTATTTTCCTTTCACTTTGATTTTCAACCCGGCTTTTAAATACTTTGAAGTAATATAGTGCTTGTGATTTTTCTTCTAAAAAGTAGATCCAACATTTCCTTAAATGATCATCTATGAAAGTTAGGAAATACTTACATCATCCTATGGTTTGGGTTCTCATGGGACCACATATGTCAGGGTGGATTAAGTCCAGTACCTTTTATGCATGCTATGTTGCTTTCTTTGGAATTGCTTTTCTTGCATGTTTACCCATAACACAACCTTCACAAATTTGTTCATTTCTATAAAGTGATGGAGACCTTTAACTGTCCCTTTCTTGCTCATATCCACTAACGTGTCATAATTGACATGTCCATATCGATGATGCCATAATATTGAGTCATCCTTTAAAGGTGACTTTTAGAGCAAGATTAATATCACGATCTAAGCTTAATGGAAACATTTTGTTTTTGGTCATTCTGACATTGGCGATGTTGTAGCCTTGTTGATCTCTGATTTTGCAACAATCTTTCATGAAGAACACCTCATATCCCTTTTGAATTAATTGTCCCACACTCAAGAGATTATGTTTCAATCCTTGAACATAGAACACATTAGGTATTATTTTTTTCCTTTCCTTGCAAGTTAATACTTACTTCTTCGCATCCTAGAATTGCAAGTTTCTTGTCATCCCCTGTCCTAACCTCCCGTCTTTCTGAATTATTTAGTGATAAAAAAGCATCTTTATTTCCAGTCATATGATTACTACATCCGCTAACTAAATAACAACAAATTTCGTTTGTGTTCTCTTCCGTGTTAAATATCATAAACATGGTATCTCGTCATCTTCCTTGTCTTCACTCTCATGCATCAATATATTTTCTCTTGTTTCGTCGGTGTTTCTAATTGGGCAAAACCTACTTATGTGGCCTAACTTTTGACAGTTATTATATCTAATTTGGTTCCTGTTTTGGGGTGAGAATCTGCCCCCTCGTCCTCTTCCTCTGCCTCTATTTGGAAAATAATTCCTTTGATTTCTTAACGTATTGTTATACCCATTCATTTTTTTGGTTTTGTACTTGAAAAGCTTGGTCATTTTTTTGGGTGTCATATTGCTTTATTCTTAATTCATGGGATTGTAGAATTCCCATAAGTTCTTCCGTGGATAATGTTGTCACATCTTTTGATTCTTCGATTGCAACAACAACGGACTCGTATTTTCGAGTCAAAGTTCTTAAAATCTTCTCAATAGTTCTTTGTTCATCAATCTTATCTTCATTCATTCTTAATTGATTCACTATTGAAGTAATTCGGTTTCATTCATACGACATATATCAAATTCACATCTAAGTGTTTAAAGTTTTACCCGTTGTGCTCGTTGTTCCCCTCGATAGGTTTTGTGTAGTATATCCCATGCTTCTTTTGATAAGTTTGCGGTTGCAATTCGTTCAAATATTGTATCACTTGATGCCTGAAATAGAATATGTAGAGCCCTTTTATCCTTTTTCCCGTTTTCTCCATGTTCATTTATTACGGCTTCGGTTGATCCGTTGGTAATTCCCTATGACCCGTTTCAACAATATTCCATAGATCTTTGAACGGTATAACCTAAGTTAGAATGTTACATAATTATATAAATAAACTATACAACTAATAATAATGATAACCTAGCTTATAAATATAATCTAATAATATACAATCCAAAATGGTTGTTGGAACTGTATGCTTAAAAGAAACAACATATACCAGTGTTCAATTACGCTGTTAATGTATGAATAGAGAACTGAAGGCTTTAAACAATGGAAAGATTCTTCGGTAACCCATAGGTGATTTATGCTGGTAATTTGTCAATTCATTGAAATGCCCTATACCAGATAATTTTCTGTTAGATTTACTAATGAGATATAGTTCTCAAACCAGATGATTTCATGTAAACATACGCAACAGAAATTGACTTGCCTAACTCATAAAGCATTATAGCATAATACCTTGATTTAACAGAACATAAATAAACATACAATCCTAGAGTGACACCAATCTTTGTCTGGATAGCCTGATGTGCCACTCTAAGGTGAGCATTTTAACGCACATTCAATCAAGCTGATGTGCATTCTAAATGTCAGCTATGGTGAGTGAGTTCTTAATTTAAAGGTCATAATGAAACGTAACTTATAAAAACCATATCATAACATAGCAAGTTATATTAATTATAACTATGTTCGTAACCACAACATTGTCATGCATTGTATTAAATATACATATCTACATAGCGTAAACATGTATCTCGATCGCAGGCCTTTCCTATCAGGGTTGCAAGCCTTTCCTATGTTCACTTCATATGTCGCTTTCCCATGTCTATTCTAGTGAACACATTTCAAGGTCGCATGCATTTACTATGTTAACTTCATACATTCACATGTCCGGTAGGACCACACAACCTTGTCGGGCGATGATCGTTGTCACATTAGTAAAGAAAATGCATTTTTAAAACGGTTATTTAGGGTTTTTAAAACAGCCTGGAAACCGTTATATATGTTGTGTTACAAATGATGAAATATGATATTTAAAACGATTCAACAACCGGTGTGTTATATCTAAACGACAACTAAAATTTAATGGTTGTGCTAAAATTTTACAACGGGCCTCTAACCAGTATATATATTTGTAAATTACAACGTTCAAAACCGTTGTATAGTAACTAAATACAACAGAACCCGACGTTGTTGAGAAAAATTTAGAACGAGCAACTAACAGATGTTATAACTTTAACAATGGGCTACAACATGTGTTAATAACCTTATACAACGAGCACAAAACCGATGTTTTAGATTGTTTACAACCTAATGCAACGGACCTAAACCGGTGTTTTTAATTATTTATGCAATGGGTCGTGAACCGTTTTGTTTTAAATGAACTAAATACAATGGACTTATTATATACAACGGATACGTACAACCATAATATAATATTTATTCATCCACACATGAATATACATTTCAATATACAATACATATTCCATTTATGTTGCAAACATAATACAATCATATTGACATACACAAAATATAAAACAGGTTTTTAAAATCTTGATTTGATGAAAGGAAATGGGCTTTAAGTTCATCACCTATAATAGATAATGAGATAAAGTTATAACGAATTCATAAACTATAAATTAGTTAAATAAATAATACTTATCTGATTTTGTAGTGTTTCATATAATAGCTACATTGCTTGTCCCCTCACCAAAATCTGCTTTATAATAGATTGTGAGTTAAACTTATAACAAATTGCTTGAAGTTCATCACCTATAATAGATAATGAAATAAAGTGATAACAAATTCATAAACTAAGAAGTAATAAAAAAATATATAATACTTATATGATTTTGTAGTGTTTCAAATAATAGCTACATTGTTTGTCCATTCTTCAACCGTTGAAAAAGAATAATATATCTATATCAACAAAACAAAATTTAAAAAAAAACTTGTATAGTAAATAAACAAAGTATATAATAATCTAGTATACATATCTCAAACTCTTTAAATATAACTCTTGTCTTCAATCCATTCAATTACCACTAATTAGTCTCCTGCATAATCAAAATTTTAAATCATTAGATATTTAAAGAATTTCTATCGATAAAGTTAAACTAAATTATATACAAACATATATATTTTGTTTCACTCGAAGAAAGCCATACTTATTCTCATGTATGAACTTGACTTTTTTTCTTAGGAAACCATGTTTCTATATATGATCTTCCCCTCTCATAAAAAGGGATAATCACTTTTCCTTTGAAACATTTTGTGACTATGTGTAGTGCTGTAGTAATAAAAAAAATTATAAACATGTGTATATGAAAGACTACTCCCACGTTAGTTCTGTTGAATGTTAGTTTTACCATTATATATATAATCAATAATAGATTATAAGTTAACTAGTTATGGATAGAATAAGAAACTTGACAAATAATATTAGAAGCGAATATGCTTGCTCAACAAAGTACAATAGATGGAAACAAAACAAGGGAACAAAAAACATACATGCAAACAATGTAAAGACAAAGTTAACTAGAAACATAACTGAAAATAACAGAATACATATTCTGTGAAACCACAACCTAAGTTAAAGGTTGTGCATTATATATCATTTGTGAGTTTCATTGACACAAGCATCATCATTTCCTTCCTTTACCCAATCAATGAATTTGTTGAGATTTTCGTTGAAGGAATTTCCTACTCGCACGCAGTCCATAGTTTTTTCTTGCAAATTTAACGCGTTTTCTTTGACTATGTTGTTTCTAAGTACTTGCTCTAGTTTACTTATGATTTCTCCTCGTGTAACGATACCTCTATCATCTTGGTTCAAACCCAAACCGGGTTTCCAAATATCACATATGTATGTTTTGTTAAAAACCTGATCAGCAAAGTAAGGCCAGCACAAGAAAGGAACCCCATTGCTGACACCTTCCATTGTAGAGTTCCAACCACAATGACTCATGAAGCAAGCCACTGCGGAATGGTTCAGGACCTCCTGCTGCGGTGCCCAACTTACTATCTTCCCACGAGTGCCTATTCTCTCCATGTAGCCACTTGGGTAGACGTATTCTACAATGCCACTTATACCAGGTCGAACAACCCACAAGAATGGCTTCTTGGTGTCCTCGAGTGCTAGCGCCAACTCTTCAAACTGGAGTTGGTTAAATATTGTGAAGCTCCCAAATGCCACATAAATGACCGAGCAGATGGGTTGTTGATCAAGCCATCTTAGGCCAGAGGTGTCTTCATTCCAGAAGTGGCCTACTTGCTTTGTTGATTTGTTGGTTGCCAAAAGTGGACCTATTGGCAACATCTTTGGAAATAGGGAGAACGCCCCATTCTCTAGCTCCACGGTTGAGTTGCATATTATGTGGTCCGCTGCTTTTGCTGCTTCTTTACCTTCACGAATTACAAAATCAAAGATGATTTGGTTTGTGGTTGGGTCGCCTACACAAGCCCACAAAAAATTTGAAGGGTTCATGAATGGCATGGAGGTTGACAGTTGCACCATTTTGTTAGTTAAAGGTATCCCTGAAATAAAAGTTTTATTGCATAAGGCACAATATTCAGCTATGTAAGTCAATAACAATTTATCTCACCGTTGTTGTTTATAACTTCATCGTCCATCAGCTTTTGAAGACTCATGATCACAACCAAAACTGCAGATGAGTTAGGACAAAAGACCGCTAGTCTAATACCCATCTTCTGAGCAACTCTTGAAACCCATCCCATGTAACAATCTGCGATGATGCACGTAATTTTCTCATCATCATTTTTGTTAATATCATTTATCAGCTCTTCTAGTTTGGTGGGCATGAATTGAAACATTGTTTTTGTCAACTTCCCAATGTCATTCCTATCACCACCCGGTTCCATCCCATCTGGGATCGAAACTGAAGAAACACTAACCGGACCCCGGGCAGATTACGGGTAACCTGGGGGTTAGATAGATGTTTCCCACGAGGGGTTAGACCCGGTAAAGATGGTTCTTCTGATAACCTGCAAAACAGACACCGTGAGCTTGTCACTGAGAAGGGGGGGGTTCCTCCTTGTGACCACCCTCCGGCGTGAGAATCAGACTAGATTGCTCTTTAAATATAAATGTATATTAAGAGATTGCTAGAGCAGATATCAGGTATAATATGATGATAATGTGATAAGATATGATAAGATGAGATGATCATACCATTTGGGGTATTTATAGCCGAAGGTAGGTTTCCAAGGAGGTGTGGCCGGCTGAATAGTATTCCTGTTCCACCAACTGTGGCCTACGCACGTGCCCTGCTGGTAGTTGGTGGGTAGGCAGCGGCTGACAGTGACCAGGCCTGCTGTGTACTATTCCTTTTCTACCAACTGCCGGCTATGCACGTGGTATGACAGGAGTTGGTGAGTAGGCAGCGGCTAATAGTGACATACAGTACAGGAGCATGCTGCTCGCCATACTGTTGTCAATAAGCTGTCGTATCTTTAGTCAGATCTTTTGCCCATACCTCGTCAGGTACAGTACAGAAGATCTTCCCGTATCGTACGGACTGGCTTATGGGCGGGAGTATTCCCCCTCCCGCCTTTGTGCGGGATTGTCCCCGGCTTTGCTCATTCCTTCAGGTGACACTGAGTGATTAAGAGCTAAGTGCCTTGTGCGTGTAGCCTTGCTGCGCGGGTGGCCTTCCCTGATGGCTTGTATCCGCAGCTGCGGGAACAGGCAGAGTCCTTCACCATTGGGAGGCATTTCCTGCGGGAACAGCTTGCGTACTACGCGTAAGGACGTCACGTCTCTGAGCATGGTTGGTCCTGCGGATCCAGTTGGTTTCTGCGCAGACGTCCCTCTTCAAGGTGAGTCTTGCGGGTCCAACTGGGCTCTGCTGGGACCTACCTCTTCAAGTCCCCCCAGTCCAATGTTCTTCTCATGAGTGTTTAATAAAGTGAGGTGAACTTTTGGACTTAAGTAAAGGGTTTTGAAAAGGGTTTAGTAAGGTTTTCCATGGGGATTCTTCCCGCGTAAGTCCTTGTCACTTGCAGAAATTCCCGACTTTCCTGCTTGATCTTTGGGTATGATGCGGGTAGGTCTGTAACCTCCTCGCAAGTCAGGAGCGTTGAGTCCCACTTGTGTGGATTCTCCATGAGGTTTTGGTAGTTTTGAACATAGTGATCAATTATGTTAAAACCACCAATTCCATCCTGGAGCTTCAAACAATGTAGTTCTCGACGTTCCCGCTATGCGGGGATGTTATTTCCGTTTCCGCAAGCATTGCCCAGAAGATCCTTCTTGGTTTCAATTCCCTGCGGAGCGCTAGGTATGTGAAGGGTTTTGCCTTAACACTGTACCCGCGCTCGTCTTACGGTTACTTTACTTCCAAGGTATTCCTGGCGTCAATTCCCTGCGGGTGCTAGGTATGTGAAGGGTTTTGCCTGAACACTGTACCCGCACCCGTCTTATAGTTACTTGGTTGCCGAGGTATTCTTGGCTTCAATTCCCTGCGGGTGCTAGGTATGTGAAGGGTTTTGCCTTTACACTGTACCCGCACCCGTCTTATGGTTACTTGGTTGCCAAGGTATTCTTGGCTTCAATTCCCTGCGGGTGCTAGGTATGTGAAGGGTTTTGCCTTTACACTGTACCCGCACCCGTCTTATGGTTACTTGCTTGCCAAGGTAAGGGGTATTTTCCCACTTACTTTTGAATCTTTTTGAATTTTTTGAAATTCGAAAGGTTGGTGAAAGGATAAGAACAGTCCAAACCTCTGAAACGTCGTGCGACGGTTTCTTCTGACTATGTCAGAACGTGCAGGAAGTTATGGTGACGTGACAGTACATGGTCATTCCAGACGCTTTTTCAGGCGCGTGGGCGCGATTTTTCCTGCGCGTGGCCGCGAAATTAATGGTACGCGTCCTTTCAACAGCTGTTGCCAGCTTGCTTTTCGCCACGTGTCATAGTTTCACTGCACCTTCGATTTCTCTCTCCTCCGCATTAAATTCATTGCATTAATTGCGATTAGTATATAAAGGGGGAGAGGGTTCTTTGTAATTCACACTTTTCACTTTTCTCTTCATCTTCTAAACGATTTCCGGCGAATACTCACCTTTTCAGGCAAGCATTCTCTTGAAATCGTTTTCTTCTTTCATCTTGTAAGATGTCTTCTCATGATCTCGAATCTACAGCCGATGACAAGAGTACTGCTGGCGAGTGCCAGTGTGCTCTGCCCGTCGATATGTATCGGTACGTCGTCAGGAAGTTCATGCTCGAGTCTCTCGAGCCTGAGTTTCCTGAACCCCATCAGACGGTGTACGATGCCCCCAGAGGCAAGATCGGGGTATATGCTGCATTCTTTGTTTATGGGAATCTTAGGTTCCCATTGACAAAGTTTGTTTACCGTGTCCTTGAGAGGCACGATGTGCACCTGACCGAGGTGCATCCGATGGCGATTGCCAAGATTCGCCACTTCGAGTGGGTGTGCCGGATACTGGGCATTGAGCCCTTCGTCGACCGCCTGATGACCTTCTTCTCCTGGAGGTGCATCCAGGGGTGGTACACGTTGATAACCCGGATTAAGGGTTTGAAGATTTGCGCAACCGAGCGCAGTCTTCGCTCATGGAAGCGGGAGTTCTTCTACATCTCCGCTCGCGCCATCCCCCTTGCCATGAAATTCAAGAATGAGCAAGCACTTCCCAGCCTTCACGCCTCCAACTACCAGGAGGCGGAATGGTTTGCGAAGATATACCGAGTCCAATCTCCGGTTTACCGGTTTGCGGAGTCCGGGATGGTGATGCTGGGGATGAGCCGGGTGTGGAAGGACGCGGATGCGCAAAAGATCCCAATCGTCCTCGAATACGGTTCGAACTCTGTTCCTTACGGTATGCTTTGTTTCTTTTTGTTGATTTAGAATTTCTTCTAACTTCTTTCTTGTTTATTTCAGAGGGGAACGACTTGCAGTCGCTCATGTACCCGCGGGAGGCTAACGGTCCCGCTCGGATGGGTACTCGCGCTCTAGACGTGAACGAGTTGCCCATCCTAGAACAAACGGCGGATCAGTTCGTGGAGGTCTACCCGTTAGGCCATGAGATCCTTAGCGCCAGGCGGCCAGGTAAGGCGCTATTCAACCCTCGACCCCTCAATGTTGAAACCTCTGCTGGAATTCCTCTAATCGTATGTTCTGATGAGGAATCCGCAGATGGTCCTCCGTTGGTGCGGAAGAAGAAGGCTGCCGGCGGGAAGGGGAAGGAGAAGGTGGCCTCCACTGCCGATCCAGTGCCTCGGTCTGACTCGGAGACCGAGAGCGAAAAGGTGGCGGGGAATCCCGGTGGTGATAAGACCACCATTCCGGAGGCTGTGACAACTGTCACCGAAGAGCCCAGGATGACAATGGTGAGCGGCGTGAAGAGGCCGGCTCCATCGGGTTCATCCCCGCCTGTCCGTACATTTAGGCTCAAGAAAACCCGTAAGTACAAACTTCCTTTATCTTTAACTTCATAGCTTAATATCATTAACACTTATCTTCTTTGTGCAGGCGTGGATGTTGACGCATTCCAGGGTGGAGCGCAAAGGAGTACCTCCCCGCCAATGACGGTAGGCCCGGTCAGCCTACCTGAGGCGACGACCCAGGCGGCTGCGCCTGCGCCTGCTTCCACTGGTTCAGTTGCTCACTCCGTTGAGCCGACTGTTCCAGTTGTGATGACGTCACAGCCGGCCGTCAGTGCGATATTTACCGCATCTTTTACTGAGCCGGCGGTTACTTTTGCTGCGGATTCCACGGCAGAGACCGCGGCGGCTTCTACCATGCCTCCGTCATCGGCAACGACGGCCGATCCGTCAGGTATGCATGGGGCTTTTCGCCAACCTCTGCCTCCTTCCCATCTGCCTGACCTCTTGGATGGATTTCCCTTGGGTTCAGGTGATGGGTTTGGCGGCTATCGGCCTGTTATTGACCCTACAGGTGCGTAGGGTTCTCTTGGCCCATTTTATATATTTTTATCATATTTTCTTAACTGCTTTATGTTTTTTGCAGTGTCGGATTCCAATGAAGTGTATGTTCCACGATGGAACATTCGCCGAGGAACAACCCTTCGCACCCCTGTGGAGTGCGTGGAGTGGGCTCGTCACGCTGCTCCCAGTGGTGCGTTGGGGGAAGCCATGGCTAGCTACCAGGAGGGTAGGCTAACCAATGAGCTTCGGGTTCTCCTGGCCCGGATGCAGCCGCGCGTCGAGCTGCTTTGTCGTGAAAACGACAAGTTAAAAGCAGCTCGTCTTCAAGAAGTAGCTCGGGCGTGGGCTGTCCGGGAGGAGAACCAAAGGCTTGCCGCAGCTGCTGCGGAAAAGGAGAAGGCCTTCAAGGCCTTCGAGGTTGAAGTTCAGGCCCGGCTCGAGGCCCGTTCCAAGGCTGCCCAAGCTGTTAATGAACAGCTTGGGCTGGCTAAGGAAACTGCAAGGAACGCAACCGAGAGGGCCACCAAGGCTGAAGCTGTTGCTGAGCCTCTACGCGTGGAGAATGAAGAGCTTAAAGCCAAATTAGAGGCTCTCCAGCAGGCTCATGATGCCTTGGCGATGGAAGACGCCAAAAAGCTCCAGGAGATCTTGGACCAGAGGGGGGTGCTTGACCATACTGAGCGGAAGCTAAAGGGCGTCGAAGAGGCTGCGGCTAAAGAAGTGTTGCTTGCCAACCTCAACAAGAGTGAAGCCGAACGCGCCCGTAACGAAGCTCAAGCTACCCTCCAAGAAGCTCTGGTTGCCAAGGAATGGCTTCTTCGAGAAGCGTTGTCTCAGGTATGCTTTTCATGTCTTTACGCTTTTCTTTGTAAATAGAAAAGGTTCTGATACTTGTATATATTTTCTTGTAGGTTGTGCATCGGGTCTTTTCAGAGACGTCTTATGATGATGCTATGAGCGCAGCCCTCAACGCTTCTCACGAGGATGGGGAAAAGGCCGGCTTCCTACTTGATCTAGGGTTCGTTGAGAAAGGCATCCGCCTTCCAACTTCCCTTTGTATAATGTTGATACTGAAGCTGTTTACGACCAAGCAGTGAATCAGTATGCCGCCTTCCCGCATCCGGTGGTGGAGAAGGTGAACGAAGTCGCTGCTGCTGCTGATGGGCTAGCTATCCTTAAAGCTTTCCTTGAACCACCACGCTCTACTGATGGAGCGGGTCCAAGTGGAAGTGGTCCTGAAGCTTGATTCTGAAGATCCCTTCCCACTGCTAGGATAGATTTAGCTTGTATAGATTTATTTTCTTGTAGGCGGGTAGTTACCCGGCCATTCTTGTAATGAATCATTGTGAAATATAAATCTTTTTGTGGGTAAGACCGCTACTTTCATTGGATTCCTTGCTTTGTAAACATTATGACTTGCATACTTTAGTTTAAATTAGCAATTTTCCAAGTGTTTAGAATAAGTTAACCTTTGAACGTGGTAGATAATAGGTTGAAGTTTTGCTTCCTCTTTCGTGATTGTGCGGGTAGGACCGTCACTTGCACTTAGTAGGATGGCTAAACTTTACCTACATCTGACCTGCGTGGAGGTTTTCCTCATCTTTTTTGAAATTTCTAAGTGTTTAGGATAAGTTAACCTTTGAACGTGGTAGATAATAGGTTGAAGTTTTGCTTCCTCTTTCGTGATTGTGCGGGTAGGACCGTCACTTGCACTTAGTAGGATGGCTAAACTTTACCTATATCTGACCTGCGTGTAGGTTTTCCTCATCCTTTAGTTAGAAATTCTGTTTTGAATAAGTTAACCGTTCGACGCGCGGTTGTCAATAGGTTAGTATTCAGTATCCTCTCATGATTCATGCGGATAGACCGGCACTTTCATTTAGTAGGATGGCTGAACTTTTCCCCTTCAACTGACCTGCGTGAAGGTTTGCCGTTTTCTGGGTTTATGCGGGTTTTGCCGCCTTCCCCATGCAACGACTTTCCACGTAATTATGCGGTGAAAACCGGCATATCCGTGTTGAATAAATTAACCGTTCGACGCGTAGTTGTTAATAGGTTAGTGTTCAGTTTCCTTTCATGATTCATGCGGATAGACCGGCATTTTCATTTAGTAGGATGACTGAACTTTTCCCCTTCAACTGACCTGCGTGAAGGTTTGCCGTTTTTTGGGTTTATGCGGGTTTTGCCGCCTTCCCCATGCAACGACTTTCCACGTAATTATGCGGTGAAAACCGGCATATCCGTGTTGAATAAATTAACCGTTCGACGTGTGGTTGTTAATAGGTTAGTGTTCAGTTTCCTTTCATGATTCATGCGGATAGACCGGCACTTTCATTTAGTAGGATGACTGAACTTTTCCCCTTCAACTGACCTGCGTGAAGGTTTGCCGTTTTTTGGGTTTATGCGGGTTTTGCCGCCTTCCCCATGCAACGACTTTCACACTTATGTATGCGGTGAAAACCGGCATCAGTGTTGATAGTTCATAAAGTATAAATGTAAAATCATCAGCGTCGATGTTCTAAGGAGAATCATTTCCACTAGAAGTGGCTCTGGGCCTTTTCTTTACAAATTTGGAATTGATCTACATGCAAACTGTGTAATTGAGCTCCCTTCCATTTTGTTGGGATGGGAGTGCCATCGAGCCGATATGCACCTGGTTCGGGATCTCGTTCTTTACGCAGCATGTAGTCTCCACATTGAAGCTGGAAATTTTATTCGTGTTTTCCCCAGCTGGGGTTGTACTCGGATCAGCCTGCTCAGCGTTCATTGCGCCACGAGGTGCGCGAGCGTCCCATCTCTGACAAATGCTTCGACCATATCCTTTACGTCTATGCATTCTTCAGTGTTGTGGCCTTTTGTCCTGTGAAAGTCACAGTATTTGCTCCGATCAGCATTGTGAAGATGTCGGATTATTGGAGGCTTTGGCCATGGGAGCTCCTCAGTGGCGAATATCTCGGTGACGCTTTTGGTGAGTGGCGTCCATCTGGAGTTCTGGTTTGACTGTACATTATCCCTTCCGCCTAACCGATGTTGCAAGCCGGATGAGGTGTCAAAGTTTACCCTTGACTACCAAATGCCTAGCTTCCGCTTTTTGTTTAATCGGGCGGTAAGGACGTTGTCTTATCTTGTTCTCTAGGTGTAGAGGTTTGTGCTCTGTGGGAGATCTCTACCCAGTTGCCTCTCAGTTTCCGCAAAGCGTTTTGCTGCTGTCATGATGGCATCCCATGTGGATGGCAAGCCATCTTTACCCGTTAAGGTGCGGATGAGCTCTGGGTCGTTCGCGCCCTGAATAAAAGCAGCGCGAACAAGATCTTCGCTAATGTTACCCAGACTTAGCTTCTTTGAGTTGAAGCGAGTGATGAAGTCTGGCAAAGATTCATCTTCCTCTCGAATGCATTTGAGGATTGTCCATTGCTCCTTAGTATACTTTCGTTGTTGGCTGAAGTGTTGGCTAAACTTCTGTTGGAAGTCTGCCCAGTCGTAGATGTGGTTGACCGGTAGACGATCGAACCACGCTCTAGCTGGCCCAACAAGCGTCATTTGGAACATGTAACACCACGTAGGTTTCGTCCAATTGCTGACGGTTGCCCCCGCTATGAATCTGTTCAAATGATCATCTGGGTCAAATATACCATCATATGTGCCTATGTTGGACATTTGTTTGGCACTCTTTGGGGCAATTGCTTCTGCAATGTCCCTTGCAAATTTGGACGTTCCCGCATTTGCAACAGTTGGTCTAAATGTTTTGGAGAAGTCACGTGGGCTTCCACCTGTGTTTTTTGGTTTGAAGGCTTCTCCAAAACGCCTTCTCGGTTGGGAGTCCGTTTCCTTACGCTTCCCTTTTGCCCTATGGCGAGGGTTCGCGTCGGTGTCGGATTCCTCCGAGTCATCGTCCAAGTATTCTTCGAATTCGTCAGCCTGTTGGACGGAACGCAAGCGTTCGTCCAACTCAGCTTGGAATTCCCTCTGACGTGCCTCCGCCCATGCCTTGACTTCATCGAGTGTTTGGCGGGGGAGTCTTGTTTGTTTCTCTAACTGGGTATCGGTGAATTCCAGTGAGCGATTATTTACTGCACTTGCCCCAGCTTGGGTAACTGGGGTAGTGTTCGTAAAATTTACTTCACTTGCCCTGGCTTGGGTAACCGGGGTAGTGTTTGTAAAGACTGTGTAGCCGGTATTCCCCTCAGTAGCTGAGGTTGTGGTTACCGGAATTTCTTTAACCATCTTTCCAGAAGTTTGAAAAAACTGAAGAAATGAAGTTCTAGCTTTTATGCACGGATGGCGCCAATGAAGAAACACTAACCGGACCCCGGGCAGATTACGGGTAACCTGGGGGTTAGATAGATGTTTCCCACGAGGGGTTAGACCCGGTAAAGATGGTTCTTCTGATAACCTGCAAAACAGACACCGTGAGCTTGTCACTGAGAAGGGGGGGGGGGGGTTACTCCTTGTGACCACCCTCCGGCGTGAGAATCAGACTAGATTGCTCTTTAAATATAAATGTATATTAAGAGATTGCTAGAGCAGATATCAGGTATAATATGATGATAATGTGATAAGATATGATAAGATGAGATGATCATACCATTTGGGGTATTTATAGCCGAAGGTAGGTTTCCAAGGAGGTGTGGCCGGCTGAATAGTATTCCTGTTCCACCAACTGTGGCCTACGCACGTGCCCTGCTGGTAGTTGGTGGGTAGGCAGCGGCTGACAGTGACCAGGCCTGTTGTGTACTATTCCTTTTCTACCAACTGCCGGCTATGCACGTGGTATGACAAGAGTTGGTGAGTAGGCAGCGACTAATAGTGACATACAGTACAGGAGCATGCTGCTCGCCATACTGTTGTCAATAAGCTGTCGTATCTTTAGTCAGATCTTTTGCCCATACCTCGTCAGGTACAGTACAGAAGATCTTCCCGTATCGTACGGACTGGCTTATGGGCGGGAGTATTCCCCCTCCCCCCTTTGTGCGGGATTGTCCCCGGCTTTGCTCATTCCTTCAGGTGACACTGAGTGATTGAGAGCTAAGTGCCTTGTGCGTGTAGCCTTGCTGCGCGGGTGGCCTTCCCTGATGGCTTGTATCCGCAGCTGCGGGAACAGGCAGAGTCCTTCACCATTGGGAGGCATTTCCTGCGGGAACAGCTTGCGTACTACGCGTAAGGACGTCACGTCTCTGAGCATGGTTGGTCCTGCGGATCCAGTTGGTTTCTGTGCAGACGTCCCTCTTCAAGGTGAGTCTTGCGGGTCCAACTGGGCTCTGCTGGGACCTACCTCTTCAGAAACCATTTGCATCAAATCACTAGAACCATTAATATCTGGACACGCACTCAAAACTCGTTTGTGAGTGAACTCAGTGTTCACAAACGTGACCTTGAGACCGTTGCTGGTGAAGCACCGTGCAGCCTCCATAAGAGGAATTACATGGCCTTGTGCTGGATAAGGTATCGCCAGAACGTGAATATTTTTCATTCTTGTTTCAGTTGGAATGCTTAGAATTGAAAGGCCGTATGTTCTGTCTGCACTTAAAATGACACCGACGGATATATATATAAATGGTTGAGGTTGCAACTTGTCAATTTAATAATGTATAAAACTGTTTGATATTCATGTTCGTACCTACTGGCAGTAAATTAATATATCCCGATATGCGTCAGTTTCTTGAGATCGATCATATCTAAAGCTGGAAAATAATTAATACTGAAATTGAGATTATACTCATATGTTGCCTACAGTTTGAAATATGAATAAAGAAGTCACGACCTCCGTTTGAAAGAATCGCTTACTGTGACTCAGAAATTAAACTATCGATCACAAAGTTGCAAAGGATAAGCATCTAACCGATGCTATTCGTTATATATCATTTTCGACGGTTATTTGATCTCTGATAATAGTCGTTGCTAACTTTCATATTAAGAGAAAAAAAGAAACTAGTCAATTTAATTATTTAATCGTAACTAACTTTCTAATTATTATATACTCCCTCCGTTTCATTATAGATGTCCACATTTCGTTTTTTATTTGTCACATTACAAGTGTGCATTTTCAAAATTTATTAGTCAATTTCCAAGTTACCCTTAAACACACACAACTAACATTAATAAACAATATTGATGAACCCACTTTTCAAGGGCATTATTGTCATTTGATAAGAAAAAAAAGTAATCATTCAATCCACCTTAAACTTTATGTTTTTCAAATCTTGACACTTTTAAATGGGACGGAGGGAGTAATACAATTGATAAGTTTGGTGGCGTTAAGCCTTGATTGGGTCACTTAACGTTACCATACTTGTCAATTGCATTTTTTTTAATTTCCTTTTTGTTTTTTAATTCCAGTATCATGACGAAATATGGAAGCCAACAAATGCCAATTTTGTGGTCTTTTTGTTTGATTGACTTCCGGTACCGTAACAAACATGAGGGAAAGCGACTGATTCTGCCTAGACTCATCGCCTCAACATCCTGGACCGATAACGCTCGAGGTTTACCAAGGCCGAGTATACAGACGGAGACCAACCCTTTCGTGCACCTCAAAGTTTATATTATCCGTTTTTCGCTCTGATCCCGTAACAAAAACTGACCGAATGCCAATTTTGTTTTGATTTTTTTATTTCCGGTATCCTAACAAACATGACGGAAACCAACCGAATTCACATAGACTCACCGCATTTTGTTTTAATCTGGTACTATAACAAACGTACCAAAAGCCAACGAATGACAATGTGTTTTTTTAGCTTAGGTATCGTAAAGAACGTGACGGAAACCGGTTGAATTTGCGTACATTCACCTTCTCAACACCCATGATCAACAATGCTTGGGTGCTCCTGACATCCGGGTTTTAGCGACCAACGCCACCCATTAGTCAACCTCGATTTTTATTTTTTTGTTTTTTTTAGTTATGATATCATAACGCATGAGACAGAAACAATCTAATTCGCGTCAACTTATCGCCTCAATCCCGTGACCGACAACATTTGGCTTTTATCAACCTGCCCGGCGCAACGCGCTGGGTAAAACTCTTGTTGAAAAACAAATGACTTAATTTCATCGCTAAATATGGGGCTAAACGTTTGATGAAAAGGAAATGGTTCAACTTTGGAAGGGCTCTTAAAGCTTTGGAGGAAGCTAATGGATCACTGCTAATTATAAACTTATTTATGCTATTCTTATTCATGTTAATCTTAGAGCATTCTCAACCAATTCATCAAATTTTGTGAGGGAAGTTTTTTTAGTATAGGGAGTGGTTTAGGGTGTTGTGAGTGAATGAGAGAGGAAATATTGTGATTTTACTGTATATTTGAAATGTTCCTGTAACACCATATAAATTTTTTAGTTTTTATTGAAGTGGTTGTAAATAAAGAAGAGACAAAATATAATGATAAATTTATAGAAAAATATTATTTAATTGAACAAAAGAGAGAAAAGTAGAAGATTTTTAGTGTAATTTTGGATTTTGGGGTAGGGGATTGAATGTGAATGCTCTTAGTAAGTAATATAAAATATTGATGTCTTAAAGGAGGTAAGTCGTCATCCTCACCGTTTTATCATTGGCGCCATGCTTATTGCTTAAGTACTGGTTAACTGTCAAGTAGAACATCCTACTCTTCTAGTAAAAGAAAATAATTGTGACACGTATCATTTTGTGGTAAAAACTCCCAATTATTTTCCTTTCTAAACTATGATCTTGTTAGTGCATGCGTCTATCGCTTTCGTCTTATGAAGGTTACATTGATTACGGTTCTAACGCATCAAATGAAATGCGAAACGGAGGCTGGAACATAAAGTTATGCGCGAAACAGTTTTTCGGAGTAAAAGTTTTCGACTTATACGAGCCATAAGTTTTATACTTATGCGGCGTATAAGTTGTAAACTTATACGGCGTATAAGTACTTATACGCTGGAATCTATCCCCGGACACTATAAATAAAAGTCTTGACATATGCATTGATAACCTTTTTGGTCCAGTATGTACCTGTTCATATATTGTCATAACTTGTTGTACTTCACTGCTATCCATTGATATATATGAGAAATAGAGAGAATAAAATGAGAAACCTTGTTATTTTTTATCACGTTTAGGGATTCCGCACCTTCACGTTGATTCTAGATATTGATCTACGTCTTGTTCATGACACAAACACGTTCCTACAAGTGGTATCAGAGCTTTGGTGCTCGATATCAGAAGAAAAGACATGACACACTCGTTTCAAGTCAAGAATCGATCTATTTCTTAATTTGTTATAAGTTCGTTTCAGATTCGTTAAAGTCAAATCATGTCCAAAAGCTCAGAGATTGTTTTTGTTTATAGATCAAGCCTGGAAAGTTTCGTTGGTTTTCGAGTTCGTTTAATTGCTTAAACGTCAAAAAACATTAAAAAATGCAAAAAATTGACCCGTTCCAAAATCAAAATCCTATTGCACCAAAATGTTCGTTTCTATGTTGGGAACATTTCTGGAATATTCTGTGGGATATAGAGCTCGTTTAATAGGTCAAACGTCAAAAAACGTTAATAGTTTTTGGTTGTTTGGACTTATACGACCAGATAAGTTTTTGGACTTATACGACACAAAAGTTTCTAGACTTATACGTTGGACTTATAGCTGCTAAGGAATTATACGCTACGAAGGACTTATACGATGCTAAGGACTTACGATGCAAAGGACTTATACATTGCAAAGGACTTATACGCTGCAAAGGATTTATACGCTGCCAATAACTTATACGCTCGAACTTATAAGTTGCGAGAACAAAAGTTTCAAAATGGAATTTTCGAGTTTGTTTAACGTTAAAGCTACATCGAGAAGAAACATAATGCACGTTTTGAAGAAAGAATTTTATGATTTTGAGATTATGACTGGAGAATCGTTTTATCGTTTAATCAAAAGATATTGTGTAAGGCCCCGGTCCCGGTGCCCTACATTTAATGTCGGGTTTACTCATAAACACAGTTCTACAAATCAGAGTTAATTAAAAACTTTCGCGGAATATAAAACTTCAACCCATCATTACAAAACATTCAAGTATTGTCTTTAAAATATAACATAAAACATCATATTTAAAACATCATTTCTTCCATCTCAGATGACAGTCGTTCAATCCATGTCATGTGTCATCCTCATTCTAGCTCATTAAACATATTTACCTGCGTGCATACTAAAAGTCAGTTACACTGAGTGAGTTCTAGTTAATCAGGCAACATACATTACATTCACATACATACTTACACGTATTCGAAGACACTTATTAGTACCTTAACCTTTTACATAATATCCATTAAAAGAACATTTACTATTGTCCATAGGAGGACCACGATATACTCTCCATAGAAGAAAAAATCTACAAATTATCCATAGAAGGAACAATCTATATATTATCCATAGAAGGAACGACGTGTACTATCCATAAAAGGAACACTACATATTATCCATAATATTCACTATCCATACAAGGAACTCTATATATTATCCATAGAAGGAACAATATTCATCATCCATAAAAGGAACATACACTTAATCATATAATATCCATCTAAGGAACACTAATGGGGCCCACAGTCCTTATCTACGCTGCTACATTCCACGTCTATGACCAAAGGAAATTAGAGGGATTTGCCATCCTAACTTACCATGTCGGACGTAGAATGTACCCACTTAAAAAAGCATACCACCTCATAACATACAGACGCATTGGGCATCCTCCACCTTAATCTTCTAACTATCACCTTCCCTGATAATACATGCAATATCCAAAGTTAGTTCACATACTGACAAGCATTCATTTATATCTTCAATAACTTTCACGTAAATCATATATGGCATACACTTACCACTTAAGGTAAGTGTATTAACTAGTCACATTGAGTATGCGCACAGCCCCGAAAGCATCACAAGGAAATGGGGCTAGAAACTCACATGGGTCCTGTTTCTTTCTGAATTTATAGTAACAATATTATTATTAATTAATTTAAGCGTCAAGTACACAAGTTTGTTACAAGAAATACAAGGAAAATCAATCAATCATACCCAGTGAAGTCTCACCAATAGCAAAGCTATAAGTAGGGTCTGGGGGGAGGGGGATGTAGGCACACCGTACCTCTATCCAAAGGGATAGAGAGGTGGCTTCCAGAGAGATCCCCTGCTCTAAAAAACATATGTATGAGGAAACATAAAAGGAAATCAAAGTTCAAAAGTAACATAATTAATAATAACATGTAAATAAACAAATATATATATATATGTGTGTGTGTGTGAAAAGAAAATACCATAATGGTGTGTGATAAAATAGGTAAATAGAATCCCCTAAGGTAATCATTTCTCCCTAAAAATCCTTAACTTTAATTCTACGCCTGCAAGAATTCCAATCCTCAACCATTTTCTCGAAGAGTTTTAGGTCTATCAAATCATGCCTAATCCTCTCATTACAAGTCAATTTAGGTCGTCCTCTACCCCTCATCCCCTCTATAGTAATGTTTTCTACGGATCTAACAGGATTCGTCGTCTGTCTTCTCTTCACATGTCCAAACCATCTCAATCTCCACTCTCTTATCTTGTCTGATATGTTAGCTACCCTTAGTCTCTCCCGGAACACAACATTTCTTATTCAATCTAACCTTGTGTGCCCACACATCCAGCTTAGCATTCTCATCTCTGCTACCTCATCTTCCTCACTTGTGCCTTCTTGATGGTCCAACAATCTGTTACATATAGCACTGCATGTCTAATTGCGACCCTATAAAATTTTCCCTTTAGTTTAGTTGGGAATCTCTTGTCGCACAATATACCTGTGGCTGCTTTCCATCTACACCATCCTACCTGAACTCAATGGGTCACATCACTGTCTAATTCCCCATCGCTCTGAAAAAATGATCCTAAATACTTGAGCTTCATTACCTACGAAACCACTTGCTCTTCAATGGTGATCTGGGCGTCCTCATTATCCTTTACCCCACCAAAATCATAGTGGAGGTACTCCATCTTAGAGCAACTAATCCTTAAACCTTTAGTCTCTAAGGTTGTTCGCCACTCCTCTAGCCTCATGTTAATAATTTGTTTTCTCTCAGCAACTAACACAATATCGTTTGCGAACATCATGCACCACGGTAGCGTCCCCTGAATCGACTTTGACAACTCATCGAAGACTACTTCAAAAAGAAACGGACTCAATGTTGACCCCTGGAGAAGGCCTACCTCCATGGGGAGGAAATCAGTATCCCGCACGGGCGCACGGACACTTGTTGCACTCCTGGTATACATTTCCGTAGTTATCTCCATATATTTCTTCAGGACTCCTCTACCCTCCAGGCACTCCCAAATCACATGTCGTGGTACACGGTTGTAGGCCTTTTCTAGGTAAATAAACACCATATGCAGGTCACGCTTCTTCTCCCTACACTTTTCCATGAATCTTCTTAATAGGTGTATTGCCTCTATTAAGAAATACAAGAACAATTTAACAACTTGTCCATTTATTAAAATACCCTAAGTTTTAATGTCTTCGCCATTTCATCCTCTAATAAGTGTACATGTAGCATACATATAAAATAAATTCAACTAATTGAATAGTTGGTGAGTTCACAAAATTTTTAATATAAATATGTAAAAATCATACAATTCCATGAAACTTAGTGCAGTAATAGCACAAACAATGTCTTTTCCAATTGGTAACAACCAATGTACTTGGATCGGGGGTCCCTTGTCCACTCATAACATCAAGATCCTGATTGCAAAGGGGGGCAGGGGCGTATGATCATACTTAATGAGGAAACAAGAGCACGTAATCTTTGAGCAAGTAAGCAAATAAACACAAAAGTCCATGATAACGAATTGTAGTTTGAATATACGAAGCGAAGTAAAACTAAGTATTTGAGTAGGATATGTATGCTACCCCCAAAAGTAAAAGCATAAAAATGGGTGTGAGAAACTCACCTTGAAATTGAAGTTAAACTTGAGATAACAACCGAAAGCGCATTTAAGGAAATTGAAACAATCGAATCCCACAAACTATAATTAAAAAGGAAATACAAAATTTAAAGACTAACTATCAGGATTATAAAAGTTAAATAATATTAGTTTTAGGAATTAGGCATTATTTTAATATATATTTCGTTAACATACAGAAAATGGGGACTTAGGGATTTTTTTTATTTAAAATGAGTTTAACAAAAATGAATTAAAGTTTATATGAATCATTTGATGTTTATTAGTTGAAGAATAATTTGTAGATAAATAATTATAACTTATTAATATAAGATTAAATTATAACAATATTAATAACAATTTATGATTAAACGTTTTTTAAATTCTAGTAACATAATAAATTAATTTACTAATTAATTAACTTAAATGTTTCGCATGAATTCTTTAAAAGAAATTATAAATATTAGTTTGTGTTGAAATAAAATAAACAATAATTACTTTACACAATTGTTAATTTAAGAATATGAATTATGTTATTTCTATTATAAGATATATTTAAATTGTAACATCGTCGTTTCTGAAATAATAAATAAAGAAATATTGTTATTTACTTTCGCTTATTTAATCGTTGATAGATAAATAATAAAATAATATAAAGGATGGTAGGCTTTAATAGTGATGGGCTTAAAATAAATCATGGACTAGTGTGCTAATGGGCCTAAGGTCTATGAACTTAAGTAGTATATATATACCCCTTAAACCCTAGCCACTTTCCATTTTTACCAACACGCACTTAAAACACACATACATACACTCTCTCTTCCATTTTCGAATCCAAATCCGAGGATGAACCGGAGATTGTTGGTGTTCGAGCACCTCGCGAGCTAGATATACACCAAGATTTTTTTCGGTTCGTGAAATTGATTCATCTAAAGGTACTATAATAATAATGTAGAGTATGCTCAGCTGCAGCGAGAAGGAAAAAAATGAAAGAAAAGAAAGAAAGAAAATAAAGCATAAAAGGGAGTTCTGATGAACAACTTAAATGTGTATAAAGGGGTTGAAAGATAAACACTAAACATACACACATCTTGGTTGGGTGGTTAGGAAACAGAGATGTGAGTTGGGGGGGGGGGGGAGTTCAAATCTGGCAAGCAGCATATGCGCGTTCATTTTTGCGAATTAAGAACCAGACCTGAACCGGGTTTGATTCGAATGGTTCCAATTCGATTTGATTACCAAATTCGACTCGATTTGATCCAGCTCGATTAGATTAGACCCAGATCGGTTAGATTAGATCTAGTTCAAAGATATATATAATAGAGATGAGCATACTTAATAAATTAAAGAAAAACATGCCTTCGTTAATCAAGGTAACCCCGTTAGATCCGTTATACTAAACAAACGAGCCTAGCTTATCAAGTAGGTTTAACTAACTAAGTTACAAACTTAGCTAGTTTTGTTAGCTAGTTGCACAATTAATTAACACACACACGCATATATATACATATATATATAAATATGTATATATATGTGTATGTGTGTGTGTATGATTTACAGTCAGTCGTGCACAACTAAGGAAAGGGATTACCATTAGCTCCGAATGTAACCGGATCCAGGTGAGTTTCTAGCCCCCATTTTCTTGTCATGTTATTGGGGTTGTGTGCATACTCAATGTGATTAGCCAATACACTTACGTTAAGAGGTAAGAGTATGCTATATGAATGTTTTATGAATAATGTTTGAATTGTTATAGAAATCTTAAAAGTATACATGTAATTATATGAAATATGAAAGACGACATGAAGAAAGGTATGCATGAAAATATGGTTGTATGGTTGCATGGAATAAAGGGGCCTGCCTCTCATAATATTTGCGAGGATAGGGACCAGACCCTTATAATATATGTGATCCTCGGGACCAGACCCTTATTATATATGTGGTGTTAGGGATCATACACTTACAATATCTATGAGGTTATAGGGCGGAAGGCTCTTTAAAACGCAACGATAGTTATGCATATATCATGCAAGTTATAGAAAGTATGAAAGAATAAACGTATGAACGTATGCATTAAAGTAAGGTGAACAGGTTAAGTATGTAAGATATACATATCTTGGGTATGTATATAAGAATGTGAACACATTGTATGTTGCCTGATTAACTAGAACTCACTCACGCGTAGCTGACTTTTAGTATGCACGCAGGTGAGTAGGATGAGACAACTGGCTTGAAAAGGGGCACATGGCAGAAGAATAAATAAGCTGGCATCTGAAGAGTTAATTTATGATGTTTGAACTTAAAGACACATTTTATAATGTTTAAATTTTAAGACATATGTAATGAATGGTTGTCATTTATCTATTCTTTGAAAAATTTTAATTCACCCTGATATTTATAACTGTGTTTATGAGTAACTCCAACGCCAATGTAGGGCGCCGGGACCAAGGCCTTACAAGTTGGTATCAGAGCATAAGTTAGAGAGAAGTAAGCATCCTACATGCTTAGACTCGAGCAGAGAATGAGACATAAGTTAGAAATGAAAGAAGATGCCAGTTCAAGAAAGCCATGTGTCACTCAAGCAAATTGATAAAGGTAAAATATATTATTAATTTCATGTGTAAGATAGGAATGCGTAAGAAAAGTTAGATTAATTGCTAGAGATAGGATATGTGATTATATGGACTTTTTGATTGATTGACTAACTATTTAAAAGAAGTACCTAGCACAAGTGGACTCACAAAGGGAAGTGTATAGGACACGGAAGGTAACGTGATCAGCTAATCATAGCTGGCCATTGTTGTTATCTGTTAGCCTTACTATCCTTGTACCAAATGGTTCCTTGAGTGATGACATTTGTGTTTCCTTATAGAATTCGAATGGATGGAGCAAGGGATGTTGTTGGTCTGGGAGGTCGTACAGGACGTCGTGGTAGGCCACGTATTGCCCATGAACCTTCTGGAGAACCAGTAACCAACACAAGAGAGGAATGAAGTGTAATTATGCGAGATCAGAGTAACAATGATGGGTATCAACTTGATCACGTTGTTCAAGCCGCCATTGCTCAGCTACATGTATCTGCTGCAGTGAAGAACTTGCAATTGGATAAGTCTGCTGAAAGCCATGTAAAACCTGCTGATAAGACATGGGAGAGTAACAAGAAAGACGATGAGAAGGAGGAATCGAGTGAGGTTAAGTCTGTGAAAGTTGGTGAGGGAAGAAGAGGCTGAGGTGGGTGCAACTATAAGTCATTCAAGGGTTGTGATCCACCTAAGCTGACTGGTTTGGGCGATGCAATCGCTACTCTCCAATGGATAGTCACAATGGACAAAGTTATTCAAATTATAGAGTGTCGTCCTGGTCAAGTAGTGGGTTAGGCTACCTAATCGTTTGGTGACGAGGCTATGTTCTAGTGGGAGACAGTGGAACAGATAAAGACCCGAGAAGAGATTAAGGCAATGAGATGGAATGATCTGAAGAAACTGTTATGAAGCGGTTTTGTGTTGATGCTGAGGTTGAGAGGGCTTAGATTAAGTTCTGAATTTGAGGGCGGATAAAATGAAACACCTCGAGTACACTACTGAATTCAACCGCATGTCTAAGTTGGTGCCAGATATGGTGAACACTAAAGTAAAAAGGATCAAGTGCTACATCAGAGGGTTGCCACAGAATATTCGCACACTAGTCAGGGCTAGTAAACATGCCACTTTTTATTCTGCTGTTGAACTCGCAGAAATGGTTTATGATGACCTGGCTGTGGACGATGTGGTGGTGGAAGAGAAGGAAGATAAGAAATGGGTCGTTTCTGACAAACGACTAGTTACTCAGTTGTGGAACCCTAGGGATAAGAAATAGAGGGTGTGGGAGAAGAGGTCGTGTAAGACATGTTGTTAAATGCATGGTGGGGATGCAAGTGGGGTGGGAGTTCGGATGTTTGTCACAAATGTGGGAATGCTCATGGTGGAGAGTGCATACTTGGGTCTAATGTGTGTTATAAGTGCAGAAAGGCAGGGCATTATGCTAATGAATGCAGTGCAAAGCCCGCATGTTACAAATGTGGTAAAACGGGTCATATGGCAAGGGAGTGCACTGATTTTGAAGCTGGAGGAAGTGGAAAAAAGGATGCTGACCAGACTAGGCCACGGACCAGTGGTTACATGCTAACTTAGGAACAAGCCAAGCAGATCCCAGTTGTTGTGATATGTACATTTCTAGTAATCAGTATTTCTGCTTCTGTATTGTTTGATTCGGGTATGAATAGAAGTTTTGTAGCTACGCCATTTAGTAAATTAGTAAAAATGAAATGTTGCGTGTGCCTGAAACTTTTATAGTAGAAACCGCTAGTGAAACCTCGGTTAGGATAATGAGAATAGTTAAGGATTGTAAGATAGAGTTAGAGGGACGTGAGTTCCCTGTTACCCTGCATGTTATGACCTTAGGAGGATTCGATGTGGTTTTGGGAATGGATTAGCTATCTGATTTTGAGGCTCATATAGTGTGTAAGAGTAGGTTGATAAGGTTAAAGTCCTTGGATGTTGGTACGGTGACGATTTATTATGATGAAGAAAGTTCAGGGCTTAATGTCATTTCGATGATAAAAGCTGAAGGTTTTTTAAGGCGAGGGTGCGGTGCTTACCTGGCGTATGTTGTCAAAGCTACGGCCGAAACAAAAGAAGTGAAAGATGTTTCTGTTGTGCGCGACTACCCAGAAGTATTCCCTGAGGACCTTCCAGGGTTGCCACTGGAGCGAAATGTAGAATTTCAGATAAACTTGATACCATGAGCACAACCTGTCGCGAAGGCACCTGACCGCCTGGCGCCGTCCGAGATGAAGGAATTGATGTCCCAACTGCAAGAACTCCACGACAATGGTTTTATAAGGCTGAGTGTTTCCCCGTGGGGCGCACCAGTATTGTTTGTTAAGAAGAAATATGGAAAAATGAGAATGTGTGTATACTATCGTGAGTTGAGTAAGCTTACGGTGAAGAACAGATATCTGTTGCCATGGATTGATGATTTGTTTGATCAACTACGAGGTGAGAGTTGGTTCTCACGAATAGACCTTAGATCAGGCTATCATCAGCAGAAGGTGAAAGAGACAGGCATCCCTAAGACAGCGTTTCGGATGCGGTATGGACATTACAAGTTCCTCGTGATGTTGGTCGGTCTAACAAATTCTACCGCATCATTTGTGGACATGATGAACAGGGTATGACGGCCGATGCTAGACAAATCAGTTAACATGTTCATTGATGATATACTGATCTATTCAAAGAGCGAGTCTGATCACGTTGAGCATCTAAGGAAAGTATTGGAGACTTTGAAGAAATAGAAAATGTATGCTATGTTTTTGAAGTGCGCATTCTGGTTGCGTGAGGTACAGTTTCTAGGTCAAGTAATCAATCCTGAAGGAATTACTCTAGACCCCGCTAAGATTGAGGCGATAATGAATTGGCAGACTCCGCAAAACCCGACCGATATACGAAGCATTTTAGGGTTGGCTGGCTATTATAGGAGATTCATTGAAGGCTTCTCCAAGATAGTCACATTGACAGGCATGACCCGAAAGTCTGTAGTATTCAATTGGGGTAAGTACCAGGAAGAGGCTTTTGAAGAATCGAATAGGAGACTCACACAAGCTCCAATCCTTGCTCTACCCGATGGGGATGAGGATTTGGTTGTTTGTACTGATGTCTAGCATCGTGGGTTGGGTTGCGTGTTAATGCAACGAGGAAGAATGATAGCTTATGCGTCTAGACCATTGAAGGTTCATGAGAGTACCTACCCGACGGATGACCTAGAGGTAGCAACAGTAGAGCATGCTCTCAAGATATGGAGACATTATCTGTATGGTACTAAGTGTACTATTTATAAAGATCATAAGAGTTTAAAGTACTTCTTCGAGCAGAAAGAGTTGAACATGAGACAGAGGAGATGGTTAGAGTTGATAAAGGACTACGAATGTGATATCAAATACTATCTCGGTAAGGCTAATGTGGTTACTGACGCGCTAAGCCGTAAGAATGAAGACGTCATTGCAACAGTGAAGTCTTATAAGTTGATCATTAACTCAAATCTCTTCGGGTAAGTCATCAAGGTGTAGTTTGAGGTGCTTATAGATGAAGAATTAATGAAAAAGGAAAGAATTTATAGACAACAAGATGAGCTGATGTACAACAATCATGGTGTGAAGACTAGGTTTGGTCGTATGTGGATTCCACGCCATGGAAATCTTAGAGGTCGAATCCTAGATGCCGCTCATAAGTCAAGATACTTGATTTATCCGGGATCCACCAAGATGTATCAGGGTCTGATGAGAGACTACTGGTGGCCGAGTATGAAGAATGATGTAGTAGATTATGTCAGTAAGTGCTCAACTTGCTTGCAAGTCAATGCAGAGCACCATTTAGAAATACCAGAATGGAAATGGGAACATATCACCATGGATTTCATAACCAAGATATCGCGTACAACTAAACATCATGATACCATTTGGGTGATTGTGGATCATTTCACGAAAACTACTCACTTTCTGCCTATACGAGAGTCCATATCGTCAGAACATCAGCAAATGTGTTCATAAAGGAGGTTGTGGCTAAACATGGAGTGCCATTAACGATTGTGTCTGATAGAGATACTTGCTTTACTTCAAGATTCTAGAAGAAGTTCCATGAAGCTATGGGAACATGATTGAACATTAGTACGGCGTACCATCCTCAAACTGATGGGCAGTCTGGCAGTATTCTCTTATAACAACAACTACCACTCGAGTATTGGTATGCCGTCATTCAAGATGTTGTATGGTAGACGTTGTCGATCTACTGTATGTTGGGGATATATTGGTCAGAAGGAGATTGGAAGTTTAGAAGTTGTGAAAGAAACCTATTCAAGGTTGGATCAGATCAAGGCAAGAATGAAAGTTGCTCAATTCCGAAAAAAGTCATATGCCGATAAGCGACGACGACTGATTGAGTTTAGCATTGGTGATAGTGTGATGCTCATGGTCTCGCCTTAGAAGGGGATTATTTGTTTTACGAAGAGAGGAAAATTGAGTCCGAGGTGCATTGGATCATTTAAGAATGTAGATCGTGTGGGTGAAGGGGATTACAAACTAGATTTGCCTGAAGAGTTAGAAGGGATTCACTATATATTTCATGTTTCTCACTTAAGAAAATGTCTTGATGACGACACATCTCACGTGCCATTAGTAGACATCGAGGTTGATGAACAGTTGAACTACATTGAACAGCCTATAGAGATAGTCGATCACAAGGAAAAACAACTTATTCATAAAGTTATCCCCTTGGTGAAAGTGATATGGAAGCATCGTAAGGGATCATATGCTACTTGGGAAATTGATGAAGAAATACGCAAGTTTTACCCAAATTTGTTTTAGTAATCGTTAGGTTTCGGGGACGAAACCTCTTTTAAGGAGGGTAGACTTGTAACACCCAACGTTTCTAAAATAATAAATAAAGAAATATTGTTATTTATTTTCGCTTATTTAATCGTCGTTATATAAATAATAAAATAAAAGGATTGTAGGCTTTAATAGTGATGTGCTTAAAATAAATCATGGACTAGTGTGCTAATGGGCCTAAGGTCCATGAACTTAAGGAGTATCCCTTAAACCCTAGCCACTTTCCATTTTTACCAACACACACACAAAACACACATACAAACACTCTCTATTCCATTTTCGGATCCAAATCCGAGGAAGAACTGGAGCTTGTTGGTGTTCAAGCACCTCGACAAAACAAGATATACACCAAGATTTGATTGTGTTCGTGAAACCGATTCATCTAAGGTACGTTTCATTACAATAAACTTGTTCATTTAAGTTCGCTTGTTTAGTATTGCTTGATCTAGCAAAACCAGGCTTTGAAATCGATAAAGGTCTGAATTTATCCAAAACAAGCTAGATCTTGGTTGGATGTAGTAAGTGAATGGTAACAATAATCATTATACTAGTAGTAGTAATAATGATAATAATAGTAATAAGTAAATATTATAGTAATAATAATAATGTTAAAAGTTGGGCGCAACATAATAAAAATATAAGAATAGTAATGAATAATAATGCAAAGTATGCTCAGCTGCAGCGAGAAGCAAAAAAAAAAGGGAAAGAGAAAGAAAGAAAGAAAAGAAAGAAGAAAAGGGGGGGGGGGTATGTTGAACAACTTAAATGCGTATAAAGGGTTTGAAAGATAAAACTAGGCACACACACATCTTGGCTGGGTGGTTAAGACACGGAGTTGTGAGTAGGGGGGGGGGGGGGCGAGTTCGAATCTGGCTAGCAACATATTCACGTTAATTTTTTCGATTTAAGAAACAAACTAGAACCAAGATCGATTTGATTGGATCCATTTCGATTCGATTACCTAGTTCGATTAGATTAGACCCAGTTCAATCCGATTGGGCCAAGACTCCATAATAATATGATGGGCCTGCTCTAGCCAAACCCATGGACTGATTAAGCCTATTCCCAAATTAACTCAAGCTAGTCCAACATAATAAACCAACCTCATCAACTCCGTTAAGTCCTGTTAAATTTTTATGGACAGGTTCGTCGATGAATGAAAGTTATATATATAATAAAGATGAGCATATATATATATATATATATAACTTATCATGTAGGTTTAACTAACTAAGTTACAAACATAGCTAGTTTTATAGCTAGTTGCACGATTAATATATATATAAATATATATATATATATATATATATATATATATATATATATATATATATGATTAACAGTTAGTCGTGCACAACTAAGGAAATGGATTACTATTAGCTCCGAACGTAACCGGATCCAGGTGAGTTTCTAGCCCCATTTTCTTGTCATGTTTTCGGCACTGTGTGCATACTCAGTGTCATTAGCTAATACACTTACCTTAAGTGGTAAGTGTATGCTATATGAATGTTTTTATGAATGATGTTTGAATTGTTATAGAAATGTTAAAAGTATACATGTAATTATATGAAAGATGAAAGACGATATGAAGAAAGGTATGTATGAAAGTATGGTTGAATGGTTGCATGGAATAAAGGGACCCGACCTTCATAATATTTGTGAGGATAGGGACCAGACCCTTATAATATCTGTGATGTTCGGGTGCAGACTCTTATGATATCACCGATGTTCGGGACCAAACCCTTATAATATATGTGATGTTAGGGACCAGACCCTTACAATATCTGTGAGGTTATAAGGTGGAAGTGTAAGACCCCGTTACCGGTAGCCCTACTTTAACGTTGGATTTACTCATAAATACAGTTCATAGTATTAGAGTTAATAAAAACATTCGCGGAATAATATAAAAGTCAACTATTCATTACAAACATCCATAACTTGTCTTTCAAAAACATAACATAAAGCATAGTATTTCAAACATCACGACATATCTCCAGATGCCAGCCTCTTCGGATCCTGCCATGTGTCTTTCTCAAGCCAACTGCCTCAGTCGATTAGCCTGCGTGCGTACTAAAAGTCAGCTACGCTGAGTGAGTTCTAGTTAATCATACAATATACAATACATTCACACAATAGCATATGCACCCGGAGGTACATACCTTCATATCTTCTTACACACTTACTAACATACGTACTTTCATTCTTTCTTTCGTACTTCCTTACATACTTTCATTCATACATATACGTTTTAAAGAGCATTCCGCCCTATAACCTTTGCCGATATTATTAGGGTCGGTTCCCTACGTTCGCCGATATTATTAGGGTCGGTTCCCTACATTCGCCGATACTATTAGGGTCGGTTCCCTTCATTCGCCGACTTTAATAGGGTCGGTTCCCTACATTCGTGCTACTATAACATACCTGTCATTTACATACTTTACTTGACAATATGTGCAATCTCCGAAGAGCATTCACTTACCATCAACATTTCATACATACATTGTTCATACATCATACATATTCATACATACATCATTCATACACAATACATATCAATCATACCTTTAACTAACACTTGACGACACATGCAATATCCGAAGATCGTTCACGCACCGTCAAGCAATCATCATACATAAATCATACAAGGCATACACTTACCACCTAAGGTAAGTGTATTGAATATCACATCGAGTATGCACACAGCCCCGAAAACATAACAAGGAAGTGGGGCTAGAAACTCACCTCAATGCGGTTGCGTTCACCGTTTACGGTTATTCCCTTCTTGAGCTGTGCACGACTAACTGTATAATAATTATACGTATCAATAAACTATCACTACACATATCGTCTTTCTAGTTTAATTATTATCCTCAACGAACGGGGGTCCAGGGGCAGCGCCCCTGGCAGCGGGGTTCTAGGGCCGGCAACCCCTAGCGGGGTCCAAGGGGCAGAGCCCCTGGCTGGGGTTAAGCTGTCATTTTCCATTAGGATTTTGAATCATTGACTGCCTTAACACATTTTCCATTAGGATTTTGAATCATTGAATAATTTGCTACTTAAAGTTCAAGGGCTTATTTGCAATTAAATCATTCTTTTTCTAAGTCCAGGGACCAATCTGTCATTCTTTCAAAGTCTAGTTCGTTAATATAATCTTTAACGAATTGGGGTTCGTTCGTTACTTCTGTCTTCCATAACGAATTGGCTAATTCGTTACTTCATAACGAATTGGCCTTTTTAGCGAACTGGTCCATATTCGTCTGGTCTATCTAACGAATTGAACTCTTTGGCGAACTAAACCCTTATAACTAACCAGTCCTCATAACGAATTAAACCTTATAGCGAACTGGTCAACATACGAATTGGACTTAGCGAACTGAAGCTAGTTCGTCAGTCTTTCCTTAACGAATTAGCTAGCGAATTACTTCTAATTCGTTAGTCACCCCTTAGCGAACTAGGGCTAGGTCATGGAATGTCAGAACATTCTCTGACATTCCTCTTAACCTCGTACCACTTTCCGGCGCCGCCTTTCCGGCACCGCCATTGCCGGAAAATCGCAAACCTTACCGGAAAAACGTATTTTCACCGTTTTACACCGTTTTTCTTCGTTTTTCATCCCGTTCGATCCAGATCTGAGCTAGGGTGACCCCTAAGCTCATTTTAGGTTCGGTTCATACCCGATTCCACCCGAATCTCGTGACTATAATGATGTAACGGTGTCGGCTCGTTGTTTCGTAACTAAATATAACGGGTTTAAGCTAAAACAACATCATACTGTCATTACCTCGGGTCGGTGCTCGGTTTCCTTCTTGGTTTCGGTTTAGATAGGGAGAGAACTAGAGAGAAGGCTTAAGTGTGTGTTTGGTGGTGTATGGAATATGTGTAAAATGAAATTAAATGGGTATTAATGATTTATATAATTATGGATCATGGGCTTAAGCCCATGGTCTTTCCTTCTTTCATTCTAGCCCAAGTCCATAACGCATATCCATTTAACCCAACACTAACCCAACTCGTATTCTATTTATCTAAACCGATAACGACCCGCTATAAAATAAATGAAATTTATTTTATTATAATAACCAAAAGTAGGATGTTACAGGAAGGCTCTTTAAAACATAACGATAGTTATGCATGTATCATGTAAGTTATCGAAAGTATGAAAGAATAAACGTATGAACGTATGCATGAAAGTAAGGTGGAAAGGTTAAGTATGTAAGATAGACATATCTTCGGGTATGTATATAAGTATGTGAACGCATTGTATGTTGCCTGATTAACTAGAACTCACTTAGCGTAGATGACTTTTAGTATGCACGCAAGTGAGTAGGATGAGACAGTTGGCTTGAATAGGGGCATATGATAGAAGAATAAAGAAGTTGGCATCTGAAAACTTAATTTATGATGTTTGAAATTAAAGACACGTTTTATATTGTTTTAATTTTAAGACTTATGTAATGAATGGTTGTCATTTATTTATTCCGCGAAAAGTTTTAATTCACTATGATATTTAGAACTGTGTTTATGAGTCAATCCAACGCTAATGTAGGGCACCGGGACCGGGGCCATACATAAATAAAATAAATTTTTATAAAGTATCTTATTTAAAAAAAAGTTTATAAGTTTATGATGATCGGCATATCATAAGATTTAGATAAGTATAAATTCATGCTTGTTCTCTTGCAAAATAACTATATTTGATCCAAGATTTAGAAAAATCAAAGTCTTTATCTTGGATATCCATGATCATAATGATTCTTAAAACCAAAATATAAGTTTTTATTTTTAATGATAAAAGTAGCATGATCATGAAGAACAACTTATGAACAAGTATAAACATTCAAGGTAAAATCAAAACAAAAGCTATAAATTGCATGAAATGGTAAAAACTTACTTGTTAGTGCTCTTAAGCTTAAGAAAAGAATGTATTAAGGTGTGAAAAAGATGGAGGATTAGTCCTCCTTTTATAGTGAACTTTTAGTGTAACAACTCGGATTTTCATATAATAATTTTTATCTGTTACCCGACCCGTTTCGATGATCGCGAAATTTTATTAATAAAATTTCGTGTCTATCGAGTATTTATTATTTTATTATTATATTTATTTAATATATAAATAACTTTCAAAGATATACATTTTTTACCCTAAATAATAATTTAATCTCAGTTTGGATCCTCATCAATTGTTCAAGGACCTATCTGCAAAATCTGTTACATTATTATATTATAACCCATTTACCAATTAACCCAACCCGTATATCATACCCATTTCGCAAATCCGCAACCCATTTGATGGCTTGAACCACAATATTCGTCTTAATCATGGAAATTGAATCCTGTATATTATTTTTCTTGCCTAAACGAGCTCACCGACAAAGGGAATTAGGAAACAATGATCTTGTCGATTCGTATTGAATATTATTCTAAACCGTCTTAACCGAAATTGGGGATTATACGTCTACATGTTGTTATATTTCAATTGACCACGTATGCACCATCTTTTACCCAGCGCCATCAAAACCCACATAACGAATTAGATTATAACAAGTTCTGAATGATTGTGCTTGACCTGGTTCTGCCTTCCGTTTCATCATCAAATTAACCATCCTTTTAACGTCGTAAGTGGCAATTGATTAGGTCTTTATGAAGTGTCTGGATCAATAACCTTAGAAATAAATCGGCCAAACGATTTTCGTTTTGGCCGATTGGATTGTCTAGTGTTCTTAATGTGATCTGGGTTTTCGTACTGTCTATTTAAGATTAATCAATTTAAAGTTATAATCAAATAACACCCTAGCCCAGATAACTAGGGTGGTTGCGTTAAGGCTCGTTAAGGCCGGGGGAGTGGTTCGAGCCACCCTAGCCCGTCTTTTTAGCTTTTTTTTTTATGTTTTGGTTTTTGGTTGATAGTGATTAATTTTAATTAAATAAAAAGGTAAATAAGCGTTAACTTATTAAACCAACATCGATTAGTTGTCATTTTTCCTCGTTCTTTTATAAAAATATATACATGTATATGTATGTATACCTATGTGTGTGTGTGTGTATATATATATATATAATAGATTTTATAAAGATTCTAAGCAAATAAAAATATAGATAAATACATTAAAGGTATTTTAGTTTAAAATAAATATTTAAAACAAATCTTTTTATATAATCTATCAAAAATTTATTTAAGTATTTTATTTAAATTATAACTTTATATAATTAAAAATACACTATTTGTTATAAACTTGATAAATAAAAGTAATGATTTAAAATAATAAAGTTAATAATAGATTTGAGTAATAATTAACTTTCGCAAGAACACACCCGCTCATCAAAATCCCGAATCTCTATCGAGTTATAGTGTAAGGCCCCGGTCCCAATGCCCTACATTGGTGTTGGATTTACTTATAAACACAGTTCTAAATATCAGAGTTAATTAAGACTTTTCGCCGAATAATTAGCTTCAAATATATATTACAAGATCATTCAATCTTGTCTTAACATCATTCAAATTTTTCTTTCAAAATAAAACATGGTTAAATAAATATCATAACTTTGCCCTTGAGATGCCAGTTGCTTCGTTCAAATGCCATGTGTCCATATCAAGCGAGCTGCCTCAACCTATTCACCTACGTGCATACTAAAAGTCAACTACGCTGAGTAAGTTTTAGTTAATCACACATTACATGCACATGCTTACATAAATACGTATCCGTAGATACATAATGTAACATCGAGAAAATTTTGATTTCAAATTGATAACTTTCCAAAGTCTAAGGATCAAAAATGTCAAAATTCCAAACCTTAGGGTTTACAATAAAAATTCTGTTTTCTTGTCCTCTCGCGATACACGACGGGACAAAAGGACAACCCATCGCGTATTGCGAAGGGTTTGGTCAAAAAGTTCTAGAAGGGTCAACAACGATACGCGATCGTTGTTGAACCAACGTCGTCGCATATCGCGATGACGTGGTCTGACAAAGTGTGACACGTGGCACACGGTGGCATGGTGTGTCGCCACGTGGCAACACGTCCGCCACGTGTCTCCTTGTGTCAACACGTGGCACAACGCCTGCCACGTGTCGCCACGTGGCAGGTCTACGTGGTGATTGTCCAAGGTCGCGGTACGCGATGGGATGGCCAAGGAGGCCATAGCGTATCACGATGAGATCCAAATTTTGCCTATAAATAGAAGGCCACGGGTCAGTCCATTCACACATCCAAATTCACACATATTTCTCTCTCTAGCATCTCACTAGAATACCTCGAAGTTCGTGCCATAATTCCTCGATAAGCGAGTCCCGATCCATCATTTTCCGTGCTATTGTTTCCTCAAAGTTCGTGCCACCCTTCTCCCATATACGACCCAGAAGGTGCTTGTGTTATCCCGACAACAAGATGATGAGTTTCGTAAGGTGTGTCGGCAAGTGGTAAAAGATTGGTGATCATCGATTGGCGTGCCAAAGAAGGAGTACCGAGAAGAGGTGTTGGTCGTGAAGGAAAGGAAAGAAAAGCGGCGCCGGAGTGCTGCTTGAATCATTAGGGTTTATAAGCCAAACAAATGTAGGCATAATGGCCGAATAAAATAATAATAAAGTATTATAAAGGCTTAAACCTTAAGTCGAGGTTATACTCGATACCTCGATAAAAGAAAAGAAAACATAACAAAGAGAAGAATAAAAGATAAGATTATGAATATTGATAAGTATATATATGTGTGTAAATATATATAATCTTTGTTATGAAAATATTATTTAAGTAATAATAACTATTCTTAAATAATAAAGAAAAGAAATAATACGTTTCTTAGAGAAGAAGAAACGTAGGGTTTTTATAAATAAACTAAAGGTTTATAAATTACTTTTAACTAAAGGTTTTAAAGTAAAAAGAGATTTTGAAATAAAGGTTCATCGAGGTAAAGTTTATAAAATAAGACTAAAGGTCTTAAGCCGGATTGTACATCCGACTAACAATTGGTTATACTCGTACTATAGGTGCGAGATAGGAACGGTAAAGACCCTCGGACGGTGTTTGAGCCGATCCAAATCAAAAAGTGAATACGCCCCAACTTTTACAAACTTGTTTTCAAACGAGTCAACGTGTTATATGAAATACTTTACATGAGACTAAGTGTCTCTAAAACATTTATAAACAAGGGTATAAATACTGGCCTCAGGCTATCGTGTACGTTTGTCTGGATCCTTTCATATGTGGTGGGCACATCACACCTGGTCACAATTACGCTCGCCTGCGGGGAGTATGACCTTGTGTATACGTATAGGCACTCAACTAGTCGAATGCTGCGGTGTTTCGCTGGGGGAACCGAGTATAGAGACTTGAGTTTATAAATTGTGTTGTTTTAACTTGATTATTCCTAAGCCACGTTGGGCCGTGGCCTACCTAGTCTAGGGGGGTAATTAAGTAAAGAAAATATTTTTAGCGTCATCTTATTCACCAGCCTTCGTTGCTGACGTATTTTCTTACATTTTGCAGGTGACCAAAATTAGCACTTGAAGGAACGAAGTGCTTGAAGATAACCGATGGCTCGGATCTTTTGTTTAAAATAATATTAAAATGAATGGTGGTTTTGTAATTATAAAAATAAATAATCTTCTAACTTAAACGGGAATCTTTTATATCCCGTCTTTTGTATAAGTAAATATTACATTTTGATCCACAAGTTTATAAGACTTCCACTTTCAAACGTAACTCTGATTTAATTACAATTGTGGTACAAACATATGTGTCATACGCCTGGGCCGTGGTTTGGGGCATGATAATTGTTGGTATCAGAGCCAGCGATCTTAGTGAATTAGGTATTACAAAATAATACCTAAGCTTCGATCCAAGTATAGGAATTAATTGTTTATTTGAAATAGGGATAAGATAAGCTGGTAAACCTTTTCTTTCCCTCTTCATTCTAAACCACCCAAAATTATTAGATGTCATTCAAGAACATGATGGCAAACTTAGTGCGCAAGGCTAAAATATGCTGGAATCGCCGAACCTTTCCCTGAGGATAATATTAGTGAAGGTTACTATGAAGCATACTTTGACCAAGATGTAGAACATGACCTAACTAAACCTGTATACTATTCCGGAAGCAAGCACTATCCAATAATTGTTCCCGATAGTCCACCGAAACAAAGAAGTGAACCACCGAGGCACTCTAGCTACCATATACCAACAATACCCATGTACCATCCTTCAGAAGTTCCAACGAACCATCCATCAGAGATCCCCACATATCAACCATCGGAGATACCACCCTACTACCCATCAAGCAATCTAACATATTTACCACCAAATCCTCACCCATCCTATGCCTTCCTTTCCAACTTACCTTCAAGGAAGAACCCAGATCCCTATCATATGTTGGATGCAATGCCACTCCGATCAACGAAGATGGCATACCGGAAGCTCCGTTTTCAATGAAGTTAACTCCCAACCGAACAACGGTGAAGGGCCGTCCCGCAAACCCAAAATGAGGGTGATGATGCCCTATGAAAATTTCTGAATGCCACCAATTGTGAAGGAGACCGTTCAACTCATGGAAGTAGAGGAAGTGGAACCAGAAGAGGAGGAGGACCCCGAAAAAGAGGAGGACCCAGAAGAAGAATATGAGGAAGAACCGGAAGAAGTGTACCCCGATAATCCCAACAAGATATCAACATCGATGGAGGAATCACTCACTTCCCAAAACCCAAGCTACGGTTATGTTGACCCCTATGTTTGATATCTCGAGAAACTCAAGAACCAAGCTACATCAAGTTTCCCACCTTTTCAAGGCGTGATCCCAACAGAGGAAGAGCAAGAAAACGAAATCCGAGAACAAAATGAAGCTACTGAAGCTTTCTTCCACTACTCATCTGACGTGACAGCATCTCCATATCCTGAACCAAGAAATCATTATGATATGGTGACGATGGGTTAGCGCGACCCACCTCCGAGATATGGATACCCCAACTAAATTCCACAGTCACACGAGGAACATTTGGACCGCGCTTTACATGAGTCGGGTGATTTGAGGAAGAAGATGGCCGTTGAAGGAAAGAAAAAGAAGAAGATAGGAGAGACGCTTCTTCGAAAATGCAACAATTTGACGAAGGTGGTGAGGAAGTTCATGAAAGATTGAAGATGATGAAGAAGGATATATGTGAAAATGTGTGTATAATGTAATCATATGTGCTATGTGATATATGTGTGTAACAAAAGAACGTTGAAGACATTCTTAAATAAAGATAGGATAATCAATATATATATCTTTTAACGTAAATATATATATATGTATATGTGTGTGTGTGTATTGTAAAATAAATATATATATCCTTTCGAGATATATATATATATATATATATATATATATATATATATATATATATATATATATATGAATGTGGAATAAGATATATGTTTAATAAGGGAAAATATGTTAAAATTTCAGATATAAAAAGACATATTGAAAAAGAAAAAGATAATGTCTGAACAAAGTAACAACGTAGAGAATGCTCGAAAAGAAAAAGAAATAAGAAAATGAAAAGGGGAAAGACCCCATGAATAAACAAGATGAACCAATTCCCGAAAAATATATGAGTCAAATACAAAAGATGATAAAGGATGCAGCTAGGGAAGAATCTATAGCGAGATCCCAAACAAAACACTCAAAACATTCTCAATCTGTTAATCTTTCCCATAAATCCGTAAATCTCATCCGAAACCGTCTCATGTCGAAGAAAGTGTTCACGAATCGAATATTGATGGAGGAGTTAGACAAGAATTTAAGAAACTCAAGATCGGTGGGTGTTCGTTTAAGGATTTCAAGTATTATGGACCAAAGGAGTTCCATGGTGACAAAGGAGCCATCACAACCATGAGGTGCCTTGAAGAGATGGAGACGATTGTAATAACAAGCAAGTGTTCCGATGAAGAGAAATATCAATATTCTGCTCTCATGTTCAAAGGGGAAGCGCTCGAGTGGTGGAATACGATGATCATGAGTAAAGGAAGGGAGGTGATGTACAATTTAACTTGGAATGAGTTCAAGGCGATGTTGATGGCAAAGTTTTGTCACATGCATGAAACCGACCAAATTCAAACTAAATTTCTCAATCATAAGGTTGTGGGGACGAATCTTCGAGAATACAACACCAAGTTTCATGAGTATTGTCGTTTGGTTCCCCGGCTGGTTATCCTGAATCCAGCAAGGTCACAAGATACATTTGGGGACTGCCGCGGGAAATCCGCGATATGGTGAGGTCTCATTTACCTCAAACGGCCGACTCCGCAATGGAGTTAGCTGGTTACTTGATGGGCCGAATGATCCGCAAAAAGGAAGAGGACAAGAAGATTACAACAACAACCGCTCAAGGGAGAACAGGAGGAAGCGCCAACTACAAAGGCAAGGGCGCAAATCATAGACGATCTGGATTCAACGCAAATGCACCATTTTGTAAAATTTGCCGAAAGCGTCATCGAGGGCAATGCCGACATGCTTCAACAACCGTTTGTGAATCTTATCAAAGACCGGGCCATGCTGTAGCTGATTGTTGGAAGAAAAGATGACATGCTACAACTATAAAGAGATGAGGCATCTAAGTTTCGAGTGCCCAAAGAACAAACCCGCGACTGGTGGTGCTGGTGGAAGTGGCCAGAACAAGAAAGGAAATGCAAGAGTCTTCGTACTCGACACGAAAAAGGCCGCTGACATGCCGGAAACCATTACCGGTAGTTCTTAGTCAACGACACCTATGCTAGAGTTTTGTTTGATTCAGGTGCCAATTTGAGTTTTATAGATTATAGCTTTTGTAGTCTATTAAATGAACCTTTAACAAAGTTAAATAAAACTCTAAGCGTTGAGACTGCTAGCGGCGAAATCGTTAAAATCTTCGAAGCCCTTGAAAACGGAAAAATTCATTTAGCTGGTTATATTCTGCCTATCCAACTCTTACCAATGGCACTTGCTGGTTTTGATATCGTACTTGGTATGGATTGGTTATCCGATAACCATGCTCGTATCATTTGCAATAGCAAAACCGTTGAACTTCAAGCCCCCGATAAACGAACCATTCGAATTGAAGGGGACAAAGACGCTGGCCAAGTTAGCAGAATTTCCATGATTAGGGCTAACAAATGTTTGAATCAAGGATGCTTAGCATTCATGGCCTACGTCACTGAAGAATCAAAGCCAAAGGAGATAAAGGACGTACCTGTAGTCTCCGATTATTCTGATGTCTTTCCTGATGAACTTCCCGAAATCCCTCTCGATCGTGAAGTAGAGTTTAGGATCGATTTTATTCCCGGTACTGCTCCGATCGCAAAGGCACCATACCGTCTCGCTCCGACTAAAATGAAAGAATTAAGGAAACAACTCGATGAGCTGCTTGAGAAAGGTTTCATTCGACCGAGTTCGTCACCATGAGGTGTGCCAATATTATTCGTCAAGAAGAAGGATGGATCTATGTGTATGTGTATCAATTATCGTGCGTTAAACAAAGTCACAATCAAAAATTGTTATCCACTCCCTCGAATCGATGATCTTTTTGACCAACTTCTAGGTGCTAGTTTCTTTTCCAAAAACGATCTTCGTTCCGGCTATCACCAACTCAAGGTTCAATCCGAAGATATTCCAAAAACTGCCTTTCGAGCAAGGTATGGCCATTATTAGTTCACCGTTATGCCATTCGAACTTACTAATGCGCCTGCCGATTTCATGGACATGATGAATCGAATCTGCAAGCCTTATTTGGATAAATTTGTTATCGTATGCATCGATGATATACTTATTAATCTAAGTCTAAGGCTGATCATGAAGTCCACCTCCGAACATTACTTGAAATACTTAGAACCGAGAAGTTGTACGCCAAGTTCTCAAAATGCGAGTTCTAGTTGCACGAAGTGTAATTTCTTGGGCATGTCATAAATGTGAATGGTATTCAATCGATCCCGCTAAAATCGAATCCATCTCAAAGTGGGAAATTTCAAAGTCGCCAACCGAGATTTGAAGTTTCTTAGGATTGGTCGGCTATTATAGAAGGTTCATTGAAAACTTTTCTCGTATAGCCGTTCCTCTAACCTCCTTAACTGGCAAGAACATCAAGTATTGATGGGGAACGAAGCAACAAGAGGCGTTCGATATACTTAAACAAAAAGCTTACCCAAGCACCTATACTGGCCTTGCTAGAAGGTATCGAAGATTTCGTTGTATTTAGTGATGCATCTCATTCCGGCTTGGGATGTGTGCTAATGCAACGAAAGAAAGTAATCGCTTACGCCTCTCGTCAACTCAAGGTACACGAAAAGAACTACACAACTCACGATCTAGAGTTAGGCGCCATAATCTTTGCATTAAATATATGGAGGCACTATCTCTATGGAGTAAGATTTATCGTGTACACCGATCATAAAAGCTAAAAGCATATCTTCGATCAAAAAGAGCTTAACATGCGCCAACGACGCTGGATGGAAACTCTTAACGACTATGACTGCGAGATTGTTTATCATGAAGGCAAAGCCAACGTCGTGGCTGATGCCTTGAGTCGCAAAGAGCACGAAAGCCAAAAAGAGTCCGAGCGTTAAGGTTAGAACTTCAAGTCAATCTTCTCGAGCAAATCAAATCAGCCCAAACTCAAGCGATCAATGAAAACCAAATCTCTGACGAAAAACGTAACGGCACCATTGACTCGCTAGTCAAGGGTGACGATGGTATCCTTAGACTCGGTAATAGGATATGGGCACCAATCGTTGGAGGCTTGCGTGAGAAAATTTTGAACGAAGCTCATAAGTCCAAATACATGATGCACCCCGGGTAGTAACAAAATGTATCAAAATGTCAAAACAAGCTACTAGTGGAATGGGTTGAAAAAGGACGTCGCTTCGCATGTTGCGAAATGTCTAACTTGTTTGAAGGTCAAGGCTGAACACCAAAAGCCTTCGGGATTGCTCCAGCAACCCGAACTTCCCGTATGGAAGTGGGAGTTAATAACCATGGACTTCATAACCAAACTCCCAAAGACGACTCGTCAACATAATGCTATATGGGTAATTGTGGACCGCTTAACAAAGTCCGCACTCTTCATACCTATCAATGAGTCGTATTTAATGGATAAACTAGCACGTATCTATGTGAACAACAACGTAGCTTTGCATGGGGTACCGCTGTCTATAATCTCTGATCGAGACAGTCGTTTCACGTCTCATTTTTGGAAAAGCTTTCAACAAACCTTAGGCACAAAGCTCAACCTTAGCACCGCCTATCATCCACAAACTGATGGGGAAAGCGAAAGGGCAATTCAAATGCTGGAAGACATGCTCCACGCTTGTGTGATTGACTTAGGTGGAAGTTGGGATGACCACTTACCCCTAATGGAATTCTCGTATAATAATAGCTATCACACAAGTATTCAAGCCGCACCATTCGAAGCGTTATATGGTTGAAAATGTAGAACGCCCGTGTGTTGGTTTGAAACCGGAGACAATCAATTATCTGGACCCGAGATAGTCCAAGAAACCACCGACAAAATTCTTCAAATCCGAGAACGACTTAAGACTGCACGTGATCGCCAAAAGAGTTACGCCGGTGTCCGTTGTAAGCCGTTGGAGTTTAAAGTTGGTGACAAAGTTCTTTTAAAAGTCTCGCCTTGGAGAGGCATTGTTCGCTTCGGTAAGAAAGGAAAGCTAAGTTTGTTGGACCCTTCGAGGTACTTGAACGAATTGGCACTGTTGCATACCGTTTGCGACTGCCCGAGGAAATGCAAGGGATACATGACGTATTCCATGTTACAAATCTACAAAAATGATTGACCGACGAATCTTTTTCGATGCCATTAAAAGATGTTGATTAATGAAAACTTAAAATTTGTTGAAAAACCAATACTAATAGAAACTTCCAAAACAAAGAAACTAAAAAGATTAACATTGAAAATTGTAAAAGTTAAATGGGACTCCCGAAGAGGACCCGAGTATACATGGGAACTCGAATCGGAAATAAGAAAGAAATACCCCCACTTGTTCTAGTAAAGCAATCTCGAGGATGAGATTTGTTTCAAGGTGGGGAGGATGTAACATCGAGAAAATTTCGAGTTCAAATTGATAACTTTCCAAAGTCTAAGGATCAAAAATTTCAAAATTCCAAACCTTAGGGTTTAAAATAAAAATTCTATTTTCTTGTCCTATCGCGATACGCGACGGGACAAATGGACAAGCCCATCGCGTATCGCGAAGGGTTTGGTCAAAAAGTTCTAGAAGGGTCAACAGCGATACGAGATCGCTGTTGTACCAACGTCATCGCGTATCGCGATGACGTGGTCTGACAAAGTGTGACACGTGTGCCACGTGGCAGACGGTTGCACAGTGTGTCGCCACGTGGCAACACGTCCGCCACGTGTCAACACGTGGCACAATGCCTGCCACGTGTCGCCACGTGGCAGGTCTACGTGGTGACTGTCCAAGCTACGTCGCGGTACGCGACGGGCTGGCCAAGGAGGCCATCGTGTATCGCGATGGGCTCCAAATTTTGCCTATAAATAGAAGGCCACGGGTTCAGTCCATTCACACATCCAAATTCACACATATTTCTCTCTCTAGCATCTCACTAGCATACCTCGAAGTTCGTGTCATAATTCCTCGATAAGCGTGTCCCGATCCATCATTTTTCGTGCCACCGTTTCCACAAGGTTCGTGCCACCCTCCACCCACATACGACCAAGAAGGTGTTTGTGTTATCCCGACAAAAAGATGATGAGTCTCGTAAGGTGTGTCGGCAAGTGGTAAAAGATTGGTGATCATCGATTGGCGTGCCAAAAAAGGAATACCGAGAAGAAGTGTTGGTCTTGAAGGAAAGGAAAGCAAAGCGGCATCGGAGTGCTGCATGGATCATTAGGGTTTATAAGCCAAACAAATGTAGGCATAATGGCCGAATAAAATAATAATAAAATATTACAAAGGCATAAACCTTAAGTCGAGGTTATACTCGATACCTCGATAAAAAAAAAGAAAACATAACAAAGAGAAGAATAAAAGATAAGATTATGAATATTGATAAGTATATGTATGTGTGTAAATATATATATAATCTTTGTTATGAAAATATTATTTAAGTAATAATAACTATTCTTAAATAATTAAAAAAAAAGAATGAATACGTTTCTTAGAGAAGAAGAAACGTAGGGTTTTATAAATAAACTAAAGGTTTCAAAATTACTTTTTAACTAAAGGTTTTAAAATAAAAAGAGATTTTGAACTAAAGGTTCATCGAGGTAAAGTTTATAAAATAAGACTAAAGGTCTTAAGCCGGATTGTACATCCGACTAACAATTGGTTATACTCTTACTATAGGTGCGAAATAGCAACGGGAAAGACCCTCGGACGGTGTTTGAAGCCGATCCAAATCAGAAAGTGAATACGCCCCAACTTTTATAAACTTGTTTTCAAACGAGTCAACATGTTATATGAAAAACTTTACATGAGACTAAGTGTCTCTATAACATTTATAAACAAGGGTATAAATACTGGCCTCAGGCTATCGAGTACGTTTGTCTGGATCCTTTCATATGTGGTGGGCACATCACACCTGGTCACAATTACGCTCGCCTGCGGGGAGTATGACCTTGTGTATACATATAGGCACTCAACTAGTCGAACGTTGCGTTGTTTCGATGGGGGAACCGAGTATAGAGACTTGAGTTTATAAATTGTGTTGTTTTAACTTGATTATTCCTAAGCCACGTTGGGCCGAGGCCTACGTAGTCTCGAGGGGTAATTAAGTAAAGAAAATATTTTTAGCGTTAGCATATTCACCAGCATTCGTTGCTGACGTATTTTCTTACACTTTGCAGGTGACCAAAATTAGCGCTTGGAGGAACGAAGTGCTTGAAGATATTCGATGGCTCGGATCTTTTGTTTAAAATAATATTAAAATGAATGGTGGTTTTGTAATTATAAAAACAAATAATCTTCTAACTTAAACGAGAATCTTTTATATCCCGTCTTTTGTATAAGTAAATATTACATTTTGATCCACAAGTTTATAAGACTTCCGCTTTCAAACGTAACTCTGATTTAATTACAATTGTGGTACCAACATATGTGTCATACGCCTAGGTCGTGGTTTGGGGCGTGTCACATAACTTCATATTTTCTTACATACTTACATACATACATACTTTCATTCTTTCTTTCATACTTACATACATACATACTTTCATTCATACATATACTTTTAAAGAGCATTCCGCCTATAACCTTCGCAGATATTTTAGGGTATGTTCCTTACATTCGCATATATTATTAGGGTATGTTCCCTACATTCTCATATATTATTAGGATCTGTTCCCTACATTCACATATATTATTATGGTTTGTTCCCCACATTCACATATATTATTAGGGTCTTTCCCTACATTCGCATATATTATTAGGGTTTGTTCCCTACATTCGCATATATTATTAGGGTTTGTTCCCTTTTTAACCATACCTTCCATTTGTCCTATAACCATACATACCTTTCTTTATATAATCATACTTTCGTACATACTCATTTCTTTTAAGTACTTTCATACATACATATTTCATACTAGGCATACTACACATTACTTTCCCTGCCGATACGTGCAATATCTAAAGATCGTTCACGCACCGACAAGCATTCATTCATAACATTCATACATAATATCACATCAATCATCATAGCATACACTTACCATTTAAGGTAAGTGTATTAACATTCACATTGAGTATGCACACATCCCCAGAAACATAACAATGAAGTGTGGCTAGAAACTCACCTGAGCTCGGTTCCTTTCGGAGTTAATGGTAACTCCTCTTTTTAACTGGGGCGCGTCTACCTATATAGCAATTACACGCATCAATTAACTACTTCTAACTATATAATACTTCTAAGTTATGGTAACCCCTAGCTACGGGAGTCCGGGGGTAGCGCCCCTGGCAGCGGGGTCTAGGGGACGAATGGCTTTTGACTATGCACCATTCGATGTGCACCATTCGATATCTCATTCATTATAACTAATGGCTTCTGACTATGCACCATTCGATATCTCATTCGTTATGACGAACGATTTCATTCGTTATAACGAATAGGTAACGAATGAATAATGTCATTCATGATATCCTTGAGACGAATGAGAGGCTCATTCGTTATGGAAACACGCGCATGTATCGATAACGAATGGGTTGATTCGTGGTCTCATCATGACGAATAGATGGATAACGAATGACTAAGATCATTCGTGAATTCTAGGAGACGAATGAAAGGCTCATTCGTTATGAGAGCGCACGAATGGATATTATTCGTTATGACTTCTTACCGAATGATCAGTCATTCGCTGTTCATAACAATGAATATCTGTTCTTATCCAATCTTTGACTCTAATTGTCAAAGTCAAAATCGTCAAGAACGTAACATAGTCAACATACACCAGATCCACGATTAACCCTCAATTCGCGATGAAACAACACCAAATAGGCATCGATCTGCTCGTAATCACATCGCCTACAAACCCCAAATCATACATATAACCGGATCTTTATACCATCGATTAAACCCATCAAACGTTAACGAATTTCAATGGGAATCATTGCATTTGATTCGTTTTTACCATTTACATATAGATCTAGGAATACTAAACGATCCGAACGAGTTTTCGTTATAAACATACCTTTAAACGAATCGGTTTACGAACACGATCTAGTCTTGATGTAGGTTTTGTTCGTCACGACGTTCTAGCACCAACGAGCTAGGGTCTTTTCGTCTAGATCTTGGTTCGGGTTAAGGAAAGTGTTTGTGTGTGTTTTTGAAGGTGTAGGCTATGGTGTAGAAATGGATAAAAATGAAAAGGACTAGGGTTTAAAGGGTATTTATACTCCCTTAAACTCATGGACCTAAGGACCATTCCATCCCTTATTCTACCTTTTAAATTTCCAAGCCCACCCTCTAATGGTTTATTTATCTAAACTGAATAATAACGCATTATCAAATAAACGAAATTTCTTTTATTATTATCATTGAAATTAGGATGCTGCATATAGATCCGTTATTCAATTCATATTTATTTCCGCAATTATTTTTTTAATTAGGATTTCTCGTCGGTAATTCCCGAAGAGTGTGATCTATCCTTTTCTTATCATATCAAATCTCTGCTATTGATATGCTGAGTAATCACTCCCCTTATTTTAGTTGTTTTTTAAACTTTTGGGACATATGCGTACTTACACTGTTTACTTCTTATTAGTATTCACACTAGCAACTGTTAACCTTGTGTGCTATCAATTATGTGTCTAACTTGTTACTTATTTATTTTATCGCATTCGGAGAGGTCCATCATATTCACATTTAGTATGATCATACGACTGTCGTAGTGGCCGGCGTCCGATCGCATGACAATGGTTTCACCGACAACTCACTCATGGTAACCAACTCTCGATTCGCATGGCAAATGTTAGCCCACACATTATTATATGTTTGAAATGTTTACATGCTATGGCTTAATTGTATACCGCATTAAGGACAGTTTTGCTCATTTTCTCATAATATACTATATTGAATTAACTGGTATTTTACTCATTCAACTTTATGTTGACAAATCTATTTCAATTTTATACGCATATGCAGGTTTTAGAATGAGTTGATTGCATGATTGGTGAAGATTTAAGATTGCTTATGTTAGAAGATTATAATCAAGACAATATATCAAGATTTATATTTGGAACTTTTTTTATTTTTGGCTTTGATAAATTTGTATTTGGTTATATGACATATGATGGGATTTATTTGAATATTTAATTAAATTAATAGATATTGTCACTTTAAATTATTGTATGATAGTATCTTGAGAGCTGTGAACAATTAGTTCGCGCCCCGACATTTCTGCCTTAGGTTGGGGTGTGACATTTAGAGTGGTTATGTTTTATATAATTTAAGAAATTAAATCATGTTTAATATAATTAAAACACAAATTAAAAGTACTTTAATGGGGTTTTCAAAAGGTTTAACTAGTTTAATCAATTTTATTAAATTAAAACATTTATTAGTATTTATTAGTTAAGTAACATATGAAAACATGATGATGATGATGATGATGATGATGATGATGATGATGATAATAGTAGTAGTAGTAGTTCAATAATAATTCAAGTAAATTGCATGGGACATGTACATGAATACTTGATCTTGATTATGAATGTTTTAAATGAAGATGCAATACTACAATGGTGGTGTAAAGTATAATTGCATAGAAATGATCACATAAAATACATGAAACGAAAATTGATATTAATTAAATAGAAAAAACTGAAAATTTAAAACGTGACGGGTTTTCGGTTTTGAAAATAAACGAATGTTACACAATTCGTGATGCAAACTGAAAATAAGACTCGTCTTCGTTGCTTTCGCACATTTTGTTGAGCTTGATACTATATTTATAGTTGTTAAACGTTGTTAAGTTGTTGTCACTTATGTCGGTCAGGTGTAATATATAAAAGAAAAATGTATATTTATTTTTATTTAAGAGGGCTTACACGAAACACATGCTCATGATTGTTCGTTTAATTAAACGAACACAAAGTGTTTGTTCATGTTCGTTTGTTATTCAATAAACAAACATAAATGAACTTTCTACCAAATAGTTCACCGAACGTTCGGTTCATTTATAAACCTAGACGTGATCTTAAACTTGTGATATTGGACAACGATGTGAATACTTGTAATATAACAAAAAATCTCTATATATAATAAATGAAAATAGGTTATGACACGTGTTAGCACCAGGTTAAGTTTGATATTGTGTTCAAAGTATATGCAGCCTGTAACATCCTGAAATTTCTAAAAATGATATTTAATATATTATTTATTTATGATGGAAAAGTTTACTTGAGTTAGTAGAAAAAATAATAAAATAATAAAGTTGGAAGGTTAAGTAGGTTTTAAAGATGAAATTAAATATGGACTAAAAAAGAAAGATGAGCCTAAGGTCCATGGGCTTAAGGGAGTATAAATACCCTTTTAACCCTAATCCTTTCCATTTCCATCCATCTCTACACCATAGCCTACACCTTCAAAAACACACACTTAAGCCAAACACTCTCTACTCTACTATATTCAACGATCCGACACCAACCGAAAGTAATAAATAATTTATCTCAGCCGACCCAACCTATTAGAACCCGACACCGCGGCCCCGTGATACCGTATGAGCCGTTTGGACCTAGATCTAGCTTTATTCGGGTGTTTAACCAACCAAAAACGAGCTTAAGAACCACCTTAACTCAGAACTGGACAACCCAAAGTTACCTAAGTCATAAACAATCAAACCCCGATCAACCATTGTGGTTAACGCTGGCTGACGGTGCCGGAATCGAAGAAAAACCTTAAAAATGTGTCATAAAATAGCCGAACTGAACCTTGCAGCGTATAAGTGCAATGACCGTATAAGTTTAAGCAATGTGTATGCATGAAGCGCATAAGTATTGGCCGTATAAGTATAAGCAGCATGTATGTATGCGTACGCCCGCATATGTATATAAACGTTTATGTATGTATGCCCGTATATGTATATAAACGTATATGCATGTATGCTCGTATATGTATATAAACGTATATGTATGTATGCCCGTATATGTACATAAACATATATGTATGAATTACACGCTAAAGAACTTACACGTTGGAAGGGACTTATACGTTGGGAACTACTTATACGCTGGATGACTTACACATTGGAAAAGGACTTATACGCTGGATCTACTTACACACCCATAGTGAACTTATACGCCAGAATGATTTTCCAAATAAATGTAAGATAAGCAGGGTATACGATATATATGGACTTAAATGATGGTTATGATAAGACTAAGTAAATAATTAATAATGAAAGATGACGTTTAAAATGAAGAATTGATTTGATTAAATAATTGAACTTCAGTTTTCTGATGAGGTTTTGAGTAAGGACTTATTAATGAAAATAATTTTTTTCCAAGCTCACATGGCATCTTAACCCCCGCCAGGGGTTGTCGCCCCTAGAACCCCGCTGCCAGGGGGCGCTGCCCCCGGACCCCCGTAGCTAGGGGTTACAATAATCTAGAAATATGAATTGGATAGGACTAGTTAATTGATACATGTAATTGTTACACAGTTAGCCGCGCCCAATTAAGGAAATGAGTTACCATTAACTCTGAAAGGAATCGTACCAGGTGAGTTTCTAGCCCCATTTCCTTGTTATGTTTTCATGGTTGTGTGTATACTCGATGTGAATAGTTAATACACTTACCTTAACTGGTAAGTGTATGCCATATATGATATGTGTGATAGTTATGAATGAATACTTGTCGGTACGTGAACGATCTTCAGATATTGCACGTATCACCAAGGAAGGTAAGTGTTAAAATATGTAATTGTGTATAAAGTACGTATATGATAAAGCATGGTATGTATGAAATCATAAGAATGATAGTATGAAGGCATGGTTGTGCGAATGTAGGGAACATACCCTAATAATATCTGCGAATGTAGTAAACAGACCCTAATAATATTTGCGAATGAATGGAACAAACCCTAACAATATATGCGAATGTAGGGAATAGACCCTAATAATATCTGCGAATGCTATAGGGAGAAATGCTCTTAATATATATATATGAATGTATGAAAGAAAGAATGAAAGTATGATAGTATGTAAGAAAGGTAACAAGCTAAGTATGTTATATTTATCTTCGGATACGTATATATGTAAGTATGTGAATGTAACGTATGTTGCATGATTAACCAGAACTCACTTAGTGTAACTGACTTTTAGTATGCACGCAGGTAAATAGACTGAAGCAGCTAGCTTGAGGGATATTTTAAGTTATGTTTTCAAAGACAAGTTATGAATGTTTTTTAATGAATGATTGAAGTTTTACTATTCCACGAAAGTTTTAATTAACTCTTATATTTAGAACTGTGTTTATGAGTAAGTCCAACGCTTAAGTAGGGCACCGGGAACATGTCCTTACACAACCATGTCTCCCCTTTCATTGAACCGGGTTTTTTTGAGTTTGACCATCTCTATTTTTCCAAACCCTAACCTCATATCTCTCTTCTCCACTTCCGTTTCTCCCTTTCTCTCTTCTCCACTGCCCTTTCTCTCTTCTTCACGATCCGTAAATTATTTTATTGCAGATCTTCTAAATCACACATCTCTTCCTTTCTTGTGACAAATCATCTTCTAAAATTCCAATTGTCTTCATTAATTTTGATTTTTTGTCGACAAATCGTATCTGCCGCCGTCAAGCCTCACTATTCAAGGTGACCTTTAATATGTTTATATCTCAATTATATCCTTAATTTTCTCTAAATTTGTTGTTCAGATGTGCTAATTCTGAAATTGATTGTACACCGTGTATTCATTTTCAATTATTTATGGAAAATTGAAGGTTAATTCATCTAAAGCCTCCGTCAGTCGGCTTTGTTGAAGGTGGTTGCAATTAATTCTTTTATGTTAGCTTCTATTTGTGCTTTTTAACTTTTAATTAATTTGTATTTATGTTATGTATTTAGATTCAGATTCTTAATTTGTTCATCTATATTAACCATGAAGATGAAGATGAAGATGAAGATGTACTGTTGGATTGTTCACATTTAATATATATTATTTAATTATTTAATTCACATTTATCTACATTTTTGAATTCTATTTACTTTCCAAACTTGTTTTCAATATTTTGCAAGTACACATTAACTTAGCTGGAATCCGAATCGAGATATGACTTCAAACAGTAAGTAATATTCTTCATTGATTATTGTATGTCTTATTGATTTATATTATATTCTATTTCTTTATATTCTTTATATTATGAGTTACATTTGTTAGTTTGATTCGTTTAGCTTCTATATATATTTTTTAACCTTTAATCTATCTCTATTTATGTTATTTTTCAGATTGTTACATGTTTATGTATATTATCAACTATGAAGATGAAGATGATGATTACCAGGTACTGTTGGACTGTTCATATATATTATTTATATTATATTTAAATTTATTATTTATAATATTTATTATTTAATGATTTAATTAACAATTGTCTACATTAGTGAATTCTATTTAATTTTCAAAAATATTTTAAATATTTTGCAAGTACACATCAATTTAGGTGTTGTTTGTTTTTGAAGACAAAAACTGTTGCAATCTGAAAATATATAATACTGTTTGTTTTATAAACTGGATGTCGTCTGCATAAGCTGAAAATTAGTTGTCAATCATATATATCACAATAGATAGAAGTCATATAACGTCTGTAAACTGCTAAAATAATTGGTGGTGGTGTATGAACTATGAAAGTGAGTGGTGGTGTACGAATTATGGAAGTGGGTGGTGGTAGACGATTGTGGTAGGCGGTGAACGGTGGTGGTGGATAGTGGGTGGTAGTGATAGACGGTTGTGGTGGGTGGTGGACGGTGATGGTGGCCGACAGTGGGTGGTGGTGGTGATGAACGGTTGTGGTGGGTGATGGACTATGGTGGTGGCAGATGGTGGGTGGTGGTGGTGGTGGCGGACGGTGGGTGGTGGCGGCGGACGGTGGTGGTGGATGGTGGGTGGTGGTGATGAACGGTTGTGGTGGGTGGTAGACTGTGGTGGCAGCGGTGATGGACGGTGGTGGTGGGGGATAGTGGTGGTGGTGGGTGCTGGTAGTGGACGGTGGTTGCGGCCGACGGGGGTGGTGTTGATGATAGATGATGGTGGGTAGTGGTGGGTGGTTGGTTGTGGTGTTGGTGGACAGTGGGTGGTGGTGGTGGACGATGGGTGGTGGTTGTAGCGGACGGTGGGTGGTGGCGGTGGTGGACGGTGGTGGTGGGTGGTGGTGGCGGCGAATGGTGGGTGGTGGTGGTGTTGGACATTGGGTGTTGGTAGGATGTTAAGAAGTTTGAAGATGATAGATATTAACTTATTTTTTAAGACCATAAAAGCAGTTTTTTAGATCTTTTTTTTAAAACAAACTGTCTTCAGAGGCTTATGTCTGCACGCGCGCAAACATAAGCCTCTTGCAGATGTTTGAAGCAAAAACAAACACAAACACAACCTTAGTTGGAATCTGGATTGATATATGGCTTCAATATTATACTTTTCATGTCAAATTGTTCAAACAGTAAGTCATATTCGTCATTGATTAATGTTTTAATTATATTATTCTATTTATTTTTATTATTAGTTTCATTTTTTAATTGATTTGTTTTGCATCTCTTGACAGATGACATTATGTTACTCCAATCAAGATGGACACTAATCAAATTCTCATATGATGTATGCTGGCAAGGTATAATCAAATTCCATTTCCGTTTAAAAGTACTTATTTGTTTTTCTGAACTTGTAATCAAACATTTACATATGACATATTTAAAAAATAGAAACTTAATTTTTTACCAAAAGTAAATGCTTACATTTTCAAGTGTTCACTCTTTCCAAAAAGTTTATATAATATTTAAAAAGCTTAATACATTCAATTTGTTTCCTCTTTTGATGTATGGTTATTTTTAAACTTAAAAAATGTGTAGAAAAGTAATATTGACCTTACGTAAATATGTTTAGCAACTTTTCATTTCAAATTGTTTCACATTTGGTTATACATTTATCTAACCAACAAAGATCAATTTTTGTTTTTTGTTTCATATACCATGAAATATATTATTATGTTATGTGATGAGTAATTTCTATCAAACTAAATTTTTTATGTTATTATAATAGCTTACATTATTTAAAAGCTGGGTCCATATATCATGTTACAAATATTTTAAATTGATAACTATTCTAAGAAAATGATATAAGTATTTTGTGTTTCTAGAAAAAAAACATTATTCTAATTATTCAAAAATTCCAAAATATTCACATTTAAAGAATCAAGTTTAAAACATTAAATTTATAATATTATAATTTTTATACCAATAAATATTTAAAATTTCAGCATGTCACTATTTCCATAAGATGTTAATAGTGTTTCAAATTTCAAAATCTTAACACAGTATGTTTGTTTCCTCTTTTGATTTATGGTTATATTTGAACTTCAAAAAGGTGAAGAAAAGTAATCTTAACCTTACCTAAATATGGTTAGCAACTTTTTATTTCAATCTATAAATACTATTCATATTGGTCAACTATAAGGACAAGTTAATCATTTCAAATTGTTTCACAATTTAGTTATAGATGTATGTAACTAAGAAAGATCATCTGCTTTTTTTCATATACCATAAAATATATTTTTATTTTCTTTCATTTATAATTTTCTATAAGTACTCCCCCACATGCTCACAATTTTGCACGCTCACATTCATTTTCTCTTACTTTCATTATTCAAGATTTCTTCTCAACTCATGGGGCACGGGTATATTTAAACAATTTTTATATTATAATACATTAGTGATTCTTATAACCTCATAAATCTTAAATTTTATGTCACTAATCTCATCATATTTGATTACAGAAACATCACCTATTTGAAGGATTTGGATTTGGCTCATCGTGATTACGTTGTCAAGGTTCGTGTAATCCATTTATGGAAGCAGCCTATGTATAACAATCCAGATCAGTTTTACTCAGTTGAAATGATTGTTGTGGATGAACATGTATATGTTAACTATTAAATTTATAAAAATTTTGTAAATTTTGTTGTTTTATTTTTCAAACCTTTTTGACCTATACATATTACTTTCAGAGAACCACAATGCAAGCTAATGTTCTTAAAAGATGGTATCCCAAATTTGAACATCTTCTTAATGAATCAGATTATTTGTACTATTAATTTATTTATATAATCAACATTACTTTTAGTTTGCAAAATTGCTATCATAAAAATTTATTGCTTGACATCTGTTTGTCATTATATAGAGATTTATATTTAAATTTTTGTATTGAATACTTAGGTTTTGTACATACTTATTTGCGAATCATTATTTACAGCCAACTTATTGACCTTTATAGTGTTTTATAATTTAAAGGAATTAATAATAAAGATTTTTTGTCTTTGTTACTTGTAACATCCTACTTTTGATAATAATAAATGAAAAGAAATTTCATTTACTTAAGGGTGTGTTGTTATTTAGTTAAGTTTAATAAATAATGAAGTGTGAGCTTGGACAATAAAAGATGGAATAAGGGATGGTGTCTCATGGTGATGGGCCTTAGCTCCATGGGCTTAGGGGTATATAAACTCCCTTAAACCTCCCTAAAACTCTCATTTCCACTTCTAGCCTCCTTACACACTCCAAAACACACACAAACACCCTCAAACATTACAGTTCAGATCTAAAACCCAAAATCGAGCATAGTTGTATTAGATCTTTGATTATACAAGCAAGAAACAAGTCCAAGGTCACGTATTGAAGCTAACCGTAGCTCGAAGTGAACCCAAAAGGTACGTTTAAGCTTAAAGACTGTGTTTTTAAGGATGGTTTCCCCTAAGATTGAGATTAAGGCAAATCGAGTATTTTTACACAAAAAAACTATAAACTTGATGAGAAAACGTGGACTTATTAAACCTATTAGTATAGATCTAGCAAAATCGGGTTTTGAAATCAATAAAGGTTTAAACTTTATTGCTAAACGAGCTAGATCTTGGTCAAGGATAGAAACGGAAATGGTTAAAAGATGAGGTAATGGTAAAATATTGTAACAGATGACAAAATATGAAGTAATAATAATAACAGTGTTAATATGTAACATCCCGTTTTCTCATTTCGGTTAATAAAATAAAATATGAGTTATTATGAGTCGGGCTTGTGTTGGGTTAAGTAATATGGGTAATGGACCTGGGTTAAAAAGGAAGAAAGATAGACCATGGGCTTAAGCCCATGACCTATAATATATAAACCACAATTACTCCCTAATCCATTCATTCCACCCATTCCATATACCATCAAAAACACACACTTAATCTCTCTCTCTTATTCTATCTTTCTCTAACCGAACCAAGAAGAAGAACCGATCCTGACCCGAGGTAATGATAGTATGATATTGTATGGATCTAAACCCGCTAGATCTAGTCGCGAAATGACGAGCCGACACCCTAAATCGTTAAAGTCTCGAGATCCGGATGGAATCGAGTATAAACCGATGAAAAGATGAGCTTAGGGGTCACCCTAGCTCAGATCTGGATTGAACGGGACAAAAAACGGTGAAAACCGGTGTAAAATGGGGTAAAATACGCTTTTCCGGCCACCGCCCGGTTTTCCAGCACGGCGGCACCGGAAAGACGGGGCCAGAAAGGCGGCGTACGAGGAATAAGATGTCAGAGAATGTTTCTGACATTCTCTGACCTAACCCTAGTTTGTTACCAAAGACATAACGAATTAACAAGCAATTCGTTATGCCCATTCGTTTAGAAGAGATAACGAATTAGAAGCAGTTCGTTAAGCCATTCGTTAAGTAATTCATTAACGGAGAACTGACGAATGAACCCCTAGTTCGTTATAAGTGCCAATTCGTTATAAAGGTCAATTCATTATACAGACTAGTTCGTTATAAAGGTTCAATTCGTCATAAAGGTTCTGTTCGTTATAAAGGTTCAATTCGTTATAAAGTCCATGCGTCAGGAAGTAACGAATGAGCCCCATTCGTTAAGGAACTGGATAACGAATTAAACTTTGAAAGAATAACAGAAAGGCCCCTAAACTTAAGACAAATGGATTAATTACAAAGAAGCCCTCGAACTTTATGAATTAGCAAATAAAATAATAATTTAAAATCCTAATGAAAATTATGTTAAAACAGTTAATGGAAATATATTTTTTCCAATCTAACCTGGCAGCTCGACCCCAGTCAGGGGCTCTGCCCCTTGGACCCTGCTAGAGGCTGCCGCCCTTAGAACTCTGCTTCCAGGGGCTCTGCCCCCGGACCCCCGTTCATCGAGGATTATAATAAATTAGAAATACGGTATGGGTAGTGATAGTTAACTGATACGTGTAATTGTTATACAATTAGTCGCGCACAGCTAAAGAAAGGAATAACCATTAACGGTGAACGTAACCGAGTTTAGGTGAGTTTCTAGCCCCACTTCCTTGTTATATTTTCGGGGCTGTGTGCATACTCAGTGTGAACGTTAATAAACATACCTTAAATGGTAAGTGTATGCCATAATAATTGATGTGATAGTATGTATGAATGTTATGAATGAATGTTTGTCGGTGTGTGAATGATCTTCGGATATCGCACGGATCGGCAGGCAAAGTAATATGTAGAATGCCTAGTATGAAATATGTGTGTAAAAAAGTACGTAATGAAATGAGTATGTACGAAATGACGATTATATAAAGAAAGGTACGTATGGTTATATGACGGACGAAAGGTATAGTTAGAAAAGGGAACCGGCCCTAATAATATCGGCGAATGTAGGGAACCGACCCTAATAATATCGGCGAATGTAGGGAACCGACCCAATAATATCGACGAATGTAGGGAACCGACCCTAAAAATATCGGCGAATGTAGGGAGCCGACCCTAATAATATCGATGAATGTAGTGAATCGACCATAATAATATTGGCGAAGTTTATAGGGCAGAATGCTCTTTAAAACGTATATGTATGAATGAAAATATGTATGTAAGTATGAAAAAAAGAATGAAAGTACGTATGTATGTATGTAAGTATGTAAGTAAATATGAAGGTATGTACCATCGGGTGCTTATGTAAGTATGTGAATGTATTGCATGTCGTCTGATTAACTAGAACTCACTCAACGTAGCTGACTTTTAGTATGCACACAGGTTAATCGACTGATACAGCTGCTTGAGAGAGACACATGGCAGGTTCCGAAGAGGCTGGCATCTGAATATTTGTCATGATGTTCTGATATTATTATTTATGTTATGTTTTTAAAAACAAGTTACGAATGTTTGTAATGAATGGTTGACTATTATTATTATTCCGCGAAAGTTTTAATTAACTCTGATATTTAGAACTGTGTTTATGAGTAAATCCAACGACCAAAGTGCGGCACCGGGTTCGGGGCCTTACATAATATACCACCGTAGTGTTATGGAAAGTAATCGAATGAAAAGGTATTCGAATGGAAAAGTATTCAAAAAGAAGGTGATGGGAATGGAAACATATGAATTAGGTTCTTAAGAAACTTGATTCAGCAAAGTTATCTAATCAAATAGAAAAGTGATTGAATGGAAAATGTAAACGAATAGAGATGTATTCGATTCGAATGGATATTGTAATCGAACCGAATGAAGAAAGTAATCGAATCGAATCAGGAGGGAAAAGTGATCGAATCAAATTTCCTTTCGATTAGAAAAGTTCATTCGATTAGATCATGTAATTCGATTAGAATTGCCATTCGATTAGAAATGCCATTCGATTAGAATTGTCATTCGATTAGAACTGCCATTCGATTAGATCAAGTCATACGATTAGAAATGCCATTCGATTAGAAATGGTCATTTGATTAGAATCAGAATTCGATTAGATTAGATCAAACTTACGTTTTTCTAATGAACTTTTAGTAAATAACAGTTAATGAAAAAAAATTCCAAGCTGACCTGGCAGCTCGATCCCAGCCAAGGGCTCTGCCCCTTAGACCCTGCTAGGGGCTGTTGCCCCTAGACCGCGTTTCCAGGGGCGCTGCCCCCAAACCCCCGTAGCTTGGGGTTACACTAACATAGAAGTATGATAAAACTAGAGTTAGTTAATTAACACTTAAACTTATTACACAGTTAGTCGTGCCCAACTAAGGAAGTGTGTTACCATTAACTCAGAAAATAACATGACATTGGTGAGTTTCTAGCCCCATTTCTTGTTATGTTTACGGGGGTGTGTGCATACTCGATATGATTAGTTAATACACTCACCTTAAGTGGTAAGTGTATGCTATGTGAATGTTTATGTATGATGTATGTATGATATATGAATGTATACGGGTGATGTATGTATAATGTAGAAAAGGTTAAGAGTACGTATGAAAGTATATAATAATGTAGAAGAAAAGGAAGGTATGTATGAATTGACGGTAAAAGGGTGGCATACCCTAATAATATCGGTGAAGGAGGGTGGCAGACCCATATAATATCTTTGAAGGAGGGTGGCATACCCTAATAATATATGTGAGGTTATAGGGTGAAATGCTCTTTAAAACATATAAGTATGTATGTAAAGTAAGATTAAAATATGAAAGTACAAAAGAAAGAAAGAAAGAAAGAAAGAATGAAGGTATATACTTATGTATGTACGAAAGAAAAATGAACAGGTTAAGTAAGTAATATGTATCTACGGATACGTATAAGTAAGTATGTGAATGTATTGTATTTTGCCTGATTAACTAGAACTCACTCAGCGTAGCTGACTTTTAATATGCACGCAGGTGAGTAGGATGAGACAGCTGGCTTGGGGAGGGTCACATGGCAGAAGAATAAAGAAGCCGGAATCTAAAGACTTTATTTACGATGTTTAAACTAAAAGACATGTTTATTATTGTTTTAAATTTTAAGACTTATGTAATGAATGGTTGACATTTATCTATTCCGCGAAAAGTTTTATTTAACTCTTATATTTAGAACTGTATTTATGAGTAAATCCAACGTCCAATGTAGGGCACCGGGACGGGGGCCTTACATTGCTTATTTGTTTTTAGATTTGAACATATATTTCGCATTTTAGTTAAATATAAATAACATTTATTATATTTGTTAATTGTATTTATATTATATTTGTATTTAATTGCTTAATATTCAACATAATCATCATTTGTGCATTGTTGAGAATAATTTTTTTCAAATTTACTATGTTTTTAACTTATGATTTAAATCATTAAATAATTTATTTATTGAATGTTATTTATATTTCTTTACTTTTATTTTTGTAGATTGCTATTTTATTGTCAAACCTACAATTGGTTTGAATAACTCAAAGTACAAATATGCTGACAACCAAAACAAGCTGGGCATCTTTGTTGACAGTGAGGTGTTCTCGTGTTTTGATTTCTCTAGTCCAAGATATGGATTCTCATTCACAGATTTTAAGGATATCAATGATAAAACTGTACCTGACAATTAAGCTTTAGGTAAAGAAAAAACTGTATAATGTACAATTTTTATTTGTTTATAAAGTTTTATGTTTTTATTTATTAATTCACATATTTTGTTTGTAGATGTTATCGGTTTTGTTGCTGATGTTAAAGATCTGAAGAAATACAAAACATCAAAGGGTAAAGAGACAAAGAAACTCAATCTCATTCTTCAAGATCTAGAGTATGTATTTTGTTTATATTTATTATATTATATATAATTGGTAGCCAATTTTTTAAAACCTTTTATTTAATTATCTTTTTCAAGGATGAATTCAATTTACCTGTTTTTATGGGATTCTTATGCTAATTCGATTTTAGAGCACCGGAAAAACAGAAATGAAAATGGTGTTATTGTTGTTATCCTCCAGTTTGCTACATTGAAGTACTTTGGACATTTCGGTTATGTGAACAACTGTTTCAATGTTTCAAAGCTATTCATGAATTCTGACATTGTTGATATCACTTCATTTCGAAAAAGGTTTTATACTTTCATTGTAAAAGATTCATGTTACAATATATGTTTTCTTAATTTTTTTTATTAAGTAAATATTTAAATTTTTTATGAGCCTTCTTCAAAACTATGTTGGTTCATCATGTTCCACTCAATCATCTAGGCTATTTGGAATGATTTTATCTCTCCATGAGGAATATGTTGTAAGTAGTATATTTAACAACATAGTTGAGTTAACTCTCAATGAGGTAAACTATATTGGTGTGTTTTGATTATTTAATATTTTTCTTATGTTATAATTTAGTTAACATTAATTTAGGTGATGTCTATGGTTATTGTTGAACTGTTTGGATTATTCATGAAGAATTTCCATGGTATTATTTTGCTTGTAAAGCTTGTCACAAGAAGGTTACTAAAAAGAGTGATAGTGATGAACCTCCTACCTCCTGATGGTGTTTTGGTTGATCAACAAGATGTTTTTGAGTGTTAGTCTTGCAACAACACTGTCATTGAAGTTGTTGAAAGGTGTTATTAGATTTCAACTTTATGATCATTATTTTTCTCATTTTTTTATAAACATAGTAGCTGACATAAAAAATTTTATTTTGTAGGCTAAAAATTCCATTGGTTGTCCAAGATTCAACCGGAACTATTTCTTTGACATTATTTGATAGAGAAGCTTGAAAAATTCTCAAAACAACTGCAAAACCATTAATTGAGAAACATTTTACTGTAAGATATTCTTTTTTTTACTTTTTATGTATTATGTCTTATTGTTTAATTTTTTACAAAATATTTGTTAATATTTTTGTAAAATGTTACTACAACAGGGTTTTGATAAGGGTTTGTATCCTGATGAGTTTGAAGTTCTTTTGGGGAAAAAGTTTGACTTTAAGATTGATATCAGTCAATTTAACTAAAATAACAGCTTATGGGTGTTTGGTGTATCTAAAGTTATTGATGACGAGGATATCATATGTGAGCTTGAAAAGAAATCAAACAACATTGAGGTAATACATTTATATTTAAGTATATTTAACATGCATTTTTCAGTTCAAGAAATTCTGATAGTCATTTTTTATTGTTAATTGTGGGTTGATAATTCTATATCTTTGAGCAAAGGGTTAACTAATACTTAGTCACAAGATACCGTGAACTTGAACGTATGACTTTTATACAATTAAATTAGTTGTTTACAGTAATATATATATATTTATTTAAACTGTACATAATATTATCTATTAGTTTGTTAATTTAATATGTTATTTGTAAATACATTTTTGATGTATGAATATATATATATATATATATATATAAATATAAATATATATGTATATATATATAATCACGAATCACAACTAAGCTTTAAAAACCAAACAATCTATACTAGTTCACACAAACAGCAAGTGTACCGGTCGCGTATAGCAAAGATCAGGAAAGTCCGGATATCGAACTCGAAGACACGTGAGAACGGCTCAGATTATAAACCCTAATCCAAGTCCTACCTAATAATATTTAATTGATTTTTTTATTTTATTTTATACTAATTTAACTAACTTACTTAACTTAACGAAACTAACGAGAAAATTTAACGAAACTTAACGGCACTAACGGAGATCTCAAATATGATGAAGCGGAACCACCTAGGTAAGGTATCTTAACAACTATCAACGACGCTCGGGTGACAACGAACACATAAAACTGGGTTCTAAAGATAATCTAACTAGACAATGATAAAGGAAAATAGGTCCCCACGGTCAGTTTTACTAAAGACCCCAGAAAGAATGATAAAACACGGTTGATTTTCTAAGTACCCTAATGATTTATTACTTGGCCCGTATCAAAATCACAAATTCCTCTAAAGCTCGTAATCCTAACAAACCTAGGGAATAAGAAGTAATTCAATTTTAAAGATTAAATAACTCGGCTTACGAATTAACCTAATCAACGGCTAGAAAACCGAACGAGGTCTCGCAACGGCTAACTAAATCGACTAGACCAAAAAAATAAACAAACTCCTAATGTCTTGCCGACTAAAAGGAGATGAACTATTGAGATAAACAACTATAACCAATCAAACCCTATGGTGACGTCTACCACAAACAACCAAAAACATCAAGTAATTAGTCTAACATGCAATCCTAAACCAAACACGAAACTAATTCATGTAAAAATAAAATCACACGGGGTTTAATTAATAAAATATTGAACAACTCAATAGAAATCATAGAATAAAGTCATAATAATATGAACTTGACAATAGAAAATCAATTATATGTTCGTTAATCAACCCAAAATAATTGTCAACACGTCGTCAATTAACCAAACCTAGGTAGTTCTAACAAGTTTAGCTACTCATATTAATAATAATAAACAAAGACACAAAAATATTAAGCATGTTCATGTCTGATCCAAACTCAAAACCAACCAGAATTAGAAAAGAAACCAAACCAAAAGATTCTTCAAGCTTTATAACTATTTCCTTGCTCTAGCCCTCTGTGTAACAGCCACAGTTATATAATAATAGTAATAATCTTCGTTCCTTTTCTTTTCTCCGTAGTTGCCAACCTCCACTTATAATAATAATAGTATTATGTGTATGATATTATTCTAATTTTCACACCAAATTAATGTCTCTCCTTCTAATATGTTCCAGCCTCTACTATGCGCTGACCTTGGAACGAATTATCTTCTTATTTTCAAACTTTTGCGGCTTCCCTTCTTTATATATAATCCCTAAGACCCTAAAGCTTGAATGACACTTCATCATCTTTGCCTTTCATGGGCTACCAAAAACAAATTGTGGTGGGCTTTAGTATTATATCATACTTAAATAAAAGAAATTAATTCATGTTTGAAACTGACATTGTGCCATTCAATTTCCTTTTATTCATATATATATATATATATATATATATATATATATATAGAGTTTATTATAATTATTATGATTCCTCACGTATTGTAGCATAAATAAACTCATTCTTTTAGAAAACCGCTAACATCATTACAATGAACATGTACGAAGTTTTATTTGTCAAGTTTTGTAAAAATGCTCCAATTTAATTTGTTGTCTTATGAGACTTTTAGACTTGATAAAGGAGCCACTTTAGACTAATATTTAGTAAAAACTAGCTCAAAACTACTCAAAAGTGTAGTAAATATTTATAATAAGTGTAGGAAATATTTATAATATTTGTATATATTTTAGAGCACATCAATTATAGGATGATAACTTTGGTGATGTTACTATGGAAATATATGCTGCTACTGATTCAACCCAAGTTCTGAATTCGAAGGTATTTTACATTAATTTTACATTCATATGTATATTTATGAATAAAAAAGTTAAATTTATTGACAACATTTGTTTATAAAAATTTATATGCTGTTACTGAATCTATGGATGATAATGTTATCACTCCTGCTACAAAAAAAAAAGTAATGACAAATGCATTGAGAAACCTCATATTGGTGAGACAACAATGTTTAAGAGGAAATCTAAAAATCCATCTTTCAAGAAAAAATTGGTGGACACTTTTGATGTTATTGAACTTGGTGAAATGTCAACTATCAAACTAGTTTCTGATGGCAAACCTGTCCTGCTAATTCCCAAGAAAGAAAAATGAATGTTTTATCTTTATGTTTTTAATGTTTTTAACTTTGGTGATGTTACTATGGAAATATCTGTTGATAGGACGACCCTTCTACATGAGGTCCGGAGTCGATGTCATTCCATTTCTCTTTGGGTGGATTTTTTATATGGCCTGTCGGCTAGGACATATGTGGGTGATACATACATTAATCCACCACTAGGGTTCAACAGAGGGACGCTATTGGGCCTCTCCTTTTTGCCTTAGTTTTGAACCCACTTGTTCATCAAATCAGAGATCGGTGCAAGCTTCTATTTCATGCTTGGTACTTGGATGATGGCCCGATTATCGGGGATACTAGCGAGGTAGCAAAGCATTAGATATTATCAGGTCTGAGGGGCCTCGTTTGGGTCTTGAATTAAACGTTAAGAAAACAAAGTAATTTTGGCCAACATGCAATGGGGTGAAGGTACAGGAGGGGTTGTTCACTTGCGGGATTGGAAGGCCGATGCTTAGCGTGAAACTCCCTAGTGGTGTTGTAAATCGGGATGCGGGGTTTGTCAGTAGTTTAGCTATGAAAAAGGCATCTAGCGTAGTGGAAGTAATGAGCTGTCTCCCAAGACTTCGGGATCCTCAATGCGAGCTTCTTTTGCTTCGCTCATGTATGAGAGTCGCCAAGCTTTTGTTTGGTTTGAGAACGTGCCAACCTATTTATGTTGGGGAAGCTGTTTCTATATTTGACAATGGCCTTCGAAGGGCGATTGAGGACATCGTGGTTTGTGGAGGTCCATTCTTTGGGGATCTCCAATAAAGGTTGGCATCACTTCCGACCCGTTACGGGGGGTTGGGTTTTTGGCCGAGGATGTATCTACATATGCTTTTGTGGCTTCGAGAGCACAATCGTGGTGTTTGCAAGACCATATTCTTCGGGGGTTGTGATATTTATGGGTTGGACTCTGATTATGGGTGTGCGATGGATCGTTTACGTACTTCACTTCCAAATTTTGATATTAGCGGGTTCTCTAATAAAGACACCGCCCCCTTTAAAGCCCAACATGTTGTGGCGAGTGCCTTATTTAGTGGAATCGTCAAGAGTTTAGAAGTGAAGTTTGATCTATCCCCTCGCCAAAAGGCGGTGTTTGAATGCCTTCGGGCTCCTCGTGCTCAGGATTTTCTAACGGCCATCCCCATTGAAGGATTAGGCCAACATATGTCGGGTTTGGAGTATCGGGCTATCCTTAAGTACCGGTTAATGATCCCTATGTTCTCGACTGATGAGCCTTGCCCAATTTGTCGCAAGGTCTGTTTGGATTCTTTTGGTGACCATGCGGTGCATTGCAAATAATTTTCTGGCTTTAAATAAAGGCATGATTTGGTTAGGGATGTTCTATGTGATGTTATTAAACGGGCAGGGATTTCTGCTAAAAAGGAGGCCCCTGTAACTTTCTCACGAATCCTCTTGAAGGGAGGTCTACTTTACGACCAGCTGATATTCTTGTGTTCGGGTGGACAGGGGGGAAACACGCATGTGTTGATCTTACAGGAGTGTCTCCTCTTGTTGGTCTCAGGAACCGTGGGTTTGTTGTGGGTCAGGCTGCGTTGAAGGCTGAATCGGGCAAAGTTGTTAAACACGAGAAAGCTTGTTTAGATAATCAACATGTCTTTCTACCATTTGCCTTTAATACATTTGGTTTTTTGGCCCCAGAGGCTATGAAATTTTTGAGTAGGGTTCAGCGTGTCGTACATGGAACCTCTTCAGCTTCTAGGTCCCAAAGCTTCGTTTTTAGCAGGATTGGTTTTGCTATTCAAAATGGGGGTTGCGGCGCAGCTTGTTGCCCGTTTGCCTGCCACTTTATTGTAATCGTTTTATAGTAAATTATATATATTCTAAAACAAAAAATTTAGATTCCAAGGTTTATGCTTTTATGGTTGTATTTCCTTTTGTGTACCATTTGTTTTTAAGACAATATCAAAATGTATCACTACGCTATGGTTTTTAATATATTGTTTGTTATGTTTTTTTAATCTTCATCTTTTCAAGTATTACATGTTTTCACTCTAATATTTTAAGGAATTATCTACGTTATTCTCATTCAAATTATTCTACCAGAAACTTCATTTTGTTTTAAATTTTGTTCTCATTCATAATATGTTTTCCAGCTTTTTACCTGAATTTAAAAAATTCTAACACCATTTTTCTCATTGAGTCTAAATTAATTTAATTAAAACTATAATTTCATATTTTCAAATCTTTTGTAAATATTCCATTTAAGGATAACTACAAAAAGTTGTGTTTAGTTAAATTTCTAATTAGCATGTTAGACTTTAAATTTTCCTACTTATTAAATTATGAATTTTAAATTTTATAAATTCAATTTTTTACAGATCAAAACCAATTATCATTGAGCAAAGCTTATGCGACAGAAAAGGAAATTTGAAATGGCTACTAAAAAAGCCAACAATTTCATGGTCGATGCAATTTCCAAGGTCATTTTCCTAACATATTTATTATATATATATAGAGATGTCGTTTATTATTGACTTAACACTAACACAAGTTATAATTTATTTTGGTCAAACCGAGTCACGGATACGAAGCCCACAATCTAACACAACAAATGGTATAAATTTTGAAAAATTGTTATTTACTTATTTAATTACAAATTATATTATCTATTTATAGTTTTTAAAGAAAGAAGACAAAACAGAAAACAAAATATGAACCTACAAAATTCCAACCACAATTTCAAAGGTAATATATGTAAATTTATTGTTCTTTATAATAACAACCATCATAGCAATTAACATTCATGGTGTTGCAGTATGTTTGGAACACATCATTTAACTTCCAAGAAACCAACAACAAAATCAAATGTGCAATATGGAAAGGAAAATATTGTTTCTTATCAATCAATTACAAATATTCATAACATTGTTACCTCTCCATATCACAATATTACACAACCACTACCAGTTATTACCAACGGCATATTTTAACAACTTTACTTGTCCTTTATATGAAAATCTTTATTTATGTTTACTAAAAAATGATGATGATACATATTTTATGTATATGTGAATACTTACTTATAATCCCGACATTTATATTTTATAGTATCAACTAGGAATGATGATTATACCAACCACAATTTTGTCGGCGCATCAGAATACAATATCGTGATTCCCAAAAAAGCAATTGCTTAATCTACGTATAAAATAATATTAAAGCATCTTCATCCAACTCAAAAAAGAAAAATAAATGTAATACATCTACATCAGAAGTAATTGAACAAGATCAAGATAATGATGATGATGAAGAATTAATTAATGAAATTTTCTCTAGTAAATCTAAAGGTAACTTTTTATTTTTCTTTTCATTATATTTTAATAAAAACTTATACTTTACCATCTATTCCATTACTTTTTGTTCTCCATCTCATCTTCAATCTATTGATTTTGCTACTTGGATTTGTTGAGTAATGGGGTGTTTGATTGTTTTTAGATACATGCAAAAAACGTTTCTCTACACAAAATAGAAAGCAATTTAAGTATTTTGACAATTTTTATAACATGTATGTATGTTTTTTGGGTTAAAGGTATATATGTTTACCAGTATATCAGGAGTCTTTCCATATCTTTCTTCAAAATTCTCTCTAATTGCTTTTGATTTGTCTTCTAAGCTTTTAAACTTTGCATTAACTGGTATTTCTTGATATACACTGTTTTCAAGTAATTCTATCACTCATGTTTGAAGATTGAAGGTAACCACAAAGAAATGATCCCGTTGTAGAATTGGCATGAGCACTATAGCAACCTCCTTGAGTGATAGAATTCCACTCCTTGTCATTTCTCTTTCGATGTTGTCTTTCAACACATCCAGTCTTTCTTTGTCTGTGAAACCCTTTGACTCAGAATAATGGTCACTTGTTTGTATAATAATTAAAATGCAGATGATTAAAGCGTTTATTGTGCGTTTTCTAATAGTACAAACAAAATAGATTAATTTGTACTAGCACAGCGCTTGAAGCAAAGAATCTGAACGGTGATGCTGCATATTTTTTCTTTTCTTCATAGTTCATTATATAGCTGAATGCATCCATTGCATTGGCGGCTATATAAATGCCAGGACAGAAGCTTTCACAGACCACCTTGAACGATTCTATGTGAGTGGACTTGTAGACCTCCTCCCAAATGTCTCCAAGACAAAAAAATATATACTCTGAAATTATATCTTCATCTTGCGTGACACCAGCGGATACGTCAACCTCTCTCAGAAGATATGGAGAGCTCAGTGTATCTGGGCTATCACTTGTTGACAATCTGGTGTCAACTGTTAAACATAAAACAACTCACATTAAATTTGACTGAAAATAATTGTAACTATAATTAAATACCTTCAACCCCTTTTGGTTTTTATTTATAATTAAATACCCTCTTTTAATTTCGCAAGCACTGTATTAACAACTTCATCAACATCTGAATCAACTGCATCACACAAATGTAATAAGTTTAAAATAACAGCATAAGTGTTTTAAGAGCGTTTTAATTATACTAATAATTAATTTAGCCCAAATACCTTTCTGAGCAGCCAATGGACCACCAACACCAACATCTGAATCAACTGCATCACACAGATGCAATAAGTTTAAAATAACAGCATAAGTGTTTAAGAGCGTTTTAATTATTCTAATAATTAATTTAGCCCAAATACCTTTCTGAGCAGCCACTGGACCACCAACACCAACATCTGAATCTTGTGTTTTAGGGACCACATTATTAGTGAATCTGTTTTCCCATTCACAACATCTTGCAAAGATATTCTCATTTGATGGATGTCTATCCTTTCCTTGACGGACCAACTCGTTGATCTCGGAGCAAATTTTATCAAATTTCTTCAACTTGTTATCCATTGCCTTATTCCAAGACTGTAAAAAGAAAATATAGTTTGGGTTAATTCAAAAACATTTTCAATTTATCCCAGCCAGTTGTAATAGAGTTAAATAATAGTCAACAAGCACGATAGGCATTTGCAAACTTAAAGGTGAATAATCGCTTACATAAATATCCAAATCTTGTTCAGCTGTTTGATCGACATTATCTGTCAGATGCACTTTGACCATCTGTTTTTTAATTACATATAATGTTGTATTACATAAAATGCATGTAGAGATAAGAGATATGAGAGTTTTTTACAAGAAAATAACAAGTTTAATACCATGTTCTTGTTTCTCCTCAGCTGCAGTGTTTTCTTCAACTCCAGGCTTATCGGCAGCACTAACCGTCATAACAGCAGTAGCAGCATCAGTCGCAGCAGCAGTCTCATCAAGTCTCTTCTTGGCAGCACTAACTGTCACAGCAGCAGTATCAGCAACAGCAGCATCAGCAGTCTCATCAAGTCCCTTCCCGGCAGCACTAACGGTCACAGCAGCAGGAGCAGCAGCAGCCGCATCAATCCTTTTCCCGTCAACACTAAACGTCACGGCAGCATCAACAGCAACCTCAGTAGCATCTTCTTCTAAGGGAGGACCATAATTCTCCAAGTATTTTTCCATCTTATTAAGAGTAGTTGTTGTTATGTAGTTGACTTCAGGCGTTGTGACGGGAGTCCCAAATGGACCATATTTTTTCTGGTATTCATGCGTGTAAAGCATCACAAGGAAGGTCATCGGACCGTTGTATTGTTCATTGATACCTCTCTATTCTTCCTTTGTCGTTTTTAAGTTTTCAATAACATAGCTGCACTAGTCCATATTTGGAATATCGGAGGTTTTATCAATCGCGGCGATGAATAGTTGATTGACTGTTGTTGATTTTGTCACAAATCCTATACAGGTGTTGACCAACACAAGGAAATTAATCTTAAAAAGTTCACCAACTCCTTGATCCGCGGCCAGTTTGTCTTTCACATGCTTTACACTTATTCTTGCACTTGTCGAGAATTGAGATTTGAACAAATCTGTAGTAACATCTTCCCCCAATCTTGGTCTATTCTTGCCTAAAACAGAAATCTTACCCATTGGTATCCCCAACACTTCATGTACTTTTTGTGGTGTTATCTTAATAACACCGCTCCCAATGTTCAATTCATTTAAAAGGTTATTATAGTTCATGAGCAACCAATATCCCAAAGTTGTTGGAGTTTGGGTTACTTGAAGTCTTAACATTGACCCGAAACCCATTTCTTCTACACAAGTTTTTTTGGCAATGGTCATTGCCTTCACTGCATCAACAATATTAATAGGTGCACACCTATTCATCAATTTTTGGTCTACAAATTCAACAAAAGGTTGTCCCTCTCGGCTGGCTTCTTTTCTTTAACGGCTCTCTTTTTCGGACGCTGAAAGTCCGGGCCAGAGGTGCTGGGTTCCACCAGTTTCTGCTTTGACAACAACCTGTCGATTTTTGTGTCAAGGTCTGAATCAGAATCTGCTTCCACATCATGTTTTGTTTTCCCCACCGGAGCAACTTTTTTAGTCTTCCTTTTATCAGTCTTGGTCTTTTCAACAACTGAATCACATATATACAATAAAACACGGGGGTAGAGGATAACAACACGAATCAACAAGGAAACAGAAAACTCTTATAAAACATTACAATGATAAATTCTCATACCAAAGCCATAACACGCTAATCATACGCATATAACATGCTTTAATATTATACATAGATTTAAAAAAACAAGGATATGTATTACAACAACAACAACACGCTTATCAAACGTATTAATACATAAGAAGATTCAAACAAACGCTTACATTTTAAGATTAAGTAAACCTAAAACGCTAAAAAAATCATAAAGAAACACCTGTTCCATCTTCATTTTGAGACCTATCATGCTTTTGCTCCGTCCTTGGTTTCGTTCCAGAAGTAGATGAGTTAGGGTTCTTCATTTTGGTTCCGTTCCAGAAGTAGATGAGTTAAGGTTCGTGCTTGTACTTGTGCTTGTGCTTCACTGTAGAAACGAATCGTCGACGGTTTTTAGGAATTTTGACTTACGAGGGTAGTTATTTGACTTTTTTAAAAGAAGGCGCATGCTTTTAAATTTTAATCATACGGTGGTTATTTGACCCTTTTAAAAGAAGGCGCGTGCAAGGTTATCATGATGGTGGTGGACGGTGGCGGAGGTGCGGTGGTTCATGGTGGCGGATGTGTGGTGGTGGGTGGTGAGGTGGGCAGTGGGTGGTGGTGGCGGAGGTCGGTGGTGGTCGGTGGTGGTGGTGGGTAGTGGGTGGTGGTGGTGGATGGGTATAAATAAATGTATATATATTTATATATAATATTAGTGGGTGGTGGTGGTGTGGTGGGTGGTGGTGGAGTGTGGTTAGTGGTTGGTGCTGGGGGTCGTTGTGGCGAATGTGGGTGGTGTTGTGTAGTATGATTGTGGATATGTAATACATGAGACAATGACGGTGCTATCCCGTATGATGACCATGATGATTGGCCCAATTACGACGAGACGATGCTAATATAACTACCTGGGTTAGTGGTGGTTATCATATTGATGCTACTAACCTATATATACGGTTTACTTACGCCAACCCATACGATGGCGACTGTAGCTCGTACAACGAGCATGATGTCTATGATGATGATCACACATATATATGATGAGGACCAATTATATGTACCTATATGACAATACGCCACACAGGCACGCACACACACATGTTGATGATAATGGTGACACCAATGTTTAATGACATGTAACCCGTATGATCGACTACGACCATGATAACGTATACGATGGTCATACTGATGGTAGCATGTACGACTGATGATGTCGTTTGATGACGACGACAATTCATAAGATGGTGCCGACAGTGATCGCTAATATTGGGTGTTTTGTTTATGATAACCCATACGATGTTGACTTCATCCCGTACATGGCAATCGATGATGATGATGATGATGATGATGATGATGATGATGATGATGATGATGATGATGATGATGATGATGATGATGATGATTGAGATGTGTGACGATGATGACGACACTGATAGCGAGATATATGTTTGAGCCCTTATGATCAACGCCGACTACGATAGCCTATACAATGACCACGTTGATTACCCGCACGTCTGATGATGATGCCGTTTCATGGTGATGGTGATCGATGATTATGATGATGATAACCACTATAATACATGATAACGATGATAACTTTATGATGTTGATCATCATCATAACACATATGGTGATGATGATAACCTAGAAGATGATAATGATACAAAACTACATATTTGAAATGATAACACTAGAATGTTATGAGCCTCTCTATTACGAAGTTGTAAATCTTATCTAGAAAATCTTACTAACGGTTAAGATAATACTTCAATAATATATAAAATTTTAAATTTATTTAAAAAATACGATTTATTAAACGAACTCCTCATTTAACGAAATTTAATACCGGAATGTTAGTAAAAAAAATAAAAGTAAATGTTTTTATACTATTTTTAAAAAGTTATAAAACAAAAAACCAAAATATATAAATAATTAAATGTGTAGAAATAAATAAAACCAAAATTCAAAACCCTTTTAACTTCAAAACCCTAAATCGACATCTATTTCGCTTTACTGTAATTCGTAGACATCTCTTATCGAGGACATAAAAATGCCACGTCTCAATAATGGAGTTAAGTTCCTGGTAGATATCGACAGCGATTCCATGAGTAGGATGGTATGTTAATATTGTTAGCTGGTTAATTTTTTTTATGAAACATTTTACAGTTTTGCAACATATACATTCTAAGAACATTTTTTGTGTTACTTATAGCTCATTCCTAAAGCTGTTCAACCAATGTTTGCTGACATGAAATCGAATACCGGCTGTTGTTTTATTTACGATCAAAGTGGTAGAACGTTTTCTGTTGTTATAATCAAAGTACTTGATGACTTTTATTTTGGAACCGGTTGGACTGAATTAATCAGAGAATGTTGTATAGAAGCTGGAACATATGTTGTTTTTGAGATTAAACCAAGATGTATGTTGAATATGTTTACTTTCAAAAGAAACGTAAATGATCAATCCGGTACTATGATATGTATTCCAGTCAGAAACAGACACGTCTATTACTTGGTAAGTTTTAATTTCTGTTTTTAATGATTGTTTACAAATTCAAATGTCCTTTAATTAACATGTTTAATAGGATTTCCCTGAGTGGTACGTGATTCAAGAATTTGGTGACAATTACATGAATTCGCTTTTCGAGCTTATTGCTCCAGATAGATATATGTTTAAATTTTCATGTCTTAGGGATGGAATGGGTTGTAGGCTAGAGGATGGATGGAATGAGGTTTTTAAACAAACCAACTTGAAAGGTGGCTCGTTTGTTGTGTTTGAAATCATATCAGATAAGACATTCATATTAATGGTCTTTCATGAAGATGGCATAGAATTTATCCTTCCTTGTCCAAATCAGATGTTTCTCAACTATCAATCAAGCAATCAGGGTAGTTCCTCCCAAAACCCAATTTATCTTGATGAGCAAGATGATGACTCTAAAATCGTCTTCCACATGAAAGTCACCAAGAAATTGGTAAATTGAATTTTTAAATTTCTTTTTTATTTACAAGTATATATGAAATTTGCTTTTCACAGCGTCTTCCGGGTCACATTGCTACCAAGATTGATGCCTATGATGGAATTCCAATCACTTTGGTCAATCCCGAAGGTCGTAAAAAAATGAGACTTCAAAGTGCATCAATGAAGCTACTTTGTTAGTTTTAAAAGTTGATTAGTGAGTTGGTGATGTTTGGAACATTTGGGAAATATTTGGTTATGTGTTTGGGGATGTTTGGAACATTTGTGATTTGGTTGGTTATTTGTATATGTATGGTTGTATTGATACACTTTTTAGTTTATTGTGTTGAATGTTGATTGGTTAATTAGCTTTTAAATGCTTTAATTTTATAGTTTCTTGTATCATCTATTTTGTTATTCACTCTTATTTTTGTTTCATGGAATGTATTGTAGTAGTGCCTTTTGTATGAAAACTTTTAATGAATGGTAATTATGGTTAAATCTAAAAATAAAATTAAAAACACTTTGTTAAAAAACACTATTACGCTTGTCACGCGCTAATGTACATAAACATATATAAATATCCTAATACGCAATACACGCTTATCCAACCATCTTCTGGCAAAGTGCCTATTTTCAGCCACAGGTTCTCTGCCGTAAAAACTATGCCAATAATTAATCTATTGCTTCTTAATTAAAAGGGAGGCAAAACTCAAAAATCTCCAAAATATTGGCTCCAAATATTCAAAAACTCCAAATTAAATTTAACACTCCAAAAATCAAGTTACACTCCAAATTATTAAAAATTTTCCACTCCACAAATCAGCCAAATTATTAAAAAGCAATCGATGATGAAGCTTATAGATTAAACAATCGAAGAAGAAAATGTCTTATACTCCGATGAGGAAGTCAACTACGACGACGACGCTCAATCAGACGACACTGAAGGCTACTCCAGCGAGGAAGCCAACGACGACGACGGTCAACCAGACGAGGTTATAGGGACGATGGTTATCGAGCCCCTCACCAGTTTGGAGGTTATCGAACCCCTCAACAGTTTTGCTTCTACGAAAAAACCTACAAGGGGGTTGACGAAGTTACCTAAGCTGCGTAGCCAATATGCAAACTCTGGTGGTGTCAAACTGGCAGTGGAGTTTGATAATTTGGGTAGGTTCACTGGCCAAAATAGATCAAATTTTGCAAGTTTTTTAGGGGATGTTGTAAGGGAAATAGTTGGCTTGAGACATTTAAGTTGGAGGGAGGTCACAAAGGAGCTTAGAGATAAACTATGGGAACAAATAACGGTTATCCTTTATTTCTATTTGTGCATTTTATATTTTGAGATGTAATTTACCTTTACTGTATTATATTATGCAGAAATATTTTGAGATTGAGGCTTGTCGCAGGCCTTCTGTGATGAATCGGCTCGGACACCATCTTCGGGATTTCAGAAGAAAAATGTATGCCAAATACATTATGCCGAACATCAGTAAACATCTGAAGCTAAAGGCGATACCCAAGGGACACAGGACGATGATCAGGCAAGAAGACTGGGATCGCTTCGTTGAGTACACACAATCAGAGAAGTTTCAGGTATGAATCCTCTACTCTGCAAACGTAGATTGATCGACTATATATGGTTTATGTTTTTTGTTTAAATATAATGAAATGATTATAATGTGTGGTTGAAGAAAAAATCGACTTCATTAAAGGGAGCTCGAGCAAAGAATGTTTTTGATCATCACATGGGACGAGGGGGTTATACCTACCTTCGAGAGAAACTGGTAATCACCGTCAGCTGCTTTCTCTCTAGTTCAATGATTTTTCTAACGCTTGACCGTCAGCTGCTTTCTCTTGAATATTTTATAAGGTCAAAAAGAAGGAAATTGAACCGGATGAGATCCCCGGCCGTGCATTAATGTGGATGAAAGGAAGGGAGGACAAAGATGGTGCATACAAGAATGTTGTTGTCGAAGACGTGGCAACCAAATTAGTATGTTTTAGTATTAAACTTTTTAAATCATGTTAAAGTCAATTCATTGCCTTATATTGGTGTCAAAAAAACTTGAGTCTGTATAACTTGTCTCAACACTTGATGTGGATACATAAGCGTGTTACAAGTGTATTAGAATATTTGTTTTCTTGCAGGCTCAGCATGAGGAGCAGCTCGCCTACGGAGCCCTGGCACTTGAACCGTGCACAGATGCCGTCACCTTAGTGCTTGGCAAAGAGAAAGGTGGGTTTTTAAAAGGGATTGGGTACGGATTGACAACAGGTAAATATTGGGGTGTGAGTCGGGTAAAAGGCTCTTTTAAGCAATGGATTGCCCAACTTGAGTATGAGGCGGTGCAGAGAGATGTAGTGGTGAACAGGTTGACATCTCTACTTGAATCCACGACTGCTATGCTAGCAAGCCGTGAGAAGGAACGGTTAGCATTTGAGGCCAGGTTCAGACATCTCGAAGGATTGTTGCCGGAAATGTCGGCAAGTCAAGTAAGTGACGTATGCTACATATTAATTAATGCATTCGACATACATAATTGGCACTGTTTTTGTCGCAATTCGTAGGTAAATCATGTTCCCAACCAGGTTGGTTCTAACCAAAGTACTAGTGCTGTTGCGCGAAATAAAATGCCAGGACCAGTAAGTATCTGACAGTTTCTTTGTTTTTTACAACTTTCCATGTGACTTTTCATTTTCCATAACCTAATAAATTGATTTGTAGGCCAGTTCTGTGGGAAACATCTTAACCTCAAGTGAAGCTGTGCAACAAGAATCCGCTTCTCAGGTAACCATTTGACAGTTTGATTGATTTGTTTTAATAATTAACTTTCCATGAGAGTGTGCTGATTTGCATAAGTTAATTTTAGCCCAAGTCTGCGGATAAAATAGTTGTCGAAACGGTAGCTGTAACACCCCGTAACCACAGCGGAAACGTACACGGGATGCAACAGACACATCTGATATCAACAGCATTGCTTATAAAGAAAACACCACTACATTAATTTAAACGAATTACATTGTTCCGAGTTTCGTTACCATCTAGGTGTTATCACATAAGTTTTACCGATAGTACATTAACATATTTAAAACAAAATATAGACTCTTAAGCTTCCACAAAATAGCACACATCAGCAAGCACGTATCATTCATTCCAATTTTGGTGTACCTAGAAAGCATGTAAAGAAAACGGGTCAACTACGAATAGTTGGTGAGTTTCACTAATTTAAGTAAACCATGACAAATCATTTTAATAATCATAAATTAATGATGTAATTATGCTGAGCCTACAAGTGAAAACTCTGTTAACCCAGAAACACATTTAATAACCTCTGGGGACACTGTTAACCCAGAAATACATTTAATAACCTCTGGGGACACCGTTAACCCAGAAATTCATTTAATAGCCTCTGGGGACACTGTTAACCCAGAAATACATTTAATAACCTCTGGGGACAATGTTAACCCAGAACACTGTTTCGGGCCTTACAATATTAGCAACTCAGACAATTACCATCTTAATACATTACCGTACGATTCCCGTGCAATAAACATTATATAAATACATTGATTTCCATGCGATCGGCATGTACTTAAACACTTTGATAAAAACATGCTTTCCGCCCCGGGAAAATATTTAAAACAGTTCAGTAAAAAGGGGCTCGTGAAAACTCACCTTCTTGTGAGCAAAGACGTACTACGGTGCACGGCTACTGGTACAGATCTGTAATACGATCCCCAAATCGTTACTACACAATTTCTATCAATATAACTTAAATTCGTGTTAACCGGTACGTCCGGGGACACTATTAACCCCGATACACTTCTCAGGACTTAGATTGTGATATCACTTAGAGTTCTTTAGTCAAAACTACCGATAGTTTGTTTTCTCGTTTTGCGTGCCTAGCACGGTTATTCGTCTTTATGTTTTCTAAAAATGAGTTTGACCACATACGTCCCGAAAATAGTCATTATTGATATTTCATTAAAGTGGTGAAATTAGAGCTCGGTTAGACACCCCGTTTGGCCGCGGGGCCCGTTTCCGCCTTTATTACACCGGAAACGGTTAAGTCGGGTAAAATTACCCAAATCATCCGAATTATTTTCGGATGATTTATTTTTACTTGATTAACTTAGTTTCATAAAAATCATCCATTTTTAAGGTTTTCAAACACCAGTCAGCTCGCTTAGGCGAACCTTGCCGGTTTACTCGATTTAAGCTTTAAAAGTTTGTTTTTAAGTTCCATTTAGCACAAATAAATATCCGTTTAGTCTCGGACCTTGAAATTTTGTACAAACCATATTTTGACAGTAAGGAATTTTATAAAATTTTTCCAGAATTAATTTTTATATCTAAATTTATTTAACCATTTTTAAACGTCATTTAAACACCAAATATGTCGAAAATAACAAACGACCTACGAAAAATCCCAATTTTTCTCATATTTTCATATTTTCATATTTTCATGTGTAGATCATCTCTGTGAAATTTCGTGACCCAACTCTAGGTCTATCACAATCTGTCCAAATTATCTAAATCATACGAAAACCGAACTAACTTATGTTTTCTAGCGTTAGATCACAAAGATCTTGGTTTCTAGTCTTTGCTAGCCACTAGATACAACACCTACAAGCACAAAAACACCACACCAAGCAAGTTATACCCACAATCAAGCCATTTCTTTCATGGTTTCGATTAAAACATCAAAACAAAGATTTTGACCGTAAAAATTCGTTTTTGACTCTTTTAACTCCTTTCTTGGACCAAGATCCCTTGTATAACTTGTATACATCACTTGATCATGCTAGAATCGGTTTAATCTTGGGTTTTCACCCATTTTTCATTTGAAACCTCATTTTCTCAAGATTATAGAATCAAAACTAAGAATCAACCATTAAAACCATGTTTTTACCTTATGATTCTTGTTAAAAATCAATGATTTGGATGAAGGTTGAAGTGTGTTGAGAGGGTTTTGGAGTTGGAGAGTTAGAAAAAAGAAAAATGAAATGTGTAAGTGTGTGCATAGGACCGATCGGTCCAAGTTAGGGTGTGGGGTGGGACCCACATCTTCATTCTTGGCCACAAACTTGGATTGTGTAATCCGGATAATGTTGTGGATAATCTGGTTCAGTTCGTTTTTCGGTTAAACACTTAATTCGGTTTAAAACGAGGCCAAAACGGTCGTTTTTCGGCTTAAAAATGAAATTTATATAAAACTGATTTAAAAACTTTAAAAACTTAAACCATGATATTTAATGACTTAACACATCGTATTGTCGGTAATTGTGCATCTTTTTCGGCTTGATCGATCGTCTCTTGCTTGGTTTAATGTTAAAGGTTTCGTTTATCGTACCGACGTACTAATAAATCGAAATCCTTTTTCTGTGCTATAATTCACTTATCCCGAAGCTTTAATACTTCGTAAACATCACTAAACATTATATATTTCGTCTACAATGTAATTCCCGATTCGTTCGGGTTTCAATAACCGTTCATCGATTAATCGTAATTCCGATACGACTAGTTGTACATTTGAGTATAATTCGTACTGAGAATCTTATATACTCGTATAATCACATTATAATTCATATATTCAATATTAAATAACACGTAAATAGTATATTCCGGCTAGGGTATACCTGAATTTGCCGGAATTGTTACATTCTCTCCCCGTTACAAAAATTTCGTCCTCGAAATTTTACGCATCAACTATTTCCTTTTGCGGAAATAGGTGGGGGTATTTCTTCCGAAATTCGTCCTTTCGTTCCCATGTATATTCTGGGCCTCGTTGCGAGTTCCATCTAACTTTGACCAACGAGATCTTATTGTGTCTAAGTTGTTTGATTTTCCCGTCTACTATTTCTATGGGCTCCTCAACAATGTTGAGCTTATCATTTATTTGGACACCCTTTAAAGGTAACACCGATGTCTCATCCGACAGACACCTTTTCAAGTTCGACACGTGAAACACGTTGTGAACTGCACTCAGTTCATCAGGCAGTTCTAATCGGTATGCTACAGGACCGATTTTTGCAATAATGTCGAATGGTCCAATGTATCTAGGGGCTAACTTCCCCGCCTTTCCAAATCTGACTACTCCTTTCCAAGGTGATACTTTCAAATACACTTTATCACCTTTCTCAAATGATAATGGTTTTCTACGGGTATCGGCATAACTCTTCTGCTGATCCCGTGCGGCCTTCAGATTGTTCTTAATTTCAAGAATTTTGCTGGTCGTTTCCTGGACCAGATCTGATCTAATAACCTGTGTGTCGCCCACTTCAGTCCAGCAGAGTGGCGATCGGCATTTCCGACCATACAATGCTTCATACGGTGCTGCTTTTATACTGCTATGGTAACTGTTATTATAGGAAAATTCAATGAGCGGGAGATGTTGATCCCAATTTCCCTTAAAATCCAGTACGCATGCACGAAGCAAATCCTCCAGGGTTTGAATGGTCCTCTCAGACTGACCGTCGGTCTGAGGGTGGTAAGCTGTGCTTAGATCAATACGCGTTCCCAGCGCTTCTTGGACAGCTTGCCAAAGTTTGGAGGTGAAATGGCTATCTCGATCGGAGATGATCGAGATGGATATCCCATGACGAGACACAATTTCATTTATATAAATCTGCGCAAGTCTCTCGGTGTTATAATTATTTCTAATCGGAATAAAATGTGCCGATTTGGTTAATCGATCCACGACTACCCAAATTGCATCATGTCCTCGGGACGTCTTGGGGAGATGTGTCACAAAATCCATCGTGATCTGCTCCCACTTCCATTCAGGAATTTCCGGTTGTTGTAACATTCCCGAAGGTTTCTGGTGCTCCGCCTTAACCCTCGCACACGTTGTACACTTGCCGACGTATGTGGCTATATCCTTTTTCATACCCGGCCACCAGTAGAACTCCTTCACATCCTTGTACATCTTATCCGAACCCGGATGTATGGAATATTTCGATTTATGCGCTTCGTTCATGATCAATTCACGAAGGTCATGGAGGGTCGGGATCCAAATCCGATTTTTGAAGTAGAGAATTTCGTCCTTGCGCTGTTCGAAATTCTTCTCGTTACCGAAAAGTCCCTCTTTTTCCAAGTGTTCCTCTTCCAACGCCTCGCGTTGAGCGACTCGAATCAAATCCAAAAGGTTCGACTGGACTATCATCCCCAGCGCTCGCACTCGTAATGGCTTAACCCGATCCTTCCTACTCAAGGCATCGGCTACGACGTTAGCCTTGCCGGGGTGATAACGGATGTTACAGTCATAGTCGCTTAATAATTCGACCCATCTTCGTTGTCTCATATTCAGTTATTTCTGATCGAATATGTGTTGCAAACTTTTATGATCGGTGAAGATGGTGCACTTTGTACCGTAGAGATAATGTCTCCAGATTTTAAGTGCGAAGATAACTGCTCCCAGTTCTAAGTCATGAGTAGTGTAATTTTTCTCGTGTACTTTTAACTGTCGGGAAGCATAGGCTATGACTTTATTATTCTGCATCAACACACATCCCAATCCTCTACGGGATGCGTCACAATACACGACAAAACCATCGTCTCCGTCGAGGAGACTTAAGATCGGCGCTTGGCACAATCTTTGTTTTAGCGTTTGAAACGCCGTTTCCTGTTCTTCTCCCCAATCATACTTTCGATCCTTTTGAGTCAGGAGGGTTAAAGGTTGGGCGATGCTGGAAAAGTTCTCTATAAATCGACGATAGTATCCAGCTAAGCCTAAGAATTGGCGGATTTCCTTTGGCGATTTAGGCGCTTGCCAATTCTTAACTGCTTCAACCTTACTTGGATCAACGTGTATTCCTTGGTGATTTATAACGTGACCAAGGAATTGCACTTCTTGTAACCAGAAGTTGCACTTGGAGAATTTTGCATACAACTTCTCCTGATTTAGAAGCTCTAAAATTAATCTTAAGTGTTGCTCGTGGTCTTCTTTACTCTTCGAGTATATCAAAATATCGTCAATAAACACGATGACGAATTTATCGAGGTAGGGTTTACAGACTCGATTCATGAGATCCATGAATACTGCTGGTGCATTTGTTAGCCCAAACGGCATAACTAAGAACTCGTAATGGCCGTAGCGAGTCCGGAATGCGGTTTTTGGGATATCCTCCTCCTGAATTCTAACCTGATGGTATCCCGATCTAAGATCTATTTTTGAGAAGTAGCTCGCACCTTGTAGTTGGTCGAACAGATCATCGATTCGGGGGAGAGGATACCTATTTTTGATTGTCAACTTGTTCAACTCCCTGTAATCAATGCACATTCTAAGGCTCCCGTCCTTCTTTTTCACGAATAGTGCCGGTGCACCCCACGGGGAATAACTAGGACGAATAAATCCTTTATCCAACAATTCTTGCAACTGGTTGGATAATTCTTGCATCTCAGATGGTGCAAGTCGGTAAGGTGCCTTAGCAACAGGGCCAGCTTGAGGTAACAGATCGATTCTGAATTCGACCTGTTGGGTCGGCGGTAATCCAGGAAGTTCCTCTAGGAAAACTTGTGGAAATTCGCGTACCACGGGAATATCGTCCACCCGTTTTTCCTCAGAATCAGTGGCCGTCAGGCTCGCTAGATACGCCACACATCCCTGACGTATATATTTTAACACCTTGAGGTGGGATATAAATGGTATCATGGTGCCGGATTTTTCTCCTTGCACTAATACCTCCTCGTCATCCGACACCCGGATCTTGACGAATTTCTTTTCACAGTTTATTTCTACTTTGTTACGTGCTAACCAATCCATTCCCACTATCACATCAAAACTACCCAATTCTACCGGTAACAAGTCAATCAGAAAGGATTCTTCGTTCAGAATAAAAGGGCAATTCTGAACTATCCGATTAACTATCATGGTTTTACCGTTAGCGACTTCTACGGTGTAAGGTTCTATAGTTTCACTAATCGGCAGGTTTGCTATCGACAGGAATTTAACGGAGACAAAACTTCTGTCGGCACCCGTATCAAATAATACAGAAGCGTAATGATCAGAGACGAGGAATGTACCTGTCACTACGCTGGGGTCCTGGCGTGCTTCGTTCGCCCCCATCACGAATGCTCGGCCTCGCGCCGGATTGGACGACGATGCCTGGCCCACAGTTTGCCTCCCATTCCCTCCCTGGTTCAGCTTCGGACAGTTTTTCTTGAAGTGATCTGTGCCGCCGCACTCAAAGCAAGCACGGCTAGTGGTCACCATTTGACTTCCTTGCGGGTTTTGCTGTTGGGTTGGTTGGTTCCTAATTGGCTGTGCACGGATAGGTTGCGGTTGTCGGTTCAGAGTGTTCAGGTTTGTCCTACATCTCGGTGCGTAGTGCCCTTCCCTGCCACACCGATGGCACACTACCACCCTGCACTCGCCACCATGTTGGTAACCGCATTTCCAACACCTGGAAAACATCCTTGTCTGCGGTTCCTGCCTTCCGCCCGAACTAGTCATGGCGTAGTTCTGGGCAGTGGGCCTAGCACGTTTACTTTGCTGTTTTTCCCGACTCCTATGGTCATGCGTACTCCGCTTTCCCCCAGCGGATTCTCCCGTCACCTTCAGTGACCCGCTTCTTACGAAATCATACGTGACGATACCAGCTTGTGTCACCGCACCCTCATACGTCTGGTGTCCCCCAGAATTGACTATACTCCTTACTACTGGAGTTAGTCCCCAAATATAACGCTCCACCCTCTTCGACTCTGGGGTGACCATCCATGTTACCAATCGCGCCAACTCATTAAACCGGTTCGTATAACCCAAGTGATCCGCCCCCTGCATCTCCAGATTCCACAATTCATTTTCTAATTTCTGCAATTCGTTTCTCGGGCAGAAATGTTCCAATGCAAGAGCCTTGAGCTCTGTCCAGGTCATGCGGTTTGTCGTCGCCTGACCGCGAGTCTGCACTATGGTGTTCCACCATGTCAAGGCATGGTCCGTGAGTGTGCAGGTGGCGTACTTAACGACACAATCCTCGGGGCAGTTGCTGATGTTCACAACGGATTCTATTTTCTCGATCCATTTAACTAACCCATTTGGTCCTTCAGACCCGCTAAACTCTAGAGGTTTGCACAACATAAAGTCCTTGATCGAACATCCCCTGGATGCACGAATCGGTTCAGTACGGTTCGTCTCTACCGTAGGTATAGGGCCATTACTGTCTGTAGCGACCACCGTAGGCGGTGCGTCATTACTCGGAATCGTGTTATCGTTTTGTGGAGGATTAGCATTTTGTTCCCCGTTATTATTGGTGGTCGTTTGATTGCTCGGAGGGGTTGGATTGGTCGAATTGTTAATACTGGCGGCGATGCGCGATACTATATCCGGTATCGCTTCCTCTAACTGTTGAGCAATCAAACGACTCACGTCCACTTCCGACAATTGGGCAGAACGTTTTGGTGCCATTCTACACAACATCAAGAAAATATATATAATCAATACAAGTTCCAATCATAAAACACAACAAACATTCCATTCATTAATAAACGTTAGTACATATTACACAAACATCCGTTCATATTACTTTCCTGTCACTATTACATTAGTTAAGTTTTCATACGTAGGGCCTATGTCGGCATCATCTCGACATAACCCGCAATGGGTCAGTGCTTGAATGATACCCAAAAGTATCTATAATGATATGCCCCAAAAGAGACCCTCCTAAGGGCCAGTGGTTGTATTATAACTACCCAAGATTCACTCTATGTTAGCATCACCATTAACTACTTACACCGAGTATCAAAAAGCGGTCCCTGACTACCACCACCCTAACATGATCTAAACACGGTGGTATACCAACCACACCAACACCGCCGCCATCCCCACAATCACTACCATTAAACCCCGGATCCGTGTTTCCATCCGGTCAATCAACCCCAGGGAGTAGGCGTCCTCCCTCCTCAGCTGCGCGATCGCATGCTGGCTGTCCAGTATGCAATCCACCAAGAGGTTCCTCCTCTGAATACCCACCGTCAAGGCGGTGGTGTGCTCATTCATCCGCTCGGTGAGCACCCGGAGCCACGCCGCCTCGGTGGAGGGACGCTCATCCCTCACTGGCCTGGGGGTACCCCACACAGGTGGCGGCACAGGCCCGGGCTGGGGGCGGGAGGACTCGCCTCTGTGGTAAGTGGATCTGGGTGGGGTAGAGGTAGGTGAAACATACGGGACACTGATCTGCGCCGTGAGGCGGGGACCGGGTCTGGGAGGGGTGGGGGACCTGGTAACCCTAGCAGGGGAGGACAAGCTAGCACTCCTAAGGCTAGTCTCAGAAGGCTCGGTGCTGGAAGCTAAGCGTACACTCCTAGAGTCCCCAGAACTGACCTCCTCCGGGTCCTCCTCTACAGATAAACTTCGTGATCTTGACATGTTTACCTGTACACAAGTTAGCAACCATATAGTCCTTTCCATAGTGTAAATCATAATCAAATTAATATACACTTACTTATACAACTTGACCACATAACAATATTATCACATATTTGCACGTATGTTGCCAATTTTACCTATTAAAGTCCCCCGTGACTTTCCCTGAATTCCCTCGTGCAGACAAGTCTGTTATTATGTTCCGGACCATAATAACCCACTTGTCCATGCAAGCTCATCCCGATCTCGTCACAATAAACTATTAGTTGATATTCAGATCCTATAATACTTGAGCTACTGGTTATATTTTAGGTATCTTTTAAAGACATCCTAATTCTTTATAACCAATGGCTCTGATACCAAGTTCTGTAACACCCCGTAACCGCAGCGGAAACGTACACGGGATGCAACAGACACATCTGATATCAACAGCATTGCTTATAAAGAAAACACCACTACTTTAATTTAAACGAATTACATTGTTCCGAGTTTCGTTACCATCTAGGTGTTATCACATAAGTTTTACCGATAGTACATTAACATATTTAAAACAAAATATAGACTCTTAAGCTTCCACAAAATAGCACACATCAGCAAGCACGTATCATTCATTCCAATTTTGGTGTACCTAGAAAGCATGTAAAGAAAACAGGGTCAACTACGAATAGTTGGTGAGTTTCACTAATTTAAGTAAACCATGACAAATCATTTTAATAATCATAAATTAATGATGTAATTATGCTGAGCCTACAAGTGAAAACTCTGTTAACCCAGAAACACATTTAATAACCTCTGGGGACACTGTTAACCCAGAAATACATTTAATAACCTCTGGGGACACCGTTAACCCAGAAATTCATTTAATAGCCTCTGGGGACACTGTTAACCCAGAAATACATTTAATAACCTCTGGGGACACTGTTAACCCAGAACACTGTTTCGGGCCTTACAATATTAGCAACTCAGACAATTACCATCTTAATACATTACCGTACGATTCCCGTACAATAAACATTATATAAATACATTGATTTCCATGCGATCGGCATGTACTTAAACACTTTGATAAAAACATGCTTTCCGCCCCGGGAAAATATTTAAAACAGTTCAGTAAAAAGGGGCTCGTGAAAACTCACCTTCTTGTGAGCAAAGACGTACTACGGTGCATGGCTACTGGTACAGATCTGTAATACGATCCCCAAATCGTTACTACACAATTTCTATCAATATAACTTAAATTCGTGTTAACCGGTACGTCCGGGGACACTGTTAACCCAGTACCGTACACGATCCGGGGACCATGTTAACCCCGATACACTTCTCAGGACTTAGATTGTGATATCACTTAGAGTTCTTTAGTCAAAACTACCGATAGTTTGTTTTCTCGTTTTGCGTGCCTAGCACGGTTATTCGTTTTTATGTTTTCTAAAAATGAGTTTGACCACATACGTCCCGAAAATAGTCATTATTGATATTTTCATTAAAGTGGTGAAATTAGAGCTCGGTTAGACACCCCGTTTGGCCGCGGGGCCCGTTTCCGCCTTTAATACACCGGAAACGGTTAAGTCGGGTAAAATTACCCAAATCATCCGAATTATTTTCGGATGATTTATTTTTACTTGATTAACTTAGTTTCATAAAAATCATCCATTTTTAAGGTTTTCAAACACCAGTCAGCTCGCTTAGGCGAACCTTGCAGGTTTACTCGATTTAAGCTTTAAAAGTTTGTTTTTAAGTTCCATTTAGCTCAAATAAATATCCGTTTAGTCTCGGACCTTGAAATTTTGTACAAACCATATTTTGACAGTAAGGAATTTTATAAAATTTTTCCAGAATTAATTTTTATATCTAAAATTTATTTAACCATTTTTAAACGTCATTTAAACACCAAATATGTCGAAAATACCAAACGACCTTCGAAAAATCCCAATTTTTCTGGGATGACCCTTGTCACCCACATAGTTCCCTGTAATTCTTCCAGAACCAAAAACTCATTTTTCATGCCATTTTTACCAAAACCGAGATAGAAATCCCTAGAACTCGTTTTACCGAAAAGCCTACTTAGACTTCTCCAATGAACCTGAAATTTTGTGTGTGACTTTTATATGTTATACAAAGCTTATCTTAAATTTTCCAGAAGTTTTCATGATGTTTAGCTATTTTTCACAATTTTTGGCCAAAACCGAGCATTAAATTCACCAAATATTCATCCTTTATCCAAAAATTACCAAAAATTCACAGATCTCATATTTTCATGTGTAGATCATCTCTGTGAAATTTCGTGACCCAACTCTAGGTCTATCACAATCTGTCCAAATTATCTAAATCATACGAAAACCGAACTACCTTGTGTTTTCTAGCGTTAGATCGCAAAGATCTTGGTTTCTAGCCTTTGCTAGCCACTAGATACAACACCTACAAGCACAACAACACCACACCAAGCAAGTTATACCCACAATCAAGCCATTTCTTTCATGGTTTCGATTAAAACATCAAAACAAAGATTTTGACCGTAAAAATTCGTTTTTGACTCTTTTAACTCCTTTTTTGGACCAAGATCCCTTGTATAACTTGTATACATCACTTGATCATGCTAGAATCGGTTTCATCTCGGGTTTTCACCCATTTTTCATTTGAAACCTCATTTTCTCAAGATTATAGAATCAAAACTAAGAATCAACCATTAAAACCATGTTTTTACCTTATGATTCTTGTTAAAAATCAATGATTTGGATGAAGGTTGAAGTGTGTTGAGAGGGTTTTGGAGTTGGAGAGTTAGAAAAAAGAAAAATGAAATGTGTAAGTGTGTGCATAGGACCGATCGGTCCAAGTTAGGGTGTGGGGTGGGACCCACATCTTCATTCTTGGCCACAAACTTGGATTGTGTAATCCGGATAATGTTGTGGATAATCTGGTTCAGTTCGTTTTTCGGTTAAACACTTAATTCGGTTTAAAATGAGGCCAAAACGGTCGTTTTTCGGCTTAAAAATGAAATTTATATAAAACTGATTTAAAAACTTTAAAAACTTAAACCATGACATTTAATGACTTAACACATCGTATTGTCGGTAATTGTGCATCTTTTTCGGCTTGATCGATCGTCTCTTGCTTGGTTTGATGTTAAAGGTTTCGTTTATCGTACCGACGTACTAATAAATCGAAATCCTTTTTCTGTGCTATAATTCACTTATCCCGAAGCTTTAATACTTCGTAAACATCACTAAACATTATATATTCCGTCTACAATGTAATTCCCGATTCGTTCGGGTTTCAATAACCGTTCATCGATTAATCGTAATTCCGATACGACTAGTTGTACATTTGAGTATAATTCGTACTGAGAATCTTATATACTCGTATAATCACATTATAATTCATATATTCAATATTAAATAACACGTAAATAGTATATTCCGGCTAGGGTATACCTGAATTTGCCGGAATTGTTACAGTAGCCGCTCCCCATATCGCGACATCAGTAAGTATTTGACAATTTCAGTACTTTTTATAATTCGTTTCCAATGTGAGTGTGCTCATTTTCTATTACCGAATTGGAGGCCAAGTCTGCGGATAAAATAGTTGTCGAAACGGTAGCCGCTCCCCATATCGCGACGTCAGTAAGTATTTGACAATTTCAGTACTTTTTATAATTCGTTTCCAATGTGAGTGTGCTCATTTTCTATTACCGAATTGGAGGCCACGTCTGCGGATAAAATAGTTGTCGAAACGGTAGCCGCTCCCCATATCGCGACATCAGTAAGTATTTGACAATTTCAGTACTTTTTATAATTCGTTTCCAATGTGAGTGTGCCCATTTTCTATTACCGAATTGCAGGTCAAGTCTGTGGAAAAAAGTGTTGACCAAACGGTACCCGCTCCCCATAACGCGACATCAGTAAGTATTTGATAATTTCAGTACTTTTTATAATTTGTTTCCAATGTGAGTGTGCTCATTTTCTATTTACCGAATTGCAGGCCAAGTCTGTGGAAAAAAGTGTTGACCAAACGGTAGTCGATCCCCATAGCGCAACATCAGTAAGTATTTGGCAGTTTCAGTTTTTATATTTTATATCCTAATAAGTCCTAACAATTCCAATTTCTGTTATATTACCAATGAAGCCTGTAGAGAACAATGTTGACCAAGCATCAACACAACTACACCACACTCTGGATAGTAACTGCTCGAAAAAACCATCAGTAAGTATTAGGCAATTTCAGTTTTTCCTTTAGTTGTTGATTGATTCATTGAATGGTTTTTAGGTAAAACGGAGAAGCCGTAAAAGAAAAGTTGATGTATCTACGGATGAAGCTTCCCCACCTGCTGAAAAGGTATGTACTGCGCGAAACATTGTTAATTTCCCACCAACATGGGTATGTACTTATATATTGACTTCAACTAAGCCATCTGAATTTCACATGCTGGTTTATAGGTGTATGAGTGTTGTTTGTGTGTGCATGACAGGCATAACAAGGTGGCAAATGGTAAAGTTTATTGGTCACCTCTTCCACAACAATTGCATGGAAAAGCAATCCCGGAGGGTTGCTATAAAGTTAGTATTGATGGAGCCATAAAGGCACAAGCAATTATTCCATGTGAGGCAGGTGAAATTACGACTGTTGGCAACGCAATTGGTACTTTTGTTGCTTGGCCAGAATACCTAATCTTATGTGACCAGGAGGTTTGTTCCCTTTTAACTTAACCGAACAAATATCTATGTTCTTTTTCATTTAGTTTAAAAAATGAACACTTGTGTTCGTTTATGTTCGTTTGTTTATAATCTAAACTAACGTAATTGAACAAAGAAAAACGAACATAAACGAACTTCCCACCGAAAGGTTCAGGAACAGTTAAACGAACGTTCGGTATGTATGTATGCATACTATTTTGTTCTATTCAATTACAAAATATGACATTAATTATACATATTTGTTTTTCATATTCTGTTGTTCCAACTACCACCACTACCCTCCTCAAAACCAGACAGAGCTGGCAAGAAGGAAAAGGCAAAGTACACAACGATAGACCGAGTGACCAAACATAAGACAAGGAGCAGTGCCAAGAAAACCGAAGCCTTATCTAGTATATAGGTAGTCATTATTTTTGTTTTTTGTAAGATATTTTGCATATACATTTGCTTAACTGAATATTATTGTTATTATAATTTGTTTATAATTTTGTTTTGTCATGCTTGCTTTATAGCTGTTTTATATTACTGCACAAAAAATAAAAATAATTATATATTGCCTAATTACACACAATTTGGCCACATAGAACCCATTAAATAGGTGTGGCCAAAAGTAAGACAATAGCCACACCTGAAACTACAAAAATTAGAGTCTATAAATGACCATTAGCCACAACATAAACATTTTTGTGTGACGTAAAGTATGATAATAGCCACACTTTATATTACAAAAGCATTATGTGTGACAAACGGTAAAGACAATGGCCACACCACAAACAACAAAAGAGTGTTTGAGTGGCAACTTCACATTTTTAGCCACATTGACAACAACCTCCAGTGTCTATATGATATTATTAGCCACACAGTACCTCACTATGTGTGACGAAAAGATTGACAATAGCCACACTTTAAATTAGGAAAAGCATTATGTGTGACAAACGTTAAAGACAATGGCCACACCACAAAAGAGTGTTTGAGTGGCAACTTCACATTTTTAGCCACATTGACAACAACCTCCAGTGTCTATATGATATTATTAGCCACACAGTACCTCACTATGTGTGACGAAATGTTTGATAATAGCCATACTTTAAATTAGGAAAATCATTATGTGTGACAAACGGTAAGACAATGGCCACACCATAAAAGAGTGTTTGAGTGGCAAATTCACATTTTTAGCCACATTGAGAACAACCTTCTGTGTCTATATGATATTATTAGCCACACAGTACCTCACTATGTGTGACGAAAAGTTTGACAATAGCCACACTTTAAATTAGGAAAAGCATTATGTGTGACAAACGGTAAGACAATGGTCACACCACAAACTACAAAAGAGTTTTTAACTAGCAAGTTCACATTTTTAGCCATATTTACACTAACCTCCAGTGTCTAAAAGTTATGATTAGCCACACAGTACCTCACTACGTGTGACGAAAAATTTGACAAAAGCCACACTTTATATTAAGAAAAACATTATGTGTGACAAACGGTAAGACAATAGTCACACTATAATCTACAAAGGAGTGTTTGAGTGGCAAGTAAACATATTTAGCCACTTTTAATGTAATATCCAGTGTCTATATAATATAATTAGCCACACTATTATTAAATTTAAGTGGCCATTGCTTTGCTATATCCACACGGTATAGGTCACAATGCACGCTTAACACAACCCTATTGGCCACGTTATTATTAAATTCACGTGGCTGAAACATTAATTCATGTGGCTCTATATGTGTAATGGTCACTCATAGTAAATAGTCATGTGGCCATTTTCTACCGTTTAGCCACACTTATTGGAGAGGCTTCTTGATGGCCAGCAACTAATGCATGTACCCTTTAGCCACACTTATTACAACATAAGGCCACTAAAACCTGTGTGTGGCCATATCATACCCACGGTGTCGCGACCTTTGGCCACATATGACCTGAACCAAATGTGTGTGGCAAAAGGCCTACGGCCACACTTTTTTCGTGTGGCTGAAGGTCAATATTCACGTAGTGCGTGTCAAAGCATTTGTATAGGTGGAGTTTGATAATTGTACAAGCGTATGCTAGGAGAATTGATTATATTTGAAAAATGTGTGAATGATCATTGAGTAGAGGGTTAATGTGTGAAGGTGTTATGTATGGGTAAAAACCGAAAGCATGTTAGGTTTGGTTAGATATGGTTTAAACAGAATATCAAGTATACTAGTGTAAACCGAGGGAATAGGGTATGACTTGGGATCTTGACTAAACCGGAATTGTTGGTATGTTTAGTGGTTATAAGTTAAAAACAAAAAAAAAATTGTTTTTTGAGGTGTTGCTTGGGGGCAATCAACGGTTAAGTGTGGGAATGTGACGGGTGAACCGTAGGGAAGCCGTTAAGCGAGCTAAAAGATATAAATGCATATGCTTAACCAATTAATTTTATGGAATTAGTTGACTATGGTTACTTGTATAATTGCAGGTATGAGGAGATAGATGATGAAATCACGAGAACGTGAGCAAAAACGGCGAAGAAAACGGAGTTGAAACAAGAAAGATATGAAGAAAACAAGAAAATGAGAATGATCTCCACCGTGGCCCACGGTGTTGACCGTGGGCTACAGTCAAAATGGCACAAAAATGACGGTATTCACCGTACCGTGAACTTTGGGGGACCGTGGACCTCACCGTGGGCCACGGTCCGGGAGCTGTAACTGTCATTTATCTTTGTTTGTAACCCGTTTTTCATTGTCTTTTCACATATCTATCATTCAAGAACAGCCTAGGGATGATTTTTGGATTCTAAGAACATTATTGTGAGTGTGGTAATCATTAGAGGCTTGATTTCTATGCATTTTCATACGTTGATTGAAGAAATTATGAACCAAATAATGTGTGGCTAAATTCCTTTGTGTTCTCTCCCGAATTGTAAGGTTTTCAATTGAATGTTTGTTAATTGTTTATGTTATTTGTGGATAGTAGTTTGATCTTTTGATTTAATTGCTATGGTGATTGTGAGTTTGATTAGTAATTGTTAGTATAGTGTAATTTGTGTTCTTGACTATCAGTTCTTGGTGCCATAGGCAATCGGGATTTATTGGAAGGGACTTAGGGTTGGCTATATAAAACTGATTATCGAGTGACAACCTGGAATTTTTACAATCCAAGTACTTTGTCCTCTTTTATCACAATCAAACACATAATCACGAACTATGTCCATGTAGTTCATCCAAAGAGTAAGTTAACATTATCAATCTTGGAAACCTGAAATCGGGAGAGAACATTCTTTTTATTGAATCAGTTAAAATTTGTTATTCGTTTTTAGTTCTTTTTGTTAGTCAAATCAATCAACCAAATCTTTGAATTTACTTTTTATGCAATTTAGTTTAATTTAATATAGTTAGATTACAAAGCTACTTAGTAACACATTTTCCACAAACTTTCGGTGTTCGACACCCACTTACTGCTATCTAATTAGTTGTATTTGGTTTATTTTTGAGTGAGTCTTTGACCTCACGTCACGTATGTTTTTAATACATATAACCTTCTGAATCGTCTTGTTTAGATGATTTAGATAATGGTTGTAAAGGAACTGAATGAACACGAACGAGGCATGTTCATTTTCGTTCGTTTAACTTTGACCGACAAATGATAGAACAAGAACATGCAAACGAATAAGGTTTTCTTTTTCTTGTTCTTTCCTTAATAACATTAATGAACAACGAACGTAGACTATCAAACTAAACTGAACTTAGACGAACATAATTGATAATTTATTTATGAGTAGACTACGTTTTAATGGGCCCAAAAAATTTAAATGAAAATAGTAACAAACTTAAACTAACGAACATAAATAAACGGACATAAATGAGTTCAAACAAACAAACAAGACATGTCTACTTATTCGTTTGTTTATATAAATGAAAAAAAATATCAAGTTCGTTTATTTATTTCATGTAAAACTTTTGTTCAAACATTAACTTATTTGGGTAATTCGAAAACACGTCTATGACAGTTTCGTGTCGAACCCACAAACAAATTTAGCTAAATGGTATGACATTTTAAAATATCTATTTAGTTTTAACTCTTTTCAAATGTGTTTATGCCATTATGATGGTTGGGTATTTTAAGCCCAAATTTAAAAATTTTAAAAGTTTATATACTAAAAGCAATAACTTATATGTTAAGTCTATATGCCCAAAAGCTCATTTCTTTGTTATGTTTTAATTCATTTCATAAACTTGCTTTTATAGAATCGCACGAGCAGGCCCCTGGATGGAGTTGAAACCAAAAGATTGAGAATGACGTTAGATAGAATAAGGAAATGAATGATGTTAATATAAAGAGTGTTATATGATTGAGTTGGATTTATGGGCCGGTTTTGACCAACCTATGTTAGCATAAAAAGTGTGTGATATGATTGAGTTAGATTTATGGGTCGGTTTTGACAAACCTCTGTCTAGGGCCAACAATTTGTTTACTTTTGGTGACTTTACATTTACTTAGACACGTTTCAAGAAATGTGAGTTTTTCCTCTTTTTTTTGTTGTAGGCCTCATTTAAATTTATAAAATTTACCGCGGTGTTGTTCCTCTTATCAAAAAAAATATATTAATTAATCATGAAGCATAGAAAAACTTTCTTTTTAGGTTATGTAAGGCCCCATCACCGGTGCCTTACTTTGGACATTGGATTTACTCATAAACACAGTTCTAAACATCATAGTTAAATAGAACTTTCACCGAATGTTAAATCTTTCATAAAACATTACATAATAATTCATAACTTGTCAAAAACAACATCTTGTCTTTCAATTTTGGAAACTTCAAACATAAAACATAACAATCTTCCATGAGATGCCAGTCTCTTCCCTTCCATGCCATGAGCCCACGTCAAGCGAGCTGCCGCATCCTATCCACCTGCGTGCATACTAAAAGTCAGCTATGCTACTACTAGAAAATGAGGCTAATGCAACATTTTAAATGCAACATTTTACAATTGTGTTGCAATAGACCCTAAGACAACTTCAATCAACATAAAAGTTGCATTAAAGGATCCAATGTAACTTTTTTCATAAAGTTTAAATTGCAACCTTTTTCTTAAAAGTAGCAAATTATATTAAAATTTTAACTTTTATAAAAAAAAGTTGCAACCATTCCCCACACAACACATACATAATATATGGGATCAAATCCTCTCAAAACTGCAAATAAAGAAAATGTATACCGGTATTCTATTATTTGGGCTCCTTAGGTACGTTTATTACAAAATAATAAAAGTATATTTACGATGGTTAATATAGTTATAAAAGTATATTTACTTAGTATTTTTATGAAAAGATTAAAAAGCATTATAATTATTTTAGTAATTATAAAAATGATTGCATAATAAAGATTTAAAATGCTTCAGATAATTTATAATACAACAAGAGTGCATAAATGGAATCAACTTGCAACCTATTTAGATGTATCCATAAGCTGAAATTGCCATGTACAATAAAATGAACATATATGTCTACAGTCAATATTAATATTTTCATAATATTAACTACAAGTAAATATTTCATAATATCCGAGTTTGGGTTAGATATGATGGAAAGACTGGTTGATTAAATGGGAGTAAACATAAACTGGGTAAGACTCACAAAACCCACAAACCCCAAATCATTAAGTCTCGGTTATTTACCATAGGATCGGTTATTGGGTCATGCTCAACCTTACCATTTAGAAGTTAGAAGGTTGCTCATTTATTTCATTCCTTCCAAAATACCACTTTCACCTCCAAAATTCCAATCCACTTTCTCAGTTTCCCTCTTTCTTTGCAGTTCGCCCCTTCCCGCATTTGCCTGTGTAAAACCGTCTGACATTTCAAAGAGAACCAGAAATTAGGGATGCACGCTAATTGCAACATTCGAGCTCTATGGATCATTAACTATCAAGACAAATTTGTCTGTCTCTTGGTAATTTTAATTGCTATATTCGTAATATGGGTTTTATGTTTGTTTTAATTTTATAGATACGACTTACACTTTGCTCAATTTCTAAATCTAAGTATCAAAACATCAAATAAATTTTGAATGGACATCAAATACGACTTATCCCCCTCCCTCGAGTTTTTGGGGAAAGTTAGATACCGAAGATCTCTTTGTGGTTCAGGCAACTGACAAATCTACCCATGTCGCGTAAATAGATAAGGCAATTCTTTTGGTTTTTATATTGTACAATGTTAGCATCTGAGATTGCACACCACAGATTTAATATAAAGGTCACATTTTCAATCAATTATAAACCCCGTCAAATTGAGTATCATGTGCGCTTTTACTTTCTAGATATCGACGTTAACCTATTATAATTCAAATTTTGCGTACATTAGTTTCAATTGTTAGCAAAGCACATTAAACAACCTTATTGTTAAGTTGTGACTTGTGAGCAAAGTACATTCTACAACCTTAGTTTTTAGCAAAGTACATTATACAACAGTCTTCACAAGTTCAATACTCAAGAATAAAAGTTTATTTTGTGTTAGTTCCATCAAAATTGCCGTTATCATTATAACGTCCAACTTTATTGGATTCTCCACACAATTTCTTCGCCACATAGGTAAGTTTCTTCTACTTCCGCTTTTATATCCAGCTTTATATGTTACTCTGATTATAATATTTTACGGTTCAACTATATGTGTGTGTGTGTGTTAGATGTTAATCTATTTTTTACTATGATCACAACAGTATTATAGTATGTTAGTTGATGAATGATATTGTTTTTCTTTGTATGAAAGACACATAGCTTCTGAGAATTGCAATAGTAGGATCTTTCAAGTAGATATAATATTGCTTAGTATTTATCTATTTATCTATAATTTGCAGTATAGCCAGCTTAGTTTTCTTAATTTAATTCAAGTAGGTATAATATTGTATGGTTATCTTCAATATATATATGCTAACTGCTGTATGTTTCTCTAAGTGTGATATTGTATGGTTAAATTGCGATATAACTAGATTGGAATTGTTCATTTAAGTTGTCTTCTATTTACATGATATTTTGTTCTTTATTCACACTTGTTCATACTATCTTTCTGCCATAGATTACCAAATTAACATCAAATGCCACATGATAGATACACCTTTCATGTCTTTTTTTTTTCAGATGAGGGATGTATTGATGGATAGAACTATGCATCTTGCGAAGGCTCTTTCATAATCTTCTCATGTAATACTTCCTGTGTAAAATACCAAGCAACAAGCATGTTTAATTTGAATTAAGTCAGCATCATTTGTTTGTTTGTTTGTTTGTTTGTTTTGTTTTGTTTTTGCAGAATACAACTTAGAAGAAAGAACCACACATCAAGAAGCTACGAAACCAGGTTACAACCTTCTTATCATACTGTATTTTTAGATTTTTTTTAACTAAAGCACCTGTTATAGAATCATATAAAGTGAGGTTTGAAGTTGAAAAAACAGAATTGCTAGAAACGTGAAAAGAAAAGAAGTTGAAGAAAATTATCAAAGGAAAAAAGTTGAGCTAGAAGCTACACGGATATATTTTGACAGCCAACGAGCAAACTTTAAAGTTACAATGGGAGTATTATGGAACGATTATCTACTAGAGTATTTTTAGGATCTTATAGATTTGTAGGAGGTTTTCGTTACTTTTTATAGTTGTAGTTGACGACTTTATATTGATTAGTTTGTTATTTGACGTTGTAAAAGAGTTAAATTATGATATATGATCATCTATTGTATTTATGCTATAATTATTTTATTGATGTAATTGAGATACTATTGTGTATTAATAGAAATTTTAGTACTTTAAACAATAAGCTATGGAGTTGCATTTGTTTGTTTAAAGGTTGCATTTGTTGTAACAAAACTCTTTAAAAAGTGTTGGAGCCCGTATCAATAACAATTACAACTAACAGAACTCAGATCTGTGTATATAAGATTAATATGATTAAGGATCTAGCTCATAATTAACCTTGATTCAGTGTTATATATGTGTATATATTATCAATATATTATCTGTATAATGTTAAGGTGAAGCTTGAGAGAGAGATTGGACCGAAATTCGTTAATTAATCTCAAAACTTATATTAATTGTGAACAGGAGTTCACTATATATAGAAGGTGATCTGGTTCGCTAACATCCCCTAGCGAAACTGCCTCTCATTCGTTACATACATTAACATAGCGAAACACCCCCTGATTCGTTAACATCCCCTAACGAATCAGGAGGGAATACATTACTTGGCTAGTTCGCTAACATCCCCTAGCGAACTAGCCTTTAACTTAGCGAACTGGCTATTAAATAAACTAATTATTACATTAATTAATAAACAAAAACGTTAACGATAAATACAAAGACTCTAGACGCAAAACCGTGCACTAACAGACACCCCCTCGTCTTGAGCTCTTTGTCTTTAACTTATTTGAGGCGCTTGGACTGCCAGTCTCTGCAACTATGAATTCCATGTTCATGACACACACGAACGACTCGTTGGAATTGCATAACCAGGTCGTAATCTTCTTGGCGCTCGATCAAAATCTGCTTCCTGTGTAGCACATCATTGTCTGTCTCTGATAAATTAACAAACCACATCGGGTCGATTATCTTGATAAGCTCGGTCTGCAGTCCTCGACCACGAACAATAACGGCCTCGCTAGTACAATTGTCATAGTACCAACGGTTGAAAAACAGATAAATATCTTGAGGCATTGTCTTCACAGGAACCTTTTTCATCGTCTTTGGCGGCTTCACTTTCAAGACAAGTTTCTTCCAGCCGGTCCTTGGATCAATCTCGTCAATGCGCTTACGTCTTGGGACCTGAGGCTTGAAGAATTTGAAGCCATGATTGAACTCGAACAGTAAGTGTTGGTGAAACCACTCAGCTGTTCGGTAACCCCCACGATTGATAAATGGACGTCTCGCGAGGGTTCGTACATCCCAACGTGGTAGAGTTAAAACATCCATTATATTCTCGTAATACTGGACACCCTTTTCCCACTTGACTATACATACTTTAAGGTCCAAATCATAAGCACATGAAACAATGTCACCGTGTACCTTAGAAGCGGTCTTGAAGGTAGTCACCTGATTAGCCTTAACCCAAGAAGCAGCAGTATGTTTTTTTTCTTGATCTACATAACGATAAGCACTGATAAATTTACCCACTTTATGACGTTTGAACCATCTTTCTACGTCCTCATCAGTCACTTCTTTGAGTGAGGGTACTCTTCGCTGCACAACCTTTTCCAATTCATCCTCAGTCTCTTTAAACACCTCTTCTTGAAATACCGGAGCACCTTGATCAACGTTCGTGTGTTGATACAAGTCCGGGTACTCATCAGCAGTCACATCCTCCATATCAATGTCCTCATCCTCATAAACAAAATCTGTATTCATAAACAACGGATCAACTTCCAAATCCTCCTCAGTTATCACTTCGACATCGGGCTCAGTCTCTAAAGCAGTCAACTGATCGTCATTCAGCCCAAGCAGAATTGAAATCTGCTCCCGTGTCAAGGATCTAACCACAAACTCACCAACCTCTATCTCATCTATGTTTACCACACTACGAACCACCCCTGATCCATCAACAAATATCACTTTGTTAGCTGCAATCATTTCAATTGGCTTGGCAGCTGTTGGATCTTGATAAATAATTATCTGCTTGCTCGAATCATCACCGCCACTAACACCAGCACCAGAGGATGAACCATGCGATTTTTTAGGCTCACCTCCTGCACCAGATTCGTCAGGATCATCGTCGTCATTCTTGAGTTTCTTGAGGGCATCTTCTTTACAAGTTAATTGTAAAATCAACTCTTCTTGTTCCTTTAATTTCACCCCCTGAGACTCAACAATCGTACGCAACGACTTAGTCTCCTTCTGACAGAAAGAAATATAACTCATCATTCGTCGTTGATTCTCCATGAGTTGTTCTTGATTTTGATGGTCAGCTGCCATTTGATTTTATATAGATGTAGCAGATTTAGCAGCATTTCAGTTTGACGACCCGGTGGCAAGTTGTATACGGACGGGTGAACAGGTTGAACAGGTCCTTGAGGCTGAGTGATTCTCATGAATGAGACATCACTAGGCGGAGGTGGAGGAGGAGTAGTTGTTGGCGGAGGAGGAGGTCTCATTGATGTAGTAGGAGATACTGTAGACAATGCAGCAGGAGGTCTCGGTATCTCGGTTAACGCCATTTGAGGAATAAGACCGAGCCTCTCGTGTGACACCAACATCGTCGTCAAAGTAAGCATTGAAGTGCTAGTAGTTAGCGGCACCGCTGAGCTTTGAGGCGTTGTATGACGTGGTGGTGGGGTTCCAATGATTACCCCAGCCCCAGCAGACACACGGGGCTACTTTGATGATTCACCAGTAGCTACAGCTTTACCCTTTCTTTTTCTTTCCAGCTGAGCTTTCATGGTGGCAGCTAGAGCAGCATCGACTGCATCTTGTTGTTCATTAAGAGCTCGTTCACCAGCTCCACCATCACCATCATTCCTATCATTATCTCCACCATCACCGTTCCCACCTTCTCCCCCTTCACGCTCGGAATCCGAATCGTCGTGGATCCAGCGCTCATTAGGAGGACATACATAATTCTGATTGATTATATGACCAATCATCCGTTTATCCTGTGGTTTTTCCTTTCTATAAATTAACATACGATGAACGGTATCAGCAGTCATGTGTTCTTGATGAAGTACATCATCCACTCTTGTATGATCGATATCCAAATTCGGAATCAATTCTTGCATAATAAGCTGTAGGAAACAAGGGTACATCAAGAATTTCTTCGACTGTAGAGTTTGCTGAACCTGTTCTTTCAGATGATCAAAGATGAGTTCTGAGTAGTTGAAGGGCTTGTTCAGGATTAGGGCAATAAACGCCGACTGCAAACTTAGGCGACACTCATCAAACCCACCGTGACGTCCACTCATACAATGAAGTAGAACATGCAACAGATACTTGTATGGTGGACACAACCCGTTCTTGTTCAGCATAGATTTACGAATATCACCACCCTAGTTCAAACGTGTGAATAAACCTCTAACCAATGTCCTGTCAAATTCACTCGGGTTATCATCATTATCGTCAAATTGAAGTACCCGACGAATGACCTCAACATCAATCGTAATTGGAATCTGATTGATTGTAGCTCGAACCAATTTATCTGCCTCAACAAATTCCGCCGTGTTCCAAAATTGCCTGATTATACTAAGATACACCTTTGGTCTATCAGTTATAGCATAGTGTATCTTTGATCGTCGTAAGAAAGTCAACATAGCTCCAAACGTTTCCAAATCAGTCACATCTTGATCAACATAAGCACAATGTTGTGCTTTTTATCAAACGGCAATAAGATCACTTCAGTTTGTTGATCTTGTTGATCCTGTGGAGGTTGTTCTGGTGGTTGTTGATTTTGTTGTTCTTGATCAGTCATGTTTTACTGTATAAATAAAAACGAATATGAGAAGAGATATCAAAATATATCAACATATCTATAGACGGTGTATATATATAATCAAAGGATATGTATAATTAATATATTTACGCGTATTAGACGTTTTAAATTCTTTAATTAAATTAATTGAATATTGAAATTAAGTTAATTAATAAATGTCATTCGTTGGGAATCACACTGATTCGTTACAATAAGATAACGAATCAGGCGATTCGCTATCAAGTAAATACTTTAACGAACTGAACATAGCGAATTACTATTTAATTTTGACGAACTAAACTCTAGTTCGTTATAATTTAAGCGAATCCATATCCGATTTGTGTAACATCTTATTCGCTTAGCTAGTTCGTGTAAGATCTTAACGAATTGGACACGAAACAGTCCCAATTCGCTAAGATTAACGAATGGTCAAAAAATTAAGACTTTCTCTTTGACTCGCATAGTCAAGGTCAAAATCAGGAAGAACAACAACAGTCAACATTATAAACCCAGATTCAATTAGACCATAACTATCATTGAACCATCGAGATAATGAACTCGTTGTACTCGGAATCACGCTCATAAGTTAAGATCGATGAGATTGAGGCTCAACATCTCTAAATACCTAAGTGAAACTAGCTAAACATAAACACCGAGACCATGAACACACAATTAACCCATCAAACAATAATCAAATGTTGATTAGAGTCCACCACGGGTATCGACGATCACAATGATATGTAAATTAACAAGTATGTCAACACAAATTATACCGAAATGGGGTTTATAAACTCGGAAACCCTTACCCCCTTAACAGTTCATAATTTAACTATCAAATCTTAGCCATTTTTTGACGAAAATTAGATCGCCATGATCTGCTATACCTTAGAAATCCAAAGATATCTTAGAAATATCAAAACGTGACAATTGAAATTTCAGAGAAAATTTTGAATAAGGTTACCTTAAGGTGAAGGAAGAAGGCGAACAGTGAATAACTGTTCGTTTTCTTATCTTATATAACCTTGCACACAACCCGAGGTACAGCAGGCACGAAGTAGGCACTTCGTTTGAATAAAGTTAGCGAATAAGCCCATTCCCTAATTCAATCGTTACCTTAGGTTAGCGAATCACTTCCTGATTCGTTACATTAAATTAGCGAATCAAGATATGATTCGTGATGTGATTCGTTAAATATGCATAACGAAGGGATGATTCGTTACAGAGTGCGGAAGCGAATTAGGTTAGCAAACCAGAACCTAGTTCGCTAAAGAATCACCTAGTTCGTTATCCATAAATAACGAATTAGATTCTAATTAAAAAATCTTTTATTTAATTTAAAATTAAATAATTAAATGAATTAAATAATTAAATAAAATAAATAAATTAGGTTATCGAGAATCTTTTTATCCTAACAACCAAATACCTTAAAAACGTTTCATTTTTCCGAAACATAACTTAAAATAATATGAAAAGAAAAAAAAAGGAAAAATCTTTTTGGAATTTTATAAAAAATAAAAAATAAAGAATTTATTTACAAAAAAAGTATCCGAATCATAAAAATAGACAATATTTTTGTGTTTTTCAATGATTTATCAAAAAACAGTACATATTTTTGTATTTTTGTCGAGTTTGAGCAGAGAATCATATTGACCAAATTGCCCTTCCATCACAGTTTTATATTTCAGCGATATTATGACTGGCGATAAGTCGGTCATTGGTATTGTTATCCACATAAATCTAATAACACACATTCAAGTATTTTTGTGATATGATTAATTTGTTCAATTAAAGCACAGAATATTAGAAACTATTAGCCTCTAATCTCGGTTCAAGCTTAATTTGATTTTTGCCAAATCACCCCAACTTAACTTAAACCATTATATTGTTGATCAAAATTTTTTATACCAATTTTGAAATTTTGAGCAATGCATCAAGTTTCCTTTATTGTGAGTGAGTATGCATGAGTCCATCTGTCGGCTTACATACATTGTATCCCCTGGGGTCCGTTTCTTATTGGTATTAAGACGCACGCAAGGGAGGAACAATTGTATGACTAACGGCGGATTTTGATCAAGTCCGTAATTTAAATTGTACGAAGTACAGCGGTGATCAAGTTTAATGACTTTGGGTTTGCTTCTTGAAAGCGAGTGAAATATTCATGCTTATGAATACCCAGATGTTGGTGCATAATGTCAGTAGTTCATATTCTAGTGTCTGTAATCCAGTCTGTAATGTTAATTGTGTTTTGTTTATGTTTAAGCGAAGTTACTGACAAGTTCGCTTATCAGGCGAACTTGTTAGTCAAGCGAAGTTAGCAACAACTTCGCCTGAACATATCAGGCGAAGTTGTCGTGTATTTATACGCTAGGTCACGGCTTGTTTAGAGTTTTTTGAAGGTAATCGTATACAGACGTGTGTGAGTCGAGAGACGTGAGAACCAGAGAGTATTGAGTCTGTATTCAGTGATTATATCACGTGTTTCGGTTATAATATAACGTGTGTTCGTTTATTCTTATCGTGTGTTTGTTTGATTCGTGTTCTATGCTCGTAACAACCTACGCAGGGATTCCGCACCTGTGTAGATGGAGATATCCCGTGCAGATCCATCCAGGGAACCTACAATTGGTATCAGAGCAATTGCTCAATTGTGTGGTTCGGGATATTCACGCGGGTGTAGAAATCGTCCCGTTTCGACTATTCGCGGGACGTGTTTTCTGTGTTTTTGTGTCATTCTTACCTCCTACCATCGTATTCAACCCTTTACACCGTCAAAAACCTCGAAAAACCCAGAAATCAGATCTGTAGAAACTTCGTGTTCATCAGGCGAAGTTGCCGTCACTGTTCGTAGGGTTTCGGCGAAGATATAAGGTTAAGCGAAGTTATCCACAACTTCGCCTACCTTCTCAAGTTCGCCTAACTCAAGCGAAGTTCTCTACAACTCTGCCTACCTCCTAAGTTCGCTTACCTCAAGCGAAGTTAAGAATCAGCGAAGTTCTTCAGCGAAGTTAAGACTTAAGCGAAGTTATCCGTAACTTCGCCTACAGTACTTTTCAGAAGAAATTTTTTTTTTTGTTTTTCGGGTTTCTTAGTTTTTGAGAAAGATGTCGTCAATTAACATCTCAGAGTTAGTTAAGATGGAAGTAGAAGCAGGGTCAGCTACTAAGGCCCCAAAGTTGCTTAAAGGAACCGACTTCGTTGCTTGGAAGGATCGGTTCGAACAATATGTCAAGTACCAGGATGCGAAAATGTGGGTATGCATCCAGGATGGTTATATTCCACCAACTATGGAGTACGAAGGTCGTGATCAGATCAAAAAGTACAGCAAAATGGAAGAAGAAGAGAAAAAGATGTATGAGGCCAAGAGCAAGGCTCATGCTGCTATCACTATGGTTCTTCCACAAGAGATCCTTCATACTTTTAGAAAGTACAAGATAGCAAGAGAGCTTTGGGAAGCTCTTGAGAACCGGTTTGAAGGAAATGTGGGAATCCGTGCTTCGAAGATCAAATTGCTCAAAACTCAATTATCGGTCTTCAAGTATCTGAAAAACGAATCACTTGATGATATCATCACCAGATATTATCATCTGATGACTGAACTCAGCAACTATTCAATTGCATACAAAGAAGATGAGATTGTTGAGAAGCTTCTTGATGCTCTCCCACCAAAATGGGAGATGTATACTGTGTTGATGAGAGAAGATAAAGACTTTGCTGACTATGACCTTGAGACAGCAGTTAACAAGCTCCGAACCTTTGAGCTTAACATGGTTAGAAAGGAGACACCTACGGATCAGGTTCAAGATCCAGGTATGTATGGTGCTAAAGTCAACTCTAGTTCAGGTTCGAAGACTGAATCAGCTGCCTACTACTCGAAGGGAGAGTCGGGCGCCAACTCATCACATGAGGGGCATGTGTCAGTCAACACGAATGGTGATGTTTGCTTTGTAGCAGGTGGATCTAGTGCATCTAAACCGCAAGCAAGCAAGAGTAGTTGCTCTCCAAGTAGTCCTAGCAACAACTACTCTAAGATGCCTATGAGTGTCAAATCTGCTGAAGAGCAGTTTGCTCTCTATGCTTCTTTTATTGCTTCCTATGAGAACTACATTCAGGGGAAGATTGTTGATCCAGCTATGTTGGATGAAGACTATGACCAGATTGATGCTGATGATCTGGAAGAAATGGATCTGCAATGGCAGATGGCTATGATAGTGAGAAGAGTGAAACGGTTTATGAAAAAGACCGGAAGAAAGTTTGTCGGTGGAAGGCCAGGGTTTGACAAGACGAAGGTAAGATGCTACAATTGTCAGCAAAACGGCCACTTTGCTAAGGAGTGCAGAAATGAGCGTGTAGAACGTGGTCAAGGCAAGTCTACACAGCATAATGGGGGTAGTAAAGATTATAGTGCCATGATTTCCAGAGAAGATGGTGAATATAACTGGAACCTGCATTCTGAAAAAATCTTTGAACAGGCAAATTTGGCGAATGTGGAAAATGAAGAAAGTGAGAAAGCTACTGGAGAAGAAAAAGCTTTCATGGCTGATGCTAAAGACCAGCTCTCCGAGGTATGTTCTAAACCTACTTGTTCTAAATGTGAAAACTTGTCTGAGCAATTAGCAACTATAACTGATCAGTATGTTAGTTTGGATGCTGAGTTTAAAACTCTAAAAGAAGATCATCATTTTACAAAAGAAAGAGAAAATAGCTATAAAGTTAAAATAAAAGCTTGTGAAAAAGATATTAAAAGTCTAAAAGCAAAACTTGCTGAAAAAATTCAAGTGATTGATCTAAGCTATGAAGTTTTGGAAGAAAAAACCAAACTAATAGCTGAAAGAGAAAAACAGATTGCTGATCACCAGGTGAAAGTGGTGGAACTGAATAGAAAACTTGAGCAGTTCAGAAATTCCTCTGCTATTCTTGATCACCTTGTTAGTGATCAAGGTTCCTCAGTTAAGAGGGGAGGAATTGGTTATCATGAGGTTCCACCACCTTATAATCACAATTACACTTTTAATCCTAGTAATCAGAAATCTGTTGACTTTGAGGTTGTTCAGACAGTTCCAATTAAGGTAACTAGTAAAGAACCAGATGTTAGTAGAGGCGAAACAAGTCCGCCTGTGTCAAGTGTTAAAATTTCTGTTCCGAGTCCGGTCTCATCAGATTCGGATAAGTCATTCGAGTCGGGTAAGACAAAGGAGGAGGTTGTATTACCAAACAGTGGAGAGAAAGATAAAACAACTAAAAAGAGTTCTCCGCTAAACCCTTATGTCCCACCATATATGAGACGAACGGGCGGTAGTACAGCCTCGACATCCAAAACAACTGTTGAAAAGAAAGTTGAGCATATGTGTTGTTTTAGGTGTAATCAATTAGGGCACCTAGTTGCAGATTGCCCTCTGAAGCAGCGATTCAGAGGTGTGAGGCATACCAAAACTGAGACTAAGCCTAATGGTAATTATAATACTGGTAAAAGTGAAAACCATTCAAAATTCAGAAATCAGACTAATTCAGGTTTTCAAAGAAACCAATCTCAGTTTCACACTGCTGATAACCAAACAGTAAGTTATAATTCTTTCAATTCACAAAGGTTTGGAAGGCCTCACAATCAATCTACAAGGAGGTATACTAATAGGACTTACAGGAATTATACAGAGACTAACTTTGGAAAGCCAAAGTTCGGGATGTATAGATCCAAGACCAATTGGTCTTGGGTCCCTAGATTATAATCTTTTGCTTTAATCGTGCAGGAACAGTTGAACAGGGCTGCAAATAATCTTTGGGTTGTAGATAGCGGCTGTTCCCGGCACATGACGGGTAACAAAATCTTGTTACACGATTTGAAACCTGTTCAAGGAGGGAGAGTGAGCTTTGCTGGAGAAAGTGGAGGCAAGATTACAGGAATGGGAACGGTGTCTAATGGAAAGATGACTCTAGAGAAAGTAAACTTTGTCGAAGAATTGAAGTACAATCTGCTGAGTGTGTCGCAGATCTGTGATAAGGAGTACACCGTACATTTTACAAAGAATGAGGCGATTGTGTTGCATCCTGGTTTTCAGATACCAGAGGAGTGGATTGTGATGAAGGCTCCACGTGAGAGGAATACGTATATTATGGATATGAGGTCGACTGAAATGGCCACGGAAGAATCATGCCTTATGACAAAAGCGAGCGAATCGGAGTCCGAATTGTGGCATAGGAGAATGGGGCACATTCATCTTCGGAAGATGAACCACATTGTCAAGAATGGACTTGTGCTGGGCGTTCCCTTGAAAAGTTTCAACTTTGAAGACAAATGTCTAGCGTGCAAGAAGGGAAAGCAGCACAAGAAATCCCATCACACCAAGAAGGTAAATTCTATTGTCAGTACTCTAGAATTGCTTCACATGGATCTCTTCGGTCCCGTGAATGCAAAAAGTCTAGGAGGTACTTCTTATTGCTTGGTGATCACTGATGATTACTCACGATATTCGTGGGTATATTTCCTGAAATCAAAAGAAGAAACGGCTCATATGGTGAAGAATTTGATTACCAAAGTTGAGAACGTTATGGATAAAAGGGTTAAGTTCATCAGGAGTGACAATGGAACGGAGTTCAAGAATTATGAAATGGAGATCTTCTGCCTTCAGAAAGGGATTGAGCACCAGTACAGCGCTCCGTATACTCCGCAACAGAATGGAGTGGCTGAGAGGAAGAATAGAACGTTAATTGAAGGAGCCAGAACTATGCTGGCTGATTCGAAGCTTCCTATGGTGTTCTGGGCTGAAGCTGTTGCTACAGCCTGTTATATCCTGAATAGAGTCTTGACTGTTAAAAGACTTAATAAAACGTGTTATGAGCTTATGCATGGGAGGAAGCCCAACTTGAGTGGTCTTGAACCATTCGGGTCCCCTTGTTCGATTTTAAAGACAAATTCTAAATTTGGTGAAGTAGCCGATGAAGGAATCTTAGTCGGTTATGTTGTTGGGACTCCCAACAGACGTGTCTTTAATACATCGACCGGCAAGGTTGAGGTGGTGTGTAACACCGATATCACAAGTTACAAACCGCCAAAACCAAGCAACGGACCTGCTGAGTTTTTCGACTATGATAGACTTTTTAAGTCTTTTAACATACCTTATTTGGATAGTGCAGAAGTAGAAGAAAGAGTTGCTACGAAGATGATCATTGATGAGGAAGAAAATCTAGTGCAAAGACAACTGTTTGATAAATGTCAACCTTCCTCATCAAATGCTATCGATACCCCTGCTGCGTCTCCTGAAGAAGAATTTTTCAATCCGTTTCACTCTCAGCAAGGAACAACCATTGACGAGCTCTCTTTTAACTTGGAAGACAATTTGCATGTCGGTTCGGTTCCGACCACGAGAATTCATAAAGATCACCCTTTGGAGAATGTGATTGGTGATGTGTCTTCCGGTGTACAAACAAGACGTAGCTTGAATGAGCACACCTGTGTTTACACAAGCATTAAGGAGACAGGCATAATCAACGAATGCTTGTACACCTGCTTTATCAGCCAGATTGAACCAAAGAATTATCAAATGGCTCTAAAGGACAGCTCGTGGGTCGAAGCCATGCAAGAAGAGTTAGCTCAGTTTAAGAAAATAGAAGTATGGAATCTGGTTGAAAAACCGAAGAATGTGCATGCGATAGGCACTAAATGGGTCTTCAAATGTAAGAGAGATGAGAAAGGGGTTGTTATCAGGAATAAGGCGAGGCTGGTTGTTAAAGGCTTTAATCAACAAGAGGGGATTGATTACAATGAAGTATTTGCTCCTGTGGCAAGATTGGAAGCCATTCGGCTGTTTTTGGCATTTTCTGCTCATAAGGAGATGAAAGTTTTTCAGTTGGATGTGAAGAGCGCGTTCCTAAACGGTAAAGTCGACGAGGTTGTGTATGTTGAGCAACCTCCGGGTTTTCCTGACCCTGACTTTCCCGATCACGTGTACAAGCTAAGTAAAGCGCTGTATGGACTACATCAGGCACCTCGTGCCTGGTACTCAACGTTATCCGATTACTTGCTTGAGAATGAGTTTGAAAGAGGTAAGATTGATAGCACGTTGTTCTTCAAGAGAAAGGGAAGCGACTTCCTGCTGGTGCAAGTCTACGTGGATGACATTATCTTTGCTGCATCAAAAGTCTCCATGTGTCAGGAGTTTGAGGCCGTCATGAAGAAAAGGTTTGAAATGAGTGCTATGGGTGAACTAACTTTCTTTTTAGGATTGCAGGTTGATCAGAAGAAGGATGGGATGTTCATTCATCAGACCAAGTATGTCCATGATGTGCTCAAACGCTTCAAGATGGAGGACAGCACTCTATTCGATACTCCAATCTGCGTCAACCATAAATTGGGTGCTGAGACAGACAATGACGCAGATATGGACCCAACTCAGTATCGGGCTATTATAGGTTCTTTAATGTACTTAACTGCTTCTAGGCCTGATATTATGTTTGCAGTTTGTCTTTGTGCTCGTTTTCAGGCAAACCCAAAGGAATCTCACATGAAGGGTGTGAAGAGGATCTTGCGATATCTCAAAGGCAAACCTAAGCTGGGGTTGTGGTATGCGAAGGGAGGAGACTTGGAGTTGGTAGCTTACACAGATTCTGATTATGGAGGGTGCAATCAGAGTCGGAAGTCAACTACTGGAGGATGTCAGTTTCTAGGAGGCAGATTAGTGTCCTGGCAATGCAAGAAGCAGACATCAGTCGCCATTTCAACATGTGAGGCAGAATACATGGCAGCATCCAACTGCTGCTCCCAGGTTCTGTGGATTCAACAACAGTTACGCGACTATGGTCTGAATTTCTCACTTACTCCAATTTGTATTGATAACAATGCTGCGATCCCAGTAACTAATAATCCCGTAAAGCACAGTAAAACTAAACATATTGACATACGTCATCATTTTATACGGGATTGTGCTGAGAAGAAACTGATTGTGCTTGAAAAGGTGGATACGCTTGATAATTTCGCTGATTTATATACTAAAGCATTTGACAAATCAAGATTTCAAAACCTTGTTGAGTTGAATGGGATGATCAATCCCGAGTAACCATGCTTTTTGTGCATATATATATAAAAAAAAATGTCACTATCGCTTAAAATTATGTCGGTTACCTCAGTTTGAAGGACATATCCTCGGATATGTTTGGTCCTCATTTTCTACTTGTAGAGTTTGAGGGTTGCCATTAACCAGATGACTGAATGTGACCGGGGCGGTTTATGATGTGTTTTTATTCTTTCGCTGAAAATTAGTCGTTCATACTTAGTTAGAAGGACACATACTTGTATGTGGTCGGTCCAGCGGATCCATTGGATCCTCAGGATAACCGTTTACCTGAAGACTTTGAACTGATCGGGGCGATTGAAGTCAAAAAAATTTTTTTAGGGAAATGAAATTATTTTTCAAGTCTACTACTTCGTAAGAAGTTCTGTTACTATGTTTTAACAGAAAATTGACCCAACCTTGGAAAATGATAGATTTACTGATTCTGTGTGCTTAACTAGTGAAGTTATTAGGCTTAAAAGGCTTTAGAACAGTCATTGTATGTCATGGTAGCTTTTTATGGTGCGTAAAAGTAGAAGTGATACTAACTAAATCTACTCGATTTTATGTGGAAACTTCTTAAGAGTTCTGCATGTCTTCATATATATCTTTCCGAATGATAGGCAGAAAAGCGATTACCCAGTCATACACGAGCCTGTTAGTGTTCTGATTCCCGTGAAGAAAGCGTGTCAAGAGACTGCAGTGATCCAGATTCGGGACTTGCAGTTGTTCTCTATGTGTTTGATAAAAAAAAATAATAATAATAATAAAAAAATTTATAAGTCATTGAGACATTCTTTAACTTGAAATGTCAATCATGATGTAAGAAAGAGAACGGGAAGCAGAGTCTAAAGATCGAAGAATACTTACAACTTAATCAGACACTACGGGTCGAAGTCAATTCGGGGTGACTTGGGGAAAGCCAAATACGCTTTGAGAATAGATAGGAGGCATCATAATCTCTGAGTTATTGCCCACTTAATTTTTGAGCTTAATTGAACTTAACTCGTATCACAGAAACGATGAAAACCATCTTAAGTTATTTACCTGCCTACAACCTGTTTCTTTATGTCATAATACAGCTAAACACGGATCTATGTGACAGTCACGTAGTTAGTATGATTCCTGTTCGGATCTTTTCTAAAACGTAGTAGTCCCTGTCGAGACTGAAATTTGATCCCTTGTACTTTAATTTTTAAAAGTTTTTCGTACTTAGGTAGTTTATGATTTTATAACTGGTTACTTGGACTTGATCGTGTCATTTAATTCTTAAAGGGAAGTTTTTAAAACTTAATTGCAAAATGTTCAAACTATAGGGGTTTATTTTGTAAAATCGGAGAACTTGTGAATAACTTCGCCCTAGGCGAAGTTATCCACAATTTCGCCTGTGTAACTCCGCCCCTATATAAAGAATACTTAAGGTCAAAAAGTTCATTATTTTCTGAAATTCGGCGAACTTATTCTCTCGATTAATCCAGCGAACTTGTCCGTTTTCCAGCGAACTTATCGTTTTTTTTTTCGATCCTTGTGCTTATTTTTCCAGTTTCCGTTTCGATTTCAAGGTGTGTGTTGTCATTATATCGTATAATCCTTGTTCTTCGATGTTAATCAGTGGTCGTTTCGACCCGGTTATGGACCTCGGACCGTCGGACCGTTCAATCGGATTTTTCAAAAATTGTTTTACGTGGTTCTAATCAGTTTGATCGTCTAAATAACCTTAAAATCATGTGTTTCGGACCCCTCAATCGTCAAACTAACCATGAAACATCAGATTTCCGAGTTTGAATCTGCTTACTGTCGCCGATTCATATTCAGGCGAACTTATAGGTTAAGCGAAGTTATCCGTAACTTCGCCTAAGGTTTAACTTCGCCTGATAATGAATTATGCAACAGTATATGAGGCGATGTTGTGGTTAGGCGAAGTTATCATTAACTTCGCCTGGACCTTTTACTTAAAAGTTAATAGACGAAGTTACAGTTGAAGCGAAGTTGTTTACCAACTTCGCCCCACCTATAACTTCGCCTATACAGAATAATCACAACTTCGCTCATGGTAACAGGCGAACTTGTGGTTTGCCTTGACGGTCATCTAACTTGATCTGTTTGTTGCAGATATGGCTACAGTAGCAGGTGCTGGAGGTGCTGGAGGAGATGATGGAGGAGATAATGAGAGACAATTATTTCCGGGTCATAACATGTATATCACACTTGACCCAGACGCGAGTGGAGTAGATGATTTCCGCGAAATCATCACATTCCTGCTACGCTCGCGGATATTCCACGCCATTACGACAACTCTGCCAATTTCCTTGCCCAACATTGAGGATTTCTGGCAGACGGTGGAATATGACTGCCGCGTCGACCCCCCGGTGATGCGTGCAACGGTAAATGGTCAGGATGTTCAGTTCTCGTCTGAACAAATCCGGGTGGCTTTGCAATTCGGAGAGGAGACGAGGGACGACCCGACAGAGTTTGTTGCTCCGTTCCGTGATGGAGCATTTCTACGAATGGAATATTCTGGTCCCTTGGGGGATACACAAAGAAGGAAAGGTTTCTTGCTCGATCAGTGGCACTTCCTCATGCACGTAATGATTGTCTGCATGTCAGGGAGGAAGGCGGGCACTGACTGGATGGGCGCGACCTTGCAGTCGGCGATGACTGCTCTGACTTATAACAAGCGTTACAGCTTGAGTCAGATGGTCTTCTATGAGATTGATCGACAGCGAAGGGAGATGGGGCGTGAGAGATTCATCATGTATCCAAGATTTCTCCAAATGATCTTGAATCATGTTGCTCCCACGTTGCCTCAACGTCGCCCTATCAGATACGTGGAGAGTGTGAACAAGCGTATCTTTGCTCAATGTAGAACTTCGAGTGCTAGAAGCAAGCCTGAACTGCGTCCTAGGCATACTCCACTGTTTGGGTATTTAATCAACCCGGAGTATGTTCCTGCTAATGGGGACGAGTTTAGAGATCCTCAAACACAACAGGCGGGAGCACCTCAAGCTGTACCTGCTGCGCCTGTTGTGTCAGCTGAAGAAGAGGTAGACCTTGACGCTGCTTTTGGCGGCCAAGGATTTTTTGACATGGACCGAGTTGATCTTCAAGAAAATATACAGGTCTCGGTTCCACAGAGTACGGAAGTAAATGTTACTAGAGCAGCTACGACGGTGGATGACTCAGATTTTGATGATGTAATGGATGAGGCAAGACGTATGATGGTGACTCAAGAGAGGACGTATGGGAAGAGAAAGAGGACAGATGACGACAGTGAGTCAGAAGAAGAAGAAGACATTCATAAGTTGATCAGACGTTCAAGAAGGGACAGGACAGGTGCAGGTAGGGGAGCTGGTGAGAGCTCTAGAGTCATACGTTTCTCTCCGCCCGCACTGTCCGGTATGTCAATTGTCCCTACACCATTACAGGTCACAAGGCCAAGCGCCACGGACGTTCCCATGGTGGCTACATCATCATCTATTGGCCTCCCATCCATCACACTCCAGCTGACGACTCCAGATATTGTATCGTTGCCGCCTCCAACGCTTACTCCGTCGGAGGTTGTTGTACAGGTTATTGAGTCGACAGTGGTTCACACTGCAGGGTTATCGGTCACGATACCACCTGCGGTTACGTCCACAGCTACTTCTGATGTCCCGGTTTCATTCAAAATCCCTCCTCAGTATACTCAAGACATATCTCACATGAGGTTCGATTTCGATGCAACCCTATCAGACTCGGAAAGAATAGCTGCACTAGAGCGGGTCGTGGCAGAGCAATCTAGGATATATCTTATCCAGACCCAGGCTATTCAGCGCCTAGTAGCAGAAAATCAACTACAGTCGTCCCTCCTGGTTGAACATGGAAAAATTATAGATGCTATGAAGGAGTTCTTGGCATCTCAGGGGGAGACGAGCTGTAAAGGCGACGAGCTCAGGACAAAGAAGAAAAATGACAGAGACGATGATCCCAATGCATCGAAAGGTGAAGGTGGTGAGTTGCCAAGAACTACTCAAGCTCTTAGGACAACCACAGCTCAGGGGGAGTCTGCAGGTGCAGCTGGCGGTTCTGGTGGTGATGAGGTGGTGATTGTAGATGACGAGGAGATGGGAGATGATGTGATCGATGCCTTGAAGGAGTTGGATGATGATATGTTAGATGTTGATGATGTGTGTGATGATGATGTGCTGCCATTAGAAGAAATTGAGAAGATTGGTGCACAGATAGTGATAGAAGATGATGTTGAAGAAGGTGAAATTGTAGAGGAGAATGTTGAACACGAGCTTCCAACCGTTGAGAAGTCGAATGTATGTGAAGATACAGTAGTTGATGATACAGAATGGGAGGAGCAGCCTAGATGGAAGGAAGGCTATGCTCATTGGTTTATCAAAACGAAGAAGCCAGTGGTACCTACAATGTTCAAGAAAAGTTATAATATTAAAGGGTACGCTGAGTCAAAGAAAGGCATTATCTGTTGGTTATATGATGAACAGCTAAAAGTGTTCGTGGTGAAAAGATATGATGGGATCCTATACTTTAAGAGGACGTTGAGATCTCTAAATACCTTACCTGAGTGTGAGGTAAAGGATTTGGCCAGACTGGGGTTGATTAATAGAAGTGATGATAATATGGCCAGAGTTATTGGGAAGATAGTATGGAAAGAAAGTATTAAAGAGAAAAAGTTTGAGTTGTTAAAACCACAGAAAGGGAAATTAGTTGAAGATACTGAAAGAGGAATGAGAGCAGATGGCAAACCTTGGATGGTGATGAAATATAAGCCGATTCGGTGTTTGAAAGAGGTTCCAATGAAGACTATGCCTCAAGATGTGCTGAAAGATCTGAAATGGTGGTATGTGGATTGCCAGACTGCTGAAGCCGTGATGGAAGACGAAGACGAACAAGAAGTGCAAAGAGTGTATGATCCGATGCATCTTGTTAATTTATCTAAAGCTGATCTGCAGGTGTTAAACGAGAAGAAGATATTCTATATTCCTGCTTGGAAAGGCGAAGCGAGGAAATATCAGCGAGTAGTCACGGTCTGTGTAAGAGAGGGAGTGCATGCATGAAGATTACAAGACAAGTGCTTAAAGATAAAGATATGAAGCTACTGCCAAGGGGGAGTCTGTTGGTGCATAATGTCAGTAGTTCATAGTCTAGTGTCTGTAATCCAGTCTGTAATGTTAATTGTGTTTTGTTTATGTTTAAGCAAAGTTACTGACAAGTTCGCTTATCAGGCGAACTTGTTAGTCAAGCGAAGTTAGCAACAACTTCGCCTGAACATATCAGGCGAAGTTGTCGTGTATTTATACGCTAGGTCACGGCTTGTTTAGAGTTTTTTGAATGTAATCGTATACAGACGTGTGTGAGTCGAGAGACGTGAGAACCAGAGAGTATTGAGTCTGTATTCAGTGATTATATCACGTGTTTCGGTTATAATATAACGTGTGTTCGTTTATTCGTATCGTGTGTTTGTTTGATTCGTGTTCTACGCTCGTAACAACCTACGCAGGGATTCCGCACCTGTGTAGATCGAGATATCCCGTGCAGATCCATCCAGGGAACCTACACCAGATGATTAAGCCGCATAAAGACTCACAGTGTCCAAAATCCTAACGCTTGTTATTTGCTTTATTTTATTTTTGGGTGATCAACAAATATAAGGCTTTAGTATGACTGGTTATTACATTTCTGTCATCCTCACTGAGACTTTTGCTAGAGACTAACACCCCTTTCAATTTGGCGTTTCTTTATTTTTATATCACATACTTTACTCTACTGGGTTGTTTTAAGACCTACCAATGCACCAATGCAATTAAGCACATAGTCTTTTAAGCTTACTTTTTGCTGGATTTGGAGTCAAGATAATCAATGTACTATCATGTTCTCTTTTTGCTTCAAAAACTCAAAATTTTGAGGAGCATAAAATAATGAAAAGATAAATTTAATCGCCCAGTTAACTTAAGTTTATAAATAAATGGCTAACCATTAATTCACAAGTGAATAATAGGACCAAGACATGCAAGCATGCTTCACAAACTTAAATAACCGACATAATTTTCAGCGAGAAAATAATCTAAAACCGCCTGCAAAAATCTTTTTGGTTTATCTCTATACAAACTTAAAAAAACACAATATTTTTTGTCTTTTTCAATTTTCTTTTAAACAAAATAAACTTCACAATCTCTTTGGATTTTCGGATTTTTCTGTACAAACATAAATCACATTCTTTTTGGTTTTTCAAATTTTAAAACATTAAAGAACAGAAATAACAATATTTTTTGAATTTTGAAATTTTTAATGTTTTTGGATTTTATCTATACAAACGAAAAACAAAATCTTTTTGTATTTTCTTGATTTTCACCCCCTAAAACCAAAATAAATTTTAAAAGAAAAATATGACAGAAAATAAAAATAGTCATCCTTGTTTAAGGATATCATCGAGGGTCTTCAATCCGTTTAAATCAAGCAAAAATTTAAAACGCGTTTTGTCAAAAGCTTTAGTAAACAGATCGGCTTTCTGAAAATCAGTATGTACTTTCTCAAGATCGATTAATTTCTTTTCATAGTAATCCCGTATAAAATGATATCGAATTTCGATATGTTTCGTTTTAGAATGTTGTACGGGATTCTTGGTGATACTAATAGAAACAAAATTATCAATCAAGATGGGAGTAGTAAGAAACTTCAAACCGTAGTCGCGAAGATGTTATTGTATCCACAAAACCTGGGAACAGCAACTCGAGGCTGCAACATACTCAGCTTCGGCGGTTGAAGTGGAGACCGTTGTCTGCTTCTTACACTGCCAGGAAACAAGCCGGTTTCCTAAAATTGACATCCTGCAGTCGTAAATTTGAAATTGATCTTGCATCCTCCATAATCTGAGTCTGAGTAGGCAGTAAGATCGAAAGTATCATCATTGGGGTACCACAACCCGATGTCTGGATTTCCCCTCAAATACTGAAGAATTCTCTTGACTGCAGCTAGATGAGTCACTCGTGGACTTGCTTGATACCTAGCACAAAGACAAACAGCAAACATAATATCAGGACGAGAAGCCGTTAAATACATTAAAGAACCAATCATGGCATGATAGAGGGTAGGATCAACGGAATCCTCCAATTCATCCGGTGATAAATTGTGCCCTACTGGAAGAGGAGTAGAAGGGATTTTTCCGGCAGAAATCTTGAATCGGCTCAAGACGTCGTTCACATATTTAGTCTGGCGAATAAAAATTCCGTAAGCAGACTGGTGAACCTGTGTAACACCCCGTAACCGCAGCGGAAACGTACACGGGATGCAACAGACACATCTGATATCAACAGCATTGCTTATAAAGAAAACACCACTACAATAATTTAAACGTATTACATTGTTCCGAGTTTCGTTACCGACTAGGTGTTATCACATAATTTTTACCAATAGTACGTTAACATGTTTAAAACAAAATATAGACTCTTAAGCTTCCACAAAATAGCACACATCAGCAAGCACGTATCACTCATTCCAATTTGGGTGTACCTAGAAAGCATGTAAAGAAAACGGGTCAACTACGAATAGTTGGTGAGTTTCACTAATTTAAGTAAACCATGACAAATCATTTTAATAATCATAATTTAATGATGTAATTATGCTGAGCCTACAAGTGAAAACTCCGTTAACCCAGAAACACATTTAATAACCTCTGGGGACACTGTTAACCCAGAAATACATTTAATAACCTCTGGGGACACAATTAACCCAGAAATACATTTTATAACCTCTGGGGACACTGTTAACCCAGAAACACATTTAATAGCCTCTGGGGACACTGTTAACCCAGAAAATACATTTAATAACCTCTGGGGACACTGTTAAGCCAGAACACTGTTTCGGGCCTTACAATATTAGTAACTCAGACAATTACCATCTTAATACACTACCGTACGATTCCCGTACAATAGACATTATATAAATACATTCATTTCCATGCGATCGGCATGTACTTAAACACTTTGATAACAACATGCTTTCCGCCCCGGGAAAATATTTAAAACAGTTCAATAAAAAGGGGCTCGTGAAAACTCACCTTTTTGGTGAGCAGATGTAATATTGTGAACAGCTACCGGTCTGGATCTGTAATACGATCCCTAAGTCGTTACTACACAATTTCTATTAATATAACTTAAATTCGTGTTAACCGGTACGTCTAGGGACACTGTTGACCCAGTACCGTACACGATCCGGGGACAATGTTAACCCCGAAACACTTCTCAGGACTTAGATTGTGATATTACTTAGAGTTCTTTAGTCAAAACTACCATTAGTTTGTTTTCTCGTTTTGCGTGCCTAGCACGGTTATTCGTCTTTATGTTTTCAAAAATGAGTTTGGCCACATACGACCCGACAATAGTTGTTATTGATATTTTAATTAAAGTGGTGAAATTAGAGCTCGGTTTAGACACCCCGTTTGGCCGCGGGGCCCGTTTCCGTCTTTAATATACCGGAAACGACTAAATCGGGTAAAATTACCCAAATCATCCGAATTATTTTCGGATGATTTATTTTTACTTAACTAATTTAGTTTCATGAAAATAGTCCATTTTTAAGGTTTTTATACACCAGTCAGTTCGCTTAGGCGAACTTTGCCGGTTTACGCGTTTTAAGCTTTAAAAGTTTGTTTTTATGTTCTATTTAGCACAAATAATTATCCGTTTAGTCTCGGATCTTGAAATTTTGTACAAATCAATTTTTGACAGTAAGGAATTTTATAAAAATATTTCCAGAATTAATTTTTATATTTAACATTTATTTATCTATTTTTAAACGTCATTTAAACACCAAATATGTCGAAAATATCAAACGACCTTAGAAAAATCCCAAATTTTTCTGGGATGACTCCTGCCATCCACATAGTTCCCAGTAATTTTTACAGAACCAAAAACTCATTTTTCATGCCATTTTCACCAAAACCGAGCTAGAAAACCCTAGAACTCGTTTTACCGAAAAGCCTACTTAGACTTCTCCAATGGACCTGAAATTTTGTGTGTGACTTTTATATGTTATAAAAAGCTTATCTAAATTTTTCCAGAATTTTTCATGATGTTTAGCTATTTTTCACCATTTTTAGCCAAAACCGAGCATTAAATTCACCAAATATTTATCCTTTATCCAAAAATTACCAAAATTTCACAGATCTCACATTTTCATGTGTAGATCATCTCTGTGAAATTTCATGACTCAACTCTAAGTCTACCACAATCTGTCCAAATCTTACAAATCATACGAAAAACCGAACTACCTTTTGTTTCTAGCTTTAGATCGCAAAGATCTTGCTTTCTAGCCTTTGCTAGCAACTAGATACAACACCTACAAGCACAACAACACCACACCAAGCAAGTTATACCCACAATCAAGCCATTTCTTTCATGGTTTCGGTTAAGACACCAAAACAAAGATTTTAACCGTAAAAATTCGTTTTTACCTCTTTTAAATCCTTTCTTGGACCAAGATCCCTTGTATAACTTGTATACATCACTTGATCATGCAAGAATCGGTTTCATCTCGGGTTTTCACCCATTTTTCACTTGAAACTTCATTCTCTTGCAAACAACTTAAGATCATGGAATCAAAACTATGAATCAACCATTAAAACCATGTTTTTACCTTATGATTCTTGTTAAAAATCAAGGGTTTGGATGAAGGTTGAAGAGTGTTGAGAGGATTTTGGTGTTGGGAGTTTACAAAAAAGAAAATGTGATGTGTGTGTGCACCACATGGACCGATCGGTCCATGTATGGTGTGGGGGGGGGGCCACAACTCCAACCATGGCCACACATTTGGATTGTCTAATCCGGATAACGTTGTGGATAATCTGGTTCAGTTCGTTTTTCCGTTAAACACTTAATTCGGCTTAAAACGAGGCTAAAACGGTCGTTTTTCGTCTTAAAAATAAAATTTATATAAAACTGATTTAAAATCTTTAAAAACTTAAACCGTGACATTTATTGACTCAACACATCATATTGTCGGTTATTGTGCATCTTTTTCGGCTTGATCGATCGTCTCTTGCTTGGTTTGATGTTAAAGATTTCGTTTAACGTACCGATGTACTAATAAATCGAAATCATTTTTCTGTGCTATAATTCACTTATCCCGAAGCCTTAATACTTCGTAAACCTTACTAAACATCATATATTTCATCTATGACGTAATCCCCGATTCGTTCGGGTTTCAATAATCGTTCATCGATTAATCGTAATTTCAATACGACTAGCTGTATATTCGAGTATAATTCGTACTGTGAATCTTATATACTCGTTTAAACACATTATAATTCATATATTCAGTATTGAATAACACGTAAATAGTATATTCCGGCTAGGGTATACCTGAATTTGCCGGAATCGTTACAACCTGCAACCCTAAAAAGAAATTCATCTCTCCCATCGAGCTCATCTCGAACTTTGTTTGCATGGACTTCTCGAACTCCTTACACAATGTGTCGTTTGTAGACCCAAAAATAATATCGTCGACATAAATCTGGACTAGGAGAAGATCGTCACCAACAGTTTTATGAAATAATATCGGCTCTGATACCACTTGTTGGAGCCCGTATCAATAACAATTACAACTAACAGATCTCAGATCTGTGTATATAAGATTAATACGATTAAGGATCTAGCTCATAATTAACCTTGATTCAGTGTTATGTATGTGTATATATTATCAATATATTATTTGTATAATGTTAAGGTGAAGCTTGAGAGAGAGATTGGACCGAAATTCGTTAATTAATCTCAAAACTTATATTAATTGTGAACAGGAGTTCACTATATATAGAAGGTGATCTGGTTCGCTAACATCCCCTAGCGAACCAGCCTCTCCTTCGTTACATACATTAACATAGCGAAACACCCCCTGATTCGTTAACATCCCCTAACGAATCAGGAGGGAATACATTACTTGGCTAGTTCGCTAACATCCCCTAGCGACTAGCCTTTAACTTAGCGAACTGGCTATTAAATAAACTAATTATTACATTAATTAATAAACAAAAACGTTAACGATAAATACAAAGACTCTAGACGCAAAACCGTGCACTAACAAAAAGTGTTAGATTTGTTGAAAAAAAAGGTTGCATTAATCTGTTAAAATATAATAATAGTTGCAATTTAGTCTAATAATGGTTGCATTTGTGTGTTAGAAATTTGCATTTAAAATTAAAAAAGTTGCATCAGCATGTAAAAAAAGTTGCATCTTAAAAAGGTTGCATTTGAATAATAATTGCAACCCTATTAAAAAAAGTTGCATTATTTTACAAAAAAGTTGTGTTAGGTCTAATGCAACTTCACCTAATGCATCCCTTGATAAAAGGTTGCAATAGGCCTAATGCAACTTTTTCAAGGCCTAATGCAACCTTTTGATGGTGTTGCAATAGCTTCATTTCCTTGTATACATTCACATGTTTATACATACGCATCCAAAGATATATAATATATATCCTGCTTACCTTTCTTTCATACATATATTATCATGTACCTTCTTTCTTTCTTTTCGTTCTTTTCTTTTCTTTCGTACTTTTATATTAAACCCTACTTTACATAATTCTACGTTTTAAGGAGCATTACGCCCTACTGCCTCGAGTATTATTAGGGTCTGGTTCCATTTCTGCCTTGAGTATTATTAGGGCTCAGTTCCTTTTTTGCCTCGACAACTATTAGGGCTCGGTTCCCAATCTGCATTGAGAAATTATTAGGGCCCGGTTCCTTTTCTTCCATACAACCATACCATACATGTCTATATATTCATAATCATAACTTTCATACATACATCATTCATACATCATATATAACAATCATATCTTTAAATTAACACCTGGCGGTACATGCAATATCCGAAGATCGTTCATGCACCATCAAACATTCATTCATACATAAATCATATAATGCATACACTTACCACTTAACGTAAGTGTATTAACAAATCACATTGACTATGCACACAGCCCCGAAAACATAACAAGGAATGGGGCTAGAAACTCACCTGAACTAGGTTACGCTTACCGTTAATGGTTATTCTTTTCTTTAGCTGTGCACGACTAACTCTATAACAATTACACGTATCAAATAACTATCACTACCCATATCGTGTTTCTAATTTAATTATAACCCTCAATGAACGGGGGTCCGGGGGTAGCGCCCCTGGCATCGGGGTTCTAGGGGCGGCAGCCCTTAGCAGGGTCCAAGGGTCTAAGGCCCCGTTACCGGTGCCCCACTTTGGACATTGGATTTACTTATAAACACAGTTCATAATATCAGAGTTAATAAAAACATTCACGGAATATTAAAACATTCAAACCATTATATTACATATGCATCCATTCTTGTCTTAACGGGCATTCAAAACATTTAATCATAAAATATTGTCTTTAAAATAACATAACATTTCTTGAGATTCCAGCTTCTTCAAGTTCATGCCATGTGCTTCCCCTTATGCAAGTTGCCTCAATCTACTCACATGCGTGCATACTAAAAGTCAGCTACGCTGAGTGAGTTCTACTTAATCATACGACATACAGTCTGTTCACATACTTGCACACGTGTCCGAAGATATGTACATTATTCATACTTTATTTTACTTGCATAACTATCCATACTATATAAAGAGCCTTCCACCCTATAACCTCACATATATTATAAGGGTCTGGTCCCCAACATCACATATATTATTAGGGTGTGGTCCCTACCATCACAGATATTATAAGGGTCTGGTCCCTATCCTCACGGATATTATTAGGGTCTGGTCCCTATCCTCACAGATATTATTAGGGTCTTGTCCCTTTATATTGTGCTACAATAACATAGTGGTCCTTTACATACTTGACTTAATAACACGTGCAATATCCAAAGATCGTTCACGTACTATTTATGTACCATACATATATTATTCATACATCATACATACTTCATACATACATCATTCATACATTATATATATCAGTCATATATTTAGCTACCACCTAACGGTCCATGCAATATCCGAAGATCATTCATGCACCGTCAAGCAATCATCATACATAATTCATATAAGGCATACACTTACCACTTAAGGTAAATGTATTAACTATCACATCGAGTATGCACACGGCCCCGAAAACATAACAAAGAAGTGGGGCTAGAAACTCACTTGAACGCGATTACGTTCACCGTTTATAGTTACGCTGAGTGAGTTCTACTTAATCATACGACATACAATCTGTTCACATACTTGCACACGTGTCCGAAGGTATGTACATTATTCATACTTTATTTTACTTGCATAACTATCCATAATATATAAAGAGCCTTCCGCCCTATAACCTTACAGATATTATAAGGGTCTGGTCCCCAACATCACAGCTATTATTAGGGTCTGGTCCCTACCATCACACATATTATAAGGGTCTGGTCCCTATCCTCACAGATATTATTAGGGTCTGGTCCCTATCATCACGGATATTATTAGGGTCTGGTCCCTATCCTCACAGATATTATTAGGGTCTGGTCGGTATCCTCATAGATATTATTAGGGTCTGGTCCCTATATAATGTGCTACAGTAACATACTGGTCCTTTACATACTTGCCTTAATAACACGTGCGCTATCCGAAGATCGTTCACGTACTATTTACATACCATACATATATCATTCATACATCATACATACTTCATACATACATCATTCATACATTATATATATCATTCATATCTTTAGCTACCACCTGGTGGTCCATGCAATATACGAAGATCATTCATGCACCGTCAAGCAATCATCATACATAATTCATAAAAGGCATACACTTACCACTTAAGGTAAGTGTATTAACTATCACATCGAGTACGCACACAGTCCCGAAAACATAACAAAGAAGTGGGGCTAGAAACTCACCTGAACACGATTACGTTCACCGTTTATAGTTAATCCTTTCTTGAGTTGTGCAAGACTAACTGTAATATCATTCCATATATTAAATACGGATCTAGCTCTTCTTATCGTTTACGTAATTTGTCTTACGTATCTAAGTCGGCTTTATTTCATTGGATTGTTACCGACTAGTTAATCGTTACCCGTTAACTTTTAAGGGTATCTTTCATAAGTTATCAAAGTCCAAGGGTTATTGTGTAGTTATCTCATTCTTTTCTAAGTCCAGGGACTGCTCTGTCATTATGTTAAACTTCTGGTTCGTTACTTATCCTTAACGAATTGACTTATCATAACGAACTGGTTCCTGTAACGAATTGAACCCTTTAACAAACTGGTTATTAAACGAATTGGACCTTATAACGAACTGGTCCTTTGACGAATCAGTTCATGTAGCGAATCAGTCCATGTAACTAACTGGACCTTCCCATTCGTTATCTCCTTTAACGAGAGACTATAACGAATCAAAGGTGATTCGTTATCTTTTCCCTTAACGAGTGACTATAACGAATCAAAGGTGACTCTTTAATGAATTACTTGGCGAATCACCCCTAGTTCGTTAACTTCCCGTTAACGAATTAGGGTTAGGTCAGAGAATGTCCGAAACATTCTCTGACATTCCTTTACCTCGTACCCATATTCCGGCGCCGCCTTGCCGGAAAACTGAGATCTCGCCGGAAAAGCGAGATCCAGCTTATTTCTCCACCGTTTTCTCTGTTTTTCGTCCCGTTTGATCCAGATCTGAGCTAGGGTGATCGCTAAGCTCATATTAGGTTCGGTTTATACCCGATTCCACCCAGATCTCGTGACTTAAACGGTTTAACGGTGTCGGCTCGTCGTTTCGTGACCATATCTAACGGGTTTAAGCTCATACAACATCATACTATCATTACCTTGAGTCGGGATCAGTTTTCTATCTTGATTCGGCTAGAGAAAGGAGAGAAATTAGAGAGAGAGCATAAGTGTGTGTTTTGGTGGTGTATGGAATATGTGTGAAATGAAATTAAATGGGCAATTATGACTTATATAGTTATGGATCATGGGCTTAAGCCCATGGTCTTTCCTTCCTTCCTTCATAACCCAAGTCCATAACCCATATCCATTTACCCAACACTATCCCGACTCATAATAACTCATATTTCATTCTATTAACCGAAACTCGAAAAAAACGGGATGTTACAAGTCTTCCCTTCTTAAAGTGGTTTCGTCCCCGAAACCTAACTATTTCAAAAACAAATCGGGATAAAACTTGCGCATCTCTTCCTCGGCTTCCCATGTAGCGTCTAATCCTTTGCGATTCTTCCATATCACTTTCACTAAGGGTATAACCTTGTTTCGGAGTTGCTTTTCCTTGCGATCAACTATCTCGATTGGTTGCTCAATGTAGTTCAACTGTTCATCAACCTCAATGTCCATTAATGGCACATGAGACGTGTCATCGGCCAGACATTTCCTCAAATGAGAAACATGGAAGGTTGAATGAATTCCTTCTAACTCTTCAGGCAATTCCAGCTTGTAAGCTACTTCCCCCACACGATCCATAATCTTAAACGGTCCAATGTACCTCGGACTCAACTTTCCTCTCTTCCTGAAACGGATAATTCCTTTCCAAGGCCAGACCTTGAGAATCACATTGTCACCAACGTTAAACTCAATCGGTCGTCACCGCTTGTCAGCATACGACTTATGTCTGTCTTAAGAAACTTTCATCCTTACCTTGATCTGATCGAACTTTGAAGAAGTTTCTTGCATAACTTGTAAACTTCCCATCTCTTTCTAACCAATCTCTCCCCAACACACAGGGGTTCTACATCGTCTACCGTAAAGCATCTCGAACGGTGGCATACCAATACTTGAATGGTAGTTGTTGTTATAAGAGAACTTCCTCCAAAGTCTAAAACACAAGCACGTAGCATATCCACAAGGGTGTTTGGATCATCCTTTCAGACTGTCCATTTGTTTGAGGATGATACGCTGTACTGATGTTCAATCTCGTTCCCATAGCCTCATGGAACTTCTTCCAAAACCTCGAAGTAAACCGAGTATCTCTATCAGACACGATCGATAACGGTACTCCATGCTTTGACACAACCTCTTTTATGAACAAGCTTGATAACGTTTCTGACAAGATAGCCTCTCGTATAGGCAGAAAGTGAGCACTCTTGGTCAAACGGTCCACAATCACCCAAATGGCATCATGATGCTTAACCATACGAGGTAGCTTAGTTATGAAATCCATGGTGATGTTTTCCCATTTCCATTCTGGTATCTCTAAAGGTTGCATCTTCCCATAAGGCTTCTGGTGCTTGGCTTCTACTTATAAACAAGTTAAGCACTTATTGACATAATCTACTACATCGTTCTTCATACCTGGCCACTAGTAATCTCTTTTCAAATCTTGGTACATCTTTGTAGCTCCTGGGTGAATCGAATATCTTGACTTATGAGCTTCATCTAAGATTCGACCTCTGAGATCTCCATGGCGTGGAATCCACATAAGGTCAAACCTAGTCTAAACACCGTGCGTGTTTTCCATCAACTCGTCTTGCTGACCGAAAATTCTTTCTTTCTTCACTAGCCCTTCATCTACTAGTACCTCTGATTGCACTTTGACGATTTCTTCAAATAGACTTGAGTTCATAATCAACTGGTATGACTTCACTGTTGCAATGACTTCCTCATTCTTACGGCTTAGAGCATCGGCGACCATATTAGCTTTACCAGGGTAGTACTTAATGCCGTAGTCGTAATCTATAATTAACTTCAACCATCTTCTTTGTCTCATGTTCAATTCTTTTTGTTCAAAGAAGTATTTTAAACTTTTATGATCTGTGTAGATAGTACACTTAGTACCGTACAGGTAATGTCTCCATATCTTGAGAGCATGCACTACTGCTGCTAGCTCCAAATCACGCGTCGGGTAAGTACTCTAATGGACTTTCAATTGTCTAGACGCATAAGCTATCACCTTTCCTCGTTGCATCAGCACGCAACCTAACCCACATTGCGAAGCATCAGTACAAACAACCAAATCCTCGTCACCGTCGGGTAAGGAAAGGATTGGAGCTGCGTGAGTCTTTTCTTTAACTCCTGACAAGCCTCTTCTTGAAACTTACCCCAACTGAATACCATCGACTTTCGGGTTATACCAGTCAACGGTGCGGCTATCTTGGAGAAACCTTCGATGAATCTCCTATAGTAGCCAGCTAACCCTAAGAAGCTTCGTATACCAGTCGGATTCTGTGGAGTCTTCCAATTTGTTATCTCCTCAATCTTAGCCGGGTCCACTGAAATCCCTTCTGGATTAATCACGTGACCTAGAAACTACACTTCTCGCAACCAAAACACCCATTTCGTAAACTTGGCATACAACTTCTCTCTCTTCAGAGTCTCCAATACTTCCCTCAGATGCTCGGCATGATCAGATTCGCTCTTTGAATATATTAGTATATCATCGATGAGGACGATAACTGACTTATCCAACATTGGCCGACACACCCTATTCATCATATCCATAAATGCTGCAGGAGCATTTGTTAGACCGAATGACATCACGAGAAACTCGTAGTGTCCATACCGCGTTCGAAACGTTGTCTTAGACACCTCTTTCACCTTCCGCTAATGATAGCCTGATCTAAGATCTATTCGTGAGAACCAACTTAAACCTTGCAATTGGCCGAACAGATCATCAATCATTGGCAAAGGATATATATTCTTTATCATAAGTGTTCAACTCGCGATAGTCCATGCACATTCTCATACTTCCATCCTTCTTCTTCACGAATAACACTGGTGTGCCCCACGGGGAAACACTTGGTCTTATGAAACCTTTGTCGAGGAGTTCTTGCAGTTGGGACATCAGTTCTTTCATCTCGGACGACGCTAGACGGTAAGGCGCTTTCGCAACGGGTTGGGCTCCTGGTACTAAATCTATCTGGAATTCTATCTCTCGCTCCGGTGGCAACCCCGGAAGATCCTCAGGGAATACTTCTGGGTAGTCGCACACGATAGGAACATATTTTATTTCTTTTGTCTTGGCCGTAGCGTTGACAACATACGCCAGGTAGGCACCACACCCTCGTCTTGATAACCCTTCGGCTTTTATCATCGAAATGACGTTAAGCCCTGAACTTTCCTTATCACCATAAACCGTCACTGCACTGCCATCCAAGGACTTTAGCTTTATTATCCTACTCTTACATACTATCTGAGCTTCATACTCAGATAACCAATCTATTCCCAAAACTACATCGAACCCTCCTAAGGTTATAACATACAAAGTAACAGGGAACTCATGTCCCTCTAATTCTATCTTACAATTCTTAACCATTTTCATTATTTTAACTGAGGCGTCACTAGCGGTTTTTACTATAAAAGTTTCAGACACTCGGCAACATTTCATTTTAGCTAGTTAACTAAATGCCGTAGCTATAAAACTTCTATTCGCACCTGAATCAAATAACACTGAAGCAGAAATACCGTTTACTAAGAACGTACCAATCACAACATTAGGAATCTGTCTAGCTTGTTCCTGGGTCAGCATGTAGGCTCTAGTCCTCGGCCTCGCTTGATCAGCATCCTTCTTTCCACTACCTCCAACCTTGCCATCGGTGCACTCCGTTGCCATATGGCCTGTCTTGCCACATTTATAACATGCTGGCTTCGCACTGCACTCATTGGCATAATGCCCTACCTTCCCACACTTATAACACGCATTAGACCCCATCCTGCATTCCCCACCATGAGCCTTTCCACACTTGTTACAAACATCTAAACTCCGACTCCACTTGCACTCACCACCGTGCATCATCCCGCATATCCTACACGACCTCTGTTCCCAAACTCTTGGCTTCTTGTTCTTGGGGTTCCATAACTGAGTACCAGGTCGTTTGGCAGGAGCGACCCACTTCTTATCCTTCTTCTCTTCGACTACCACCTCATCTGTCGACAAGTCCTCATAAACCATTTCTGCGAGCCCAACAACTGAATCAAAAGTGCCTAGTCTACCAGCCTTGACCAAGACGCAAATATTTTGCGGCAGTCCCCTAAGGTAACACTTGATCTGCTTGGCCTCAGTTTTCACCAAGTCCGGCACCAACCTTGACATGCGGTTGAATTCAATGGTGTATTCGCGGTGTGTCATCTTACCCGCCTTCAGACTCAAGAACTTCATTTCAACCCTTTCCACCTTAGCATCAGCACAAATTCGTTTCATCACTAACTCCTTCAGATCGTCCCATCTCAAAGCCTTAATCTCTTCTTGACTCTTCCTCTGCTCAACCGACTCCCACCAGTACATCGCCTCCTCACCGAATGATTGGGTAGCATACCCCACAGCTTGATCGGGACGGCATTCGCTAATTCGTATAATTTTGTCAATCGTGGTTATCCATTGGAAAGTAGCGATTGCGTCTCCCAAGCCAGTTAGCTTTGGTGGATCACAGCCTTTGAAAGACTTATAGTTGCATCCACCTCGGCCTCTTTTTCTATCCTCAACCTTCACCGATTTAACCACACACGACTCTTCTCTCTCCCCTTCATCGTCCATCTTGCCATCTCCTTCTGCCCTTTCAGCGGTTCCTTCACAGCCTCTAGCAGACTTTTCGAGGTTCATGTTTTCCATAGCAGCTGATACCGCTTGAGAAATGGCAGTTTGAATCGCGGGGTCCAGTTGAACTCCCTCCTTGTTACTCGGATTTCGACCAGCTGCTCTTCCTTCGCCTTCATTGTTGGTGGCTACCTCTATTGACGGTTCTCGGACAACTCGTGGTCTACCACGACGTCCCGTACATCCTCCTCTTCCAGCAGCTTTCTTAGATCCAGCCATTCGTATTCTATAAGGAAACACAAACGTCATCACTTAAGGAACCATTTAGTACAAGGATAGTAGGGCTAACAAGTAATAACGGTGGCCAGCTGTGATTAGCTGCTCACGTTACTTTCCGTGTCCTATACACGTCCTCTTATGAGTCTATTTGTGCTAGTTCTATTTCTAACAGTTAGACAATCAAACAGTTCATATCATCATATACTCCTATCCCTAGCAATTTAGCTAGCATTCATACATTATTCTATTTTACACGTGAAACCAATCACATACTTTACCTTCACTTAGCTTGCTTGAGTGACACATGCCATTCTCGTACAGGCATCCTCTTTCTTTTCTTACTTTTATTCCATTCTTTGTTCGAGTCTAAGCATGTAGGATGCTTAAATCTCTTGAACTTTGCTCTGATACCAACTTTTAAGGCCCCGTTACCGGTGCCCCACTTTAGACGTTGGATTTACTCATAAACACAGTTCATAATATTAGAGTTAATAAAAACATCCACGGAATATTAAAACATTCAAACCATTATATTACTTAAGCATCCATTCTTGTCTTGACGGGCATTCAAAACATTTAATCATAAAATATTGTCTTTAAAATAACATAACATTTCTTGAGATGCCAGCTTCTTCAAGTTCATGCCATGTGCTTCCCCTTATGCAAGTTGCCTAAATCTACTCACCTGCGTGCATATTAAAAGTCAGCTACGCTGAGTGAGTTCTACTTAATCATACGACATACAATCTGTTCACATACTTGCACACGTGTCCGAAGGTATGTACATTATTCATACTTTATTTTACTTGCATAACTATCCATAATATATAAAGAGCCTTCCGCCCTATAACCTTACAGATATTATAAGGGTCTGGTCCCCAACATCACAGCTATTATTAGGGTCTGGTCCCTACCATCACACATATTATAAGGGTCTGGTCCCTATCCTCACAGATATTATTAGGGTCTGGTCCCTATCATCACGGATATTATTAGGGTCTGGTCCCTATCCTCACAGATATTATTAGGGTCTGGTCGGTATCCTCATAGATATTATTAGGGTCTGGTCCCTATATAATGTGCTACAGTAACATACTGGTCCTTTACATACTTGCCTTAATAACACGTGCGCTATCCGAAGATCGTTCACGTACTATTTACATACCATACATATATCATTCATACATCATACATACTTCATACATACATCATTCATACATTATATATATCATTCATATCTTTAGCTACCACCTGGTGGTCCATGCAATATACGAAGATCATTCATGCACCGTCAAGCAATCATCATACATAATTCATAAAAGGCATACACTTACCACTTAAGGTAAGTGTATTAACTATCACATCGAGTACGCACACAGTCCCGAAAACATAACAAAGAAGTGGGGCTAGAAACTCACCTGAACACGATTACGTTCACCGTTTATAGTTAATCCTTTCTTGAGCTGTGCACGACTAACTGTAATATCATTCCATATATTAAATACGGATCTAGCTCTTCTTATCGTTTACATAATTAATCTTATGTATCTAAGCCGGCTTTACTTCATTGGATTGTTACCGACTAGTTAATCGTTACCCGTTAACTTTTAAGGTTTTCTTTCATAAGTTATCAAAGTCCAAGGGTTATTGTGTAGTTATCTCATTCTTTTCTAAGTCCAGGGACTGTTCTTTCATTATGTTAAACTTCTAGTTCGTTACCTATCCTTAACGAATTGACTTATCATAACGAACTGGTTCCTGTAATGAATTGAACCTTTTAACGAACTGGTTATTAAATGAATTGGACCTTATAACGAACTGGTCCTTTGACGAATCAGTTCATGTAGCGAATCAGTCATGTAATGAATTGGACCTTCCTATTCGTTATCTCCTTTAACGAGTGACTATAACGAATCAAAGGTGATTCTTAATCTTTTCCCTTAACGAATTGAACACGAACTGAAGCTAGTTCGTTATGCTTTCTTTAACGAATTACCAGGCGAATCACCCCTAGTTCGTTAACTTCCCGTTAACGAATTAGGTTAGGTCAAAGAATGTCAGAAACATTCTCTGACATTCCTTTACCTCGTACCCATATTCCGGCGCCGTCTTGCCGGAAAACCGGGCTCTCGCAGGAAAAGCGAGATCCAGCTTATTTCACCACTGTTTTCTCCGTTTTTCGTCCCGTTTGATCCAGATCTGAGCTAGGGTGATCCCTAAGCTCATATTAGGTTCAGTTTAAACCCGATTCCACTCGGATCTCGTGACATAAACGGTTTAACGGTGTCGGCTCGTCATTTCGTGACCATATCTAACGGGTTTAAGATCATACAACATCATACTATCATTACCTTGAATCGGGATCGGTTTATAATCTTGATTCGGCTAGGGAAAGGAGAGAATTTAGAGAGAGAGAGAGAGAGAGAGAGTGTGTGTTTTGGTGTTGTATGGAATATGTGTGAAATGAAATTAAATGGGCAATTATGACTTATACAATTATGGATCATGTGCTTAAGCCCATGGTCTTTCCTTCGTTCATAACCCAAGTCCATAACCCAAATACCCAACACTAGACCGACTCATAATAACTCATATTTCATTCTATTAACCGAAACTCGAAAAAAACGGGATGCTACAAAGGGGCAGAGCCCCTGGCTGGGGTCGAGCTGCCAGGTCAGCTTAAAAAAATTTTATTTCCATTAACCGTGTTAACAAAATTTTCATTAGTATTACAAATTATTATACAATTCGCTAACTCATTCGCTATAACTAATTAAGCCTTATTCGTTATCTGATTCGTGATCCTATCATAACCCGATTCGTTATCTTATCATAACGAATTGGTGAGAAACGAATGACCTAGTTCGTTATCGTAATCATAACGAATTGGTGATTAACGAATGACCTAATTCGTTATCTTAATCATAACGAAATGGTGATTAACAAATGACCTAATTCGTTATCTTAATCATAACGAATTGGTGAATAAATAATGACCTATTTCGTTATTTTAATATAACAAATGAGCTCAGTCTTATCCAAACTTTGACTCATAGGTCAAAGTCAAAATCGCCAAGAACACCCAAACATTCAACCTACATCAGATCTGCGATTAAACCTCAAACCTTGATGAAATAACACGATTTTGGTATCATTGAACTCGGATTAGCAGCGCCTACAAACCCTAACCATCCATTCATCCGAATATTACGTTTTAAAGGGTGCAATTTGTTCATTTATAACCCGGTTATACGTTTGACAAATTAACCCATCAGTCGTTAATGGTTTTCAGCAAGAATCATCACGTTTGGTTCGTTTTTACCATACTCTTATAGATCTAAGATTACTAAACGAATCCGAACCTGAATGAACAATATCCCGTTATAAACGTACCTTAAATGAGTCGGTTTACGAACACGGCCTAGTCTTGATGTAGGTTTGGCTTGTTATGACGTTCCAGCACCAACAAGCTCAGGTTTTCACCTTCGGATCTTGGCTCGGGATATAGGATGGTGTTTGCGTGTGTTTTCCAAGGTGTAGGCTATGGTGTAGAGATGGGTAAAAATGGAAAGGATTAGGGTTTAAGGGGTATTTATACTCCCTTAAGCCCATGGACCTAAGTCTCATTCCGTTTCTTATTCCATCTTCTAAAGTCCAAGCCCACCCTCTTGGAATTTATTATCTAAACCGATACACGACACATTATTACACAAACGAAATTCTCTTTTATTATTATAACCGAAAGTAGGATGTTACAGGTTACCAAATACATATAGCAATATTTATAGAATAGGTTGGCAATGACATCAATCATCAACTACAATACTCGATCGTCAATCCTATTTCGCATGGCAGAATCTTAGGTATATGTAATTAGTAGTTTGTAATTTGTAACGAGTAATGACAATTGCATGTCATCTAAAAAGTTAACAGTATTTGGTTTGGTGATATTATTTAGTCTTAATACAAAGTCCACATACAACATAAATATAAATATTTGAAATACAAAAGTTTAACGAACTAACAGAAAACAAATATTGTGGTAAATTATCGCTTAAGGGCAAGATACAGTTTTGGCTGTTTTTATTAAATGGTTATAAAACAAGATTTGAGATTTTATGTTGAATTTTTGTTCTATTTGTTTAATCATTTCAGAGTAAGTGTGTAAGGCCCCGGTCCCGGTGCCCTACTTTGGCGTTGGATTTACTCATAAACACGGTTCTATTTATCATATTTAATTAAAATTTTCACGGAAATATAATAAAAGTTAACCATTCATTACAAACATTCATAATTTTTCTTTTAAACAAAAAATAAAATATAAAACATCATGACAAATCACCAGATGTCAGCTTCCTCAGTCCCTGCCATGTGTCTCCCTCAAGCTAGCTGCTTCAGTCTATTTACCTACGTGCATACTAAACGTCAGCTACGCTGAGTGAGTTCTAGTTAATCAGACAACATACAATACATTCACATACTTACTCAGTCGTATCCGAAGATACATATTACTTACCTATTTATCTTCCTTTTGTACATACATAAGTATATACCTTCTTTCTTTCTTTCATTATTTACTTCTCTCATTCTTTTATATTTTAATACTTACTTTACTTACTTACACGTTTTAAAGAGCATTACGCCCTACTTCCTCGAGTATTATTAGGACCCAGCTCCCTTCTTCTTCAAGTATTATTAGGGCTTGGTTCCCTTCTTCCTCGAGTATTATTAGGACTCGGTTCCCTTCTTCCTCGAGTATTTATTTTCATTAATAAGTCTTTACTAAAACCCTCATCTAAAAACTGAAGTTTAATTATTTAATCAGTTCAAATGTTTATTTTAAACGTTACATTTCATTATTAATTATCTCATATTTCATACAAGTCCATGTCTATCGTTTGCGTACGTATGCGTCGTTTATCTTTCATTTATTTTAAAAATCATAATATGTCCGTATAAGCCACTATGGGCGTATAAGTCCTATAAGTGTATAAGTTTTTATCATGGGCGTTTAAGTTTACAAGCGTATAAGTCCTCCCTACGTATAAGTCGTACTTAGCGTATAAGTGATATCCGACGTATAAGTCATATATATACGTATATACATATACGGTTATATACATACATAGTGCATGCTATATATATACGTTGATATACAAATACGTTATGCATACATATATGTTGCTCAGACTTATACGTTCCAGATACATACACGTTGTCCAACTTATGCGCCTCCTACTTATACGCTGCTAAACATATACGGCGTGTATACTTATACGCCATATATGTTCTATTCAGCTCTTGAACACACGTTTTTGGGGTTTTTCTTCGATTCCAGCGCCGTCAGCCTCCGTTGGCCACCATGGTTGATCGGGGTTTGATAGTTTATAGCCTAGGTAGCTTCGGGGTGTCCAGATCTGAGCTAAGGTGGCCCTTAAGCTCGTTTTTGGTTGATTAAACGCCCGAACAAAGCTAGATCTAGATCAAAACGGCTCATACGGCATCACGGGGCTACGGTGTCGAGTTCTAGATCAAAAAAGCTAGATCTAGTCATTTCTTACCTTCGGTTGGTCTCGGATCGTTGAATATAGTAGAGTAAAGAGTGTTTGGCTTAAGTGTGTGTTTTTGATGGTGTAGGCTATGGTGTAGAGATGGATGGAAATGGAAAGGATTAGGGTTATTTATTCTCCCTTCCATGGACCTAAGGCCTATCTTTCCTTTTTAGTCCATATTTAATTCTATCTTTAAAGCCTAATTATCTTTCGATCTTTATTATTTTATTATTTCGTTTTCTATCTCAAGTAAAATTTTCCATCATATATAAATTATATATTAAATATTATTTTTAGAAATTTTAGGATGTTACAAAGTGACTTGGAAGTTAAATATATTTATCTACATCTTAAAATAAATTCTAGATTGTAAATAATATACTATATTTTTGGTGTAGAAAATGACTCCTTTATTGGACATCACTTCTATTTAGTTAATCTCTTATAAGATCCCATGCATTATATTAGTGTATACATGAATGGTTCTTCACTTGTGCATTTGGTTTCACTTTAGCCTATGCTAACGCGATCTTAAAAAATCTACATTTTGCGTTTTATACATATTTTTCAAATCTCGTCGCATCGCGTGGATATCTACTAGTATATATATATATATATATATATATATATATATATATATAAAGCATGAGTTGAAACATCCTACTTTTGATAATAAATAAAAGGAAATGTGTTTATTAAAAGTGTGTTAATATTTAATTAAGTTAAATAAAATAATAGAGTGTGAGCTTAGTTAATAAAAGATGAAATAAGGGATTGTGATGGGCCTTAGGTACATGGGCTAAGGATATATAAAGCCCTTAAACTTCCCTAAAACCTCTCATTCTTATCCATAAGCCTCCTTACACACTCAAAACACACACAAACACTCTCAACCTTACGGCCGAGATCTGAAATCCAAGAACCAAGCTTAGATTTATTTAGATCTTTAGTTGAGCAAGAAAGAACATGTATGTAGTTATACAAGAAGCTAACCCGTAGCTTAACATACGTGAAAAGGTACGTTTTATGTATAAAGGTTGTGTTTTAAGGAACGGTTTGTCCTAAGACTTGGTACTTAGGCAAATCAGTATTTTATCCAATAAAAATATAAACTTGACGTTAAAAGTGGACTTAATGGACTCGTTAGTATAAACGGTTCATATAATAAACCTAGATCTAGCTTAAACGAGTTGGAAATCAATAAAGGTGTAAACTTTATTGATAAGTAAGCTAGATCTTGGTCTAAGATAGAAAGGAAAACGTTTAGGAGATGATACAACACTGAAAAATGAGAACGTGGGTTAGTATATGAGGTAATAATGATGATAAAGGTGTTAATACCCTACATCGGGTATGTTCGAATGAAAAGCAAGCATTCGATTAGAAAATAAAATAAAGAAGGAAAAAGGTTCAGATACCATCTGATTCGGATGGAAGGTTCATTCGAACAGAGGGTTCATTCGAATAGAAGGTTGATTCGAACTGATGGTTCATTCGAATAGAAAGCCCATTTGAATAGAAAGTCTATTCGAATAGAAAATCTATTCGAACAGAAGATCCATTTGAATAGAAAGTCCATTCGAACAGAAAATCCAATCAAATAGAAAATCCATTCGAACAGAAGACCCATTCGATTGGAAAGTCCATTCGAATAGAAAATCCATTCGAACAAAAGATCCATTCGAATAGAGAGTCCATTTGAATAGAAAATCCATTCGAATAGAAAGTCTATTCGAAAATAAAATCCATTCGAATAGAAAAATCATTCGAACAGAAGGTCCATTCGATTAGAGCTGATAATTCGATTAGATCAGTCCAGACTTAGAAATATCTGATGAATTTTTAGTAAAGAACAGTCAATGAAAATAAAATTTTTTCAAGCTAACCTGGCAGTCCAGACTTAAACCCCGCTTAGACCCCGCTTGGAGGGGCGATGCCCTGAACCAGATTAGATCAGTCCAGACTTAGACCCCGATTGGCGGGGCGCATCCCCTCGGACCTCCGTAACTAGTGGTTACAATAACTTAGAAGTATGATATAGTTAGAAATGGTTAATTGATACTTGTAATTATTATACAGTCAGTCGTGCACAGCTAAAGAGGGGTATTACTATAAACTCAGAAAGAAACAGGATCCAGGTGAGTTTCTAGCCCCACCATTGTTATGTTTTCGGGGTTGTGTGTATACTCAATGTGATTAGTTAATACACTTACCTTAAGTGGTAAGTGTATGATATGTGTTAGTATGATATATGAAGTATGAATGATGTATGTATGCTAACGCAAAGATTGAAAGTATGTATGAAGGTTATAATTATAAATATAAAGAAAGGTAAGGTATAGTTGTATGGTAGAAAGGGAACTGGACCCTAATAATATTCGAGGCCAGAGGGACCCAGACCCTAATAATATTCGAGGCAATAGAGAATCGGAGCCAAATAATATTCAAGGCAAGAGGGAACCGGACCCTAATAATATATGAGGCAATAGGGAACTGGGCCCTAATAATACTCGAGGAAAGTAGGGTGAAATGCTCTTTAAAACGTATAAGTATGAATATGAAAGAAAGAAAGTATGTAAGTATAATGGAATAAAAGTATGAAAGCATAAAGTATGAAAGAAAGTATGTATATATGTATGAATAAAGCATAAAGAAAGTAACATGTGTTTTCGGATACATATAAGTAAGATAGTGAATGTATTGTATGATTAACAAGACCTCACTCAGCGTAGCTAACACTATTAGTATGCACGCAGGTGAGTAGAATGAGACAGCTGGCTTGAAGAGGGGCATATGGCAAAGGAATAAAGAGGCTGGCATCTGAAGACTTTATTTATAATGTTTAAACTAAAAGAAAAATCGTGAATGTTTAAATGATCGAAGTTTTTATATTTCGTGAAAGTTTTATTTAACTCTGATATTTAAAATGTGTTTATGAGTAAATCCAATGCCAAAGTAGGGCACCGGGATCGAGGCCTTACATGAGTGATGGGCAAAATTAAAAGCCTATTTAAAGAGTTTTACAACTCATAAAGCATATAGTACAACTTTAAATAGGGGTAATATAGTCTTTGCAAACATATAATTCCGTTAAACAATTTAGTTTCGAAAGATACTTACAATAATAGTCATTCAACTTTAATCAAATTTTGTAAACTTATTATATAGTTATACATCTACCCCTTCTTCTAAACCGACCACCCCCATGATTTGTTGACTTCCGTAACTTTTACACACATTAACATTTTTTATAAAAAAAATATACCATAAAAACGAACATTTTATTCTCTTTTATTTGAGTATAGTATTGTTGTAATTTATTATTTTAAAATGTTAACATATTACATGATTACCAATAATGACTAACAATAGATTGGGTCAGGTGAGCTAGGGTCATGTGTCAGACCGGATTAGGGTCAAAACGAGTCGATACAAAAAAAAACATTTGGTTCAGGTCAGGTCGGTACAGGTTTCAAGTTGTAAGTGGTCAAGTCATAGCCGGTCTGTAACAACTCGGATTTTTCTCATTTAATATTTTATCCATTACCCGGCCCGTTTTTATGTTCGAAAATTTTTATCCATTAAATATTGCGTCTATCGAGTATTTATTATTTTATTAATATTTTTTATTATATTTATTTAATAAATATAATAATTTTGAAATATATACAATGTTAACCCTAAACTAAAGTTTAACCTTTTTGTGTTTCCATCTTATAGCTGAAGGACTATTTTGCAAATATGAATAAATTGTTATAACATAACCCTTTTTCCCAACCCGTATACCCATATTGTTGCTTGATCCTTGATTCTCGTGTTAAATCAATAATTGATTCTGCAAGATCATTATAATGTCTTTTACGAACATTACTGACGTTTTAAATTAGGATATCATAATCGTTCATGATACGAATTGATTATATACCAAGCCGACTATGATTAATTGGGTATTATATATTTACAGATCATTATAACACAATTAAATCAATTTTTACCTTCATATAACCATCACAATCAAAACCCCTATAACCAATTGAATTATCTTGACCTTTAGATAATTGTTCTTGATCTTCGTTTAGCCGTCCTCACGTCGATACAATTAATTCTCATTATAACAACGTATAAGGTAACTATTTATAAGTTTATGATTGCCTTGATGTTAATTTCAATAGCCCTATGATCAATCAGCCTATCATTTAACGATTTGGCTGATTGATTGATTTGGGTTCTTATTATGGTCTGGGTTGTGTATTTTGTTTATAAATTATTAGTGTCGTGGTAATAGCAAGTGACACACCAGCTCAATTGGCTGGCGTGTGGTTGTGTTATGATCTGGACCGCTAGAAGCGCGGGTTCGACCCCCCGCCCCCTCCCTTTTTTGAAACAATTTTTAATAAGATGAACTTATTATATTTAATCATTAATTCATATTATAAATATTATAAAATCATAATTAATCAATATTTTTACAAACACCGACATATTAATTGTTCATCTTTCCGAACCATGGTTAAAACCATATATATATATATATATAGTTATTAGAATTGATAAAGGTTTTTATAATAAAGAGTTAATAAGGTTTTTAAATTAAAATACATAGTATAATCTTGTTATTTAACATATCAAGATATGGTTATCAGCTCGAGTATTTTATAAACGATTTCATTTTATATAAATATTATTATTTATTATTTGTTATTTACAATACTAATTTAAAAGAAATCTTTATTAATAATAAAAATACATATATATACATAAAATGTAATTTTTTAGTTTTAAATAAACATTTAAAACAAATATCTTTATATAGACTATAAGATTTTTATAAATATTTATTTAAGTATTTTTATGTAATTAAAATCATATTATTTATGATAAAACTTTGATAAATAAAAGTGATATTTATCGAGCCGGGGGTCTCACCGGAAGCAGCCTCTCTATCCTTATGGGGTAGAGGTAAGGCTGTCTACATCTTACCCTCCTCAGACCCTACCATAGCTTTGCTATTGGTGGGATATACTGAGTACGATGATGATGATGATGAAATAAAAGTGATATTACAAAATAATAAAATTAATAATATATTAAAGTAATAAATAATTTTTGCAAGAACGCACTCGATCATTAAATTCCTGAATCTCGATCTAGTTTTAGATTCGTTATTCATTTCATATTTATTTCCGCAATCATTGTTACTTAGGGTTTCTTTCCGGTAATTCCCGAAGAGCAGATCTATCCTTTTCTTATCGAAACTTGTAAGGCCACGTTGCTGGTGCCCTACATTAGACGTCGGATTTACTCATAAACACAGTTCTACAAATCAGAGTTAATTTACAAAATTTGTGGAAACACTAACTTCAATCATTCGATACAAAATATTAGATCTTTTCTTTAAAACATAACATACAACATCATATTTAAAACATCATTTCTTCCATCTTCAGATTCCAGTCGTTCAATCCATGTCATGTGTCATCCTCATGCTAGCTCATTAAACACATTTACCTGCATGCATATGAAAGTCAGCTACGCTGAGTGAGTTCTAGTTAATCTAGGATACATACAACACATTCTCATATTTTCACGTATACGTATCCGAAGATACATATTCATACTTAACCGAACTTCGTTTCTAACGCTTTATAATTAATAGTAAGAGGATCATTGTATAATATCTATTTATAGAACAATTACTATCACTCATAGAAGTAACAACTTGAATCACCCATAGAAGGGTCTATATAAACTATCCAAAAAAGGATCCCTAGATATTATCCATAGAAGGATCCTTAAGGTTACCCATAGAAGGGACCCTATATACTTACCATAAAAGGACGACTATAATTTATCCATAGAAGGAACTCTATACCTGATCCATAGAAGGAACCATATACATTGTCCATATAGAAGGTACTCCATTGAAGGAACACATACTCAATTAAATAATATCCGTATAGGGAACGCTAATAAGGTTCACAGTCCTTATTTACGCTATCACATATCAAGTCTAGGTCCCATAGTAGTTTAGAGGGATTTGCCATCCTAACTTACTATGCCGGATGTAGATCTCATATACCATTCCTGTACCTGCTTACACATACCTCACATATACGATAATTACATCGTAGCATACGAACACTCTAGGTGTCTTCACATCATTCATCTAACAACCATACTCCATGACGATACGTGCAATATCCAAAGATCGTTCATGCACCGACAAGCATTCGTTCATAATATAAACATACATACTTTCCTTACCAACACGTGCAATATACAAATATCGTTCACGTACTATCAAGCATTCTATCATAATATAAACATACATATCACATTCATCATCAAGACATACACTTACCATTTAAGGTAAGTGTATTAACATTCACATTGAGTATGCACACAGCCCCGAAAACATGACAAGGAAATGGGACTAGAAACTCAACTGGATTCTATTACATTCTCCGTTAATTGTTATTCCTCTCTTTAGTTGTGCTTGGCTAACTGTACATTAATTACATGTATCAATGCTTGTCTTAATCACATTATTCAGGTTTCACCAGAAATGGTTAAGTCTGGTCTATTCTAATAGCATTATATTTGAATACCTTGTATTCGAATGGTATTAGAATACATTTGTGTTAGCATACATTTGTATTCTAATGACATGTGATTAGAACACATTTGTCTTAGCATACATTTGTTTTCTAATGGCATGTGATTAGAATACATTTGTGTTGTCATTCAACTTGTATTATAATACCATTTTATTCAAATGGTATATGATTAGAATATATTTATATTCTAATGTTCATATTATATTCTAATGATAATATTGTATTCTAATGATCATATTGCATTCTAATGATCATATTGTATTCGAATGAGCATATTGTATTCTAATGATCATATTGTATTTGAATGGCACAATGTAATCGAGTCCATGATTGTATTCGAATGGCACAATGTAATCGAGTTATATCATGTAATCGAATCGAGGCAATGTATTCGAATATACGGGTTGTATTCGAGAGACCTGCTGTTGTATCCTCCTTTTATCATCATGGCATTATATTTCACGACTTTAATACCTTATTAAGCTCCCGTATCATCCCATAAATGTTTCCCTAACCGTGCTCGACTAGGACTTAGCCCGCTCACCCATAAAGCTTGAACCTTTATCATTTTCAAACCCATTTTAGGCTAGATCTAGGTTGTGCATCTACAAAGTTTAAACCTTTATTGCTTACAAATCCATTTTAACTAGATCTTGGGTTTTTAACATGAACCGTATATACAACCAAGTTCGTTAAGTCCATTTTAAACGTCAAGTTTGTAACTTTATGGTTCATCTATACCCGATCTATTATAGGGCTAAGTTTTAGGGAAAACCGTTCATAAAAACATAACCTTTATATGTAAAGAACATACCTTTTGACGATTCTAGGATACGGTTAGCTTCGGTTATGAACAATAATCTTGTATCTTGCTTGTATACTCAAGATCTACCAATATTTAGCTCGTTTTGGTCTTGAATCCTTCTTTTAGGTCACGGCTGTAAGAGAGGAGGTGTTTGTGTGTGTTTTATAGTGTGTAGGGAGACTATGGAGTAGAGATGGATGTAAATGGAAATGATTAGGGTTTAAGGGGTATTTATACTCCCTTAAGCCCATGGACCTTAGACCCATCTTTCCTTTTTAGTCCGTAATTAATTCCATCTTTAAGGCCTACCATATTTTCTCATTATTATTATTATTATTATTATTATTATTATTATTATTATTATTATTATTATTATTATTCTACTAACTCAATTAATCCTTCCGACGTAAATAACATATTAATTAATATTTCTTGAAATTTCGGGATGTTATACCCTCCTTAAAAGAGGTTTCGTCCCCGAATCCTATGTATTCATTGCTCACACACTTTGAATCGTATTTTCTTTCTGGGTTGTCCTTCTTACTCCTGACATTGTAGTCACTGAGTGGTGTTCATGTGTTTTAGCTATTAAGGTAGCTTGTCCATGAGGCCTTCGATGTACCAAGTCTCGTCTCGTCCTTCCAAGGGGCTTTTTTTCGCAGTATATTAATGCTAACGCCTAAGACGACGCTTTATCGCAACACAACTATTCACATAACCAACATGCATTCAAGACAATTCATATCATAATTAATAAACACCAGTCTAAACTTCAATATAAAACAGCACGCATCGAGTCATTAATAAGTTACACATAGACTTAAAACTTATGACTAGTAACTAGCCTTCTTGAGTGGTATTTTTTAAGCATACGGAGGAAACTGTTAAACCTCAAGCATTCTTCTTTGCTTCGCATCCTTCTTTCGGCTTCCTACAGTCCCTTGCTAGGTGTCCACGTCCTCCACAGTTGTGACACCTATGGTAATCCTTACACTCCCAGGAGGAATGTCATACTTTTTCACACCTGAAGCACACACCTTATCCCATTCTGCACTCTCCTGAGTGTTTCTTTCCACATTTTCCACAGACCCGGAACTCATCCCTCATTGCCTTCTTCTTAAGGGGATTCTCCTCATTAGCTTCATCTGGTTTTGTGGCTGGGTTCTTTTTCTTTGTTTCAACCTTCTCCTTTTCACTGGTGGCAAGGTCATCATAAACCATCTCGGCCAATTCCACAGCTGAATCAAATGTTGCGGGTTTGTTGGCCCTAACCAATGTTCGGACACTTTGTGGTAGTCCTCTGATGTAGCACTTGATTCTTTTGCTTCAGTATTAACCATGTCAAGAACCAATCTAGACATGCGGTTGAACTCAGTGGTGTATTCACGGTGTGTCATTTTTCCTGCCTTCAGATTCAAAAACTTCATCCCAGCTCTCTCAACCTCAAGATCAGCATAGAACGCTTCATCACCAACTCCTTCAGGTCATCCCACTTCATAGCTTTAATCTCTTCTCGGGTCTTCCTCCGTTCCACTGTCTCCCACCAGAACATAGCTTCATCACCAAATGATTGGGTAGCATAACCCACAGCTTGATCAGGATGGCACTCGCTAATTCGAATAACCATGTCCATTGTGGTTATCCACTGAAGAGTAGTTGTCGCGGCTTCCAAGCAAATTAACTTCGGTGGGTCACGTCCCTTGAATGATTTGTAGTTACACCCACCTCTTCCTCTTTTCCTTGCATCAACCTTCACAGATCAAACTTCACTCGAGTCGCCTTCCTCATCATCAACTTTCTTACCATTCTTCCCTGCCCTCTCAGCGGTCCTTGCGTGGCTTTCTGCAGACTTTTCAGGTTGCACCTTCTTCACTGCAGTAGCTACAAATTGAGCAATGGCGGCCTGAACCGCATGGTCAAGTTGATACCCTTCATTGTTGCTCGGATTCCGCTCAGCTGCACTTCCTTCATCTCTGGTGCTGGTAACTGGCTCTATAGAAGGTTCTCGGACAATACGTGGCGTCCAGTACGACCCCCTTGATCAGCAATCTTTCTTGATCCAGCCATTCATATTCTATAAGGAAACACAAACGTCATCACTTAAGGAACTATTTAGTATAAGGATAGTAAGGCTAACAGGTAATAACAGTGGCCAGCTGTGATTAGCTGATCACGTTACTCTCCGTGTCCTATATACTTCCATTTGTGAGTCCACTTGTGCTAGTTCTACTTCTAACAGTTAGACAATAAGACAGTTCATATCATCATATACTCCTATACCTAGCAATTAAGCTAGCATTCATACATTCTTTATTTAGCAGTCAAGCTAACATCATACCTCGTCCTCTAGAAATTAAGCTAGCATTCATTCATCATTCTACTTTACATGTGAAATTAATCACATACTTTACCTTTACTTAGCTTGCTTGAGTGACACATGGCGTTCTTGAACTGGCATCTTCTTTCTTTTCTTACTTGAATCTTATTCTCTGCTCGAGTCTAAGCATGTAGGATGCTTAATTCTCCCGAACTTTGCTCGGATACCAACTTGTAAGACCCCGTTGCTGGTGCCCTACATTGGACGTCGAATTTACTCATAAACACAGTTCTATAAATCAGAGTTAATTTAAAACATTCACGGAAACATTAACTTCAATCATTCGATACAAAACATTCGATCTTTTCTTTAAAACATAACATACAACATCATATTTAAAACATCATTTCTTCCATCTTCAGATGCCAGTTGTTCAATCCACGCCATGTGTCAGCCTCATGCTAGCTCATTAAACATATTTACCAGCGTGCATAATGAAAGTCAGCTACGCTGAGTGAGTTCTAGTTAATCAGGAAACATACAACACATTCTTATATTTTCACGTATACGTATCCGAAGATACATATTCATACTTAACTGAACTTCGTTTTTGACGCTTTATAATTATCCGTAAGAGGACCATTGCATAATATCTTTTAGAAGAACAATTACTATCACTCATAGAAGTAACAATTTGAATCACCCATAAAGGGTCTATATAAACTATCCATAAAAGGATCCCTAGATATTATCCATAGAAGGAACTCTATACCTGATCCATAGAAGGAACCATATACATTTTCCATGTAAGGTACTCCACAGAAGGAACACATACTCAATTATATAATATTCGTATAAGGAACGCTAATAAGGTTCAGAGTCCTTATTTACGCTATCACATATCGAGTCTATGTCCCATAGTAGTTTAGTGGGATTTGCCATCCTAACTTACTATGCCGGACCTAGATCTCACATACCATTCCTGTACCTGCTTACACATACCTCACATATATGATAATTACATCGTAGCATACGAACACTCTAGGCGTCTTCACATCATTCATCTAACAACCATACTCCATGATGATACGTGCAATATCCGAAGATCGTTCATGCACCGACAAGAATTCATTCACAATATAAACATACCTACTTTCCTTAACAATACGTGCAATATCTGAAGATCGTTCACGTACTATCAAGCATTCATTCATATTATAAACATACATATCACATTCATCATCAAGACATACACTTACCATTTAAGGTAAGTGTATTAACTTCACATTGAGTATGCACACAGCCCCGAAAACATAACAAGGAAATGGGGCTAGAAACTCACCAAGGTTCTCGTTAGGTTCTCCGTTAATTGTTATTCCTTTCTTTAACTGTGCTCGGCTAACTGTACATTAATTACATGTATCAATACTTGTCCTAATCACAGTATTCAGGTTTCACCAGAAATGGTTAAGTTTGGTCTATTATAATAACATTGTATTACAATACCTTGTATTTGAATGGTATTAGAATACATTTGTGTTAGCATACATTTGTATTCTAATGACATGTGATTAGAATACATCTGTATTCAAATGGCATGTGATTAGAACACATTTGTATTCTATTGACATGTGATTAGAATACATTTGTGTTAGCATTCAACTTGTATTAGAATACCCTTGTATTCGAATGGTATATGATTAGAATACATTCGTATTCTAATGATCAAATTGTATTCTAATGATCATATTGTATTCGAATGATCATATTATATTCTAATGGGCATATTGTATTCTAATGATCATATTGTATTCGAATGGCACAATGTAATCGAGTCCATGATTGTATTCGAATGGCACAATGTAATCAATTCCATGATTGTATTCGAATGGCACAATGTAATCGAGTCCATGATTGTATTCGAAGGCACAATGTAATCGAGTTATATCATGTAATCGAATCGAGGCATTGTATTCGAATATACGGGTTGTATTCGAGAGACCTGCTGTTGTATCCTCCTTTTATCATCATGGCATTAAATTTCACGACTTTAATACCCTATTAAGGTCCCGTATCATCCCATAAATGTTTCACTAACCGTGCTCGACTAGACTTAGCCCGCTCACCCATAAAGCTTGAACCTTTATCATTTTCAAACCCATTTTAGGCTAGATCTAGGTTGTGCATCAACAAAGTTTAAACCTTTATTGCTTACAAATCCATTTTAACTAGATCTTGGGTTTTTAACAAGAACCGTATATACTAACAAGTTCGTTAAGTCCATTTTAAACGTCAAGTTTGTAACTTTATGGTTCATCTATACCCGATCTATTCTAGGGCTAAGTTTTAGGGCAAACCATTCATAAAAACATAACCTTTATGTGTAAAGAACATACCTTTTGACGTTTCTAGGCTACGGTTAGCTTCGGTTATGAACAATAATCTTGTTTCTTGCTTGTATACTCAAGATCTACCAATATTTAGCTAGGTTTTGGTCTTGAATCCTTCTTTTAGGTCACGGCCGTAAGAGAGGAGGTGTAATTGTGTGTTTTAGAGTGTGCAGGGAGGCAATGGTGTAGAGATGGATGGAAATGGAAAGGATTAGGGTTTAAGGGGTATTTATACTCCCTTAAGCCCATGGACCTTAGGCTCATCTTTACTTTTTAGTCCATAATTAATTCCATCTTTAAGGTCTACCATCTTTTCTCATTATTATTATCTTATTATTATTATTATACTAATTCAATTAATCCTTTCGACGTAAATAACATATTAAATAATATTTCTTGAAATTTCGGGATGTTACAAAAACATTCCATCTTTGCTTATTTGAAAAGGTGAGTATTTCTGGAAAAATTATTTGGGCTAGATCTAGGTTGTGCATCAACAAAGTTTAAACCTTTATTGCTTATTTGGAATTCTCGGTCAAGCTTTGGGTTCTCGGGAAAAATTTTCTTAAATGAAAATTTTCTAGAATACTCCTTATAAGCGAGACTTCATTCTTGAAAATTTTGGCGAAAAAGTATTTTTCAGGTGATTTTCGGTGAATTTTTGGCAGGAAAATCGAAAAAATTTGTCTTGAACGAAATTTTTCCTAGACGCTTATTTTGAGTGGGACATCTTTCTTGAGAATTTTGGCGATCATATTTTTTTGAAAATTTTGGCGGGAAAATCAGATTAATTCCTTTAATTACTCAACGGATTCTCCACAACCCATCTTAATGTTTGGAAGTACACTTAATCAGTCTGCTCTCTCTCAAGTAGTATTTCAGAGCTCGTCTACAGAGGTAAGTTTTCAACCATGTTCTCTTGATTGTGTTGATAAGATAGATTTATATAAGCTCCATAATGATAACTTAATTAGAGACAAGGAAAAAATAAAATCTGAAAATTTCAAACTTAAGAAAAATGAAAAAGGCTTTCTTGATAAGATAGAAGCAACTCAAAAAGATTTCTCAAAGCTTAAGTCTGAATTTAGTATACAATGTTGTCATTACCTAGACGCCCAACAAGAAACCGCTGAACTAACTGCTAAACTGGAAGCCTCCAAGTTAGAAATTCTGAATCTAACTAGTAAAACTGAAAGGGCTGAACTTGATTTCAAAAAATTCGAGGGTTCCAGTAAATTAGTTAATTCCATGAATGAAAATCAGTTATGGTGGAAAGAGAATGAGGGTGAGGGTATAGGATATAGTCAGGTATCCCCACCATACAATGACAACTATACTAGTCTTCCTCTTACCAAAGAGCAGGAAGAAAAGGTAAAAGACATGAAGTATGGTAAACAGGTTCAATCTGAAATTGTTAGATCAGGATCCCTAGAGGAAATCAAGCCTGTTTTCAAATGTGTGAACAATTTTGATGCCTTTACTTCATGTGCAGATATAGTAAATGATTTTGCTTCTGATAGTATGTGTGTCTTATGATATTTACCTATTATATAGTATTTTCAATTGCAACTGTTTAATCCTCGTGTGTATATCAGTTTAATGCCTAACTTGATATATGCTTATTAGCTTATTTGAACGCATTCAGAGAGGTCCAACAAATTCACACTTAGTATGATCATACGATTGTCGTAGTGGCCGGCATCCAATCGCATGACAATGGTTTCACCGACAACTCACTCATGGTAACCAACACTCGATTCGCATGGCAACGGTTTAGCCCATATTTTATTATCTGTTTGAATTGTTTACATGTTATGGCTTAATTGTATACTGCATTAAGGACAATTTGCTCATTTACTCATATTATATTGTATTGACATAACTGGTGTTTTACTCACTCAACCTTACGTTAACAAAATATATTTTTTATACGCATATTCAGGTTTAGATTTAATTGATTGAAACCTTTGAAAGAGATTTAACTGATGCATTAAGTTAGAAGAAACTTATTAAAACACCAAATTATCTAGACTTGGATTTATTTGTTTTTGATTGTATACTTTGTTAGTTGAGATTGTTTTTAGATTATTTGAATATTTAATTTAATAGATATTGCTACATTTTAAATTATTGCATGATAGTACCTTGAGAGCTGTGAGCAATCAGCTCACTTCCCGGCATTTTCACCTTAGGTTAGGGTGTGACACGGTCCGGGTTTAAACGATGTCATGCCGGAACGAGATTCAACTTAAAATAGGTTGGTTTAAGAAATGATTTAATTGAAATTGTTGTATATTTCAATTTTACCTCTTAATTTTCGGCATTGGTTACATGCATTAGGCATTAATTACCCGGATGACATTGTTTACACGTACCACGACCAATAAACGTGTGTATGGTGTCACGCAACGAGCATAACACAACCAGTTACGCGTTCGATTGTGTTTGTGCATGCACCCCGCTGCATCGCGCGGGCACCCGTCTAGTGTGTGTGTGTCTATATATATATATATATATATATATATATATATATATATATATATGAGGGATAATTTAAGAACTTGTTGAATTTTAAGAACTTTAAGATTTTCATTCTTAACCACACATTTAATTAAATATGATACATTATGTGGTTAAGATTAAATTCGATTAAAAAATTAAGTATGAGAGAGAATAAAGATGTACAGTGATTACACTAATTTAAACGTTTGTTACACATATGTAAAAATTTGACACGATGCATAAAAAATGTTGTAATTTTTCTACGTACATGTAATCTACATATATGTAATAAAAATTCGAAAAAAAATTGTTACGTTGAGTTCTTTCGAGTCCTTTAAACTCAAAAACGGTTCTCAAAAGAAATCAACCATATATATATATATATTAAATAGGATACGTTAGGTTACTCACAATTCACAAAAGCACTATTCAATTTTTTGAGATTTTATTGGATCCTAGATATAATGTGTGATCTAACTATTTATTATTAACAAGATGTTTAGGGCCAACAACCCAACTCTTCATTTAAATTATTTTCTTATTTCCTCTTTAACGTTTGCAACTATTACGTCCTATTTTTCTCATTTTCAACCCTGAACTTTGAACAAAGTATCACAAATTTTACCTTTTAGCACCATTAAAATTATAGCAAAGTGTATATTAATGGGGTTGCGCGTTAAATTACCCAAAACGAATACGACTCATGTATATATTGATGTTTTACCGCCGCAACACATGGGTTGCATTTACTGGTTCTTATAAAAGACTAGAAATTTTTACTATTTATTAAAAAAATGCATAGAATAAACTAAACCTTAAATCATATTTACGTAAGAGTAAAGTGTCAAAATCATCCTTGTGTTTAATCGATTTTGCGACTTTCGTCCAAAAAACTTTTTTTGTGCATCTGGACCCCGATGTTTCCCAATCGTTGCCGATGTAGTCTAAATCATTAACTACGTTAATTTTAACCGTTAAATTAGGGGCATTATTGTCTTTTTACCTATTTTGTTATTTAACAAAGTAAAAAACAATAAAAAAACCTAAACAAAATTGTTGTTATTATTATTATTATTATTATTATTTATTATTATTATTATTATTATTATTATTAATTTTAACAAGTTTTTTGAACCGCGCACTGCCACGGAGACATAAACACTTGAGAAAACAACCAACTTTGAAACACTATGACACTCTCATTGAAATGCTAAAGATCGTCTTTGTTAATGATGGTGGATATATGGTCAGTTCTCTAGTTCGTAAGACACGATTAAAATCGATAAAAAATTACATGCAATAAAGTAACTAAATCTTTCCAAGACTGCTTCTTATGTTCTTTGACTCCTAACCAATGCGGTCTCAAGACTTGCCTCTATTACCTGTACAAATATAATTACATAGCCAATTTCTTTACCTACAGCTAATAACTTTTGTTGGGCCCGTGAACGTTATGTATAGCACCTAAAAAATAATAGAGGAAACTTACAAATTATTTCTATAATAGCTACCCAAGTATTAAAAGCACCAAAGGCTAGGAAACTTGCATGCAAAGACTCAACATTTGGAAACCTAACACGTTAGATTTACATACAAATTTAAAACAGTCGCTACACAAACCAACCCTATATATAAGAATGCATATTCAATACTAACACTACTACACATAAACCCAAAGTTAGCTACACAAACCAACTCTATATATAAGAATACACAATCAATGCAAACAATGATAAACACAAACCCAAAGTTAGAAAAGTGAAGTAATAATATAATAAACTATATGTATCTTACATTAAAAAATCATAATAGAAATTATTGATTAAAAGTATTAGAGTATTATGCTTAAAACATAACGTAAAACAGAATCTTCTTTAATAAAGGCTTAATATATAAATCAAAGTGAATAAAAATGTAAAGGACATTATACTGAATGGAAGGCAAAAAGCCAAAACTATTCACACCGTCACTTTGATACAAAGACGTGTCATATAATATATAAAATATTAGATGGCTTATCGTATTTATCTGTTCGCTGGTATGAAATGAACTATCTATATTGGCTCCAAAGACCTGCCTTTCAAAACATCTTCAAGCAAACCTAACAACTCCAGCAGAGGCCTTTTGTGAAAGTTTGTCATTAGTGTAACTTTAAATGTCAAAAGTGTTTCTTAAATTCCTCTTGATGGCTTTCGTGTAATATTTGCACAAATCCAAAACATAAAATAACAATTAACCTCTAATTCAAGATAATCTTTTCATCATCATCATCATCATCATCATCATCATCGTACTCAGTATATCCCACCAATAGCAATGCTATGGTAGGGTCTGAGGAGGGTAAGATGTAGACAGCCTTACCTCTATCCCATAGGGATAGAGAGGCTGCTTCCGGTGAGACCCCCGGCTCGATAGTAGTTTTGCATCAAGCCTTGGACATAAGGCACATAGCACTCAATCATCGGGACACCGGCTGATCGGTGCATGTGCCCTTGTCTTTCGGCTATCAACGCCACCACATGATGTCTGATTAACCTTCCGCCACTTTTAACGTTATTTTCACGAGATTAGTAAAATAACGTCAAAATTAGTGCAATTTTACTTTTTCCCACCCGAGGGTTCACACATATATACATTATATGCGCGCACCGCAAGCAGGGCGTTTCAAGATAATCTTTTGTTGACTAAAAAGTTCAACACCAACATACCACAGTTTTGCCAACAATACACATGTCTGTAAAACCAAATGTCCAATGGATTTATAAATGCAGTCATTTAAATGAGTATGGATAAACCTTACCTGTCGTATTAATTTGGATGTTCCGAACTTCAACCTTGGCATGGTCATTCAAATTCTTGTAGTCTTCCATGCAAATACTGAACGCATTCTATCACCTGCTAAAAAATACACCGCCGCACCGGTTTACTCAGAAAATCATCATTAAAATATTTATCAAGACTGAAGTATCCTAATGTTTAGTTGATTTGCCTCAAGCAAAAACTATGTTGTCTCTCTCTTCTGATCACTAATGGGTATCAAATCACTCAATATTAGGAACCTAATAAAAAAAATAAGTGTTCTAATTAATTACATACCACTAATTTTAAGAAATCGGTGCATGTACTGATGTTGACAGTTGGAGAATTAGGGCTAGTTACATATGTTGATATCATACGCAAAACTAAATTAGTTCTAATTAGGATAGACAGGCTGAGGTGAAATTAAGCAATCAATTAGCAAAATCTACATACAAAAAAAGTGTTACCTTTAATATCACGGTGAAAGAGGTGAAGGACAAAGACACCGAGGCTGAGAAACACGGGCATTAACGCAACCGTGTCAACCATCATGTCGACGAAGAATGGAGTCATCTTGAACCATCGCAATTGGGCCAGCCGTCGATCATAAACGCCGTTGTCGCGCCTTGAAGCAAAGTCCGGCGACGAATCATTGTCGTTCTCTGTCTATAGTTGGTGGTCAATAATACCATGTTGATACTGATTTAGGGTTTGGAAGAGTTGGAGATGAGGTACATTAGAATCCTCTCACAAAGCCATTTTGTAAAGAAGTTACAGAGAGAAAGGATGGGAAGATGATTCCACGTGGTGACAACCAAAAAATCAATGGCTCATATTTAGACTTTTCATGAATAGTTTTTTATGAGTGCATTAGATAATGCTTTTTAATATATATATATATATATATAAACATATATATACATATATAATTATTACTATTATATATAGGGAAGATTTCAATTAAGAACCCCTTTGAGTTTTAAGAACTCGAAAGAACTCAGTGTAATGATTTTTTTTCGAATTTTTTTTGCACATGCGTAATATATGTAAGTTACATACACGTAAAAAAATTACATAATTTTTTATGCACTGAGTCGACTTTTTACACATGTGTACCGGACGTAAAAGTCAGTGTAACTACTTACATATTTATTCTCTCTCCTACTTTGACTTTTTTGTCAGATTTAATCTCAACCACATATTTTAATCCATTTAATTAAATGTGTGGTTTAGAATTGAGTTCTTAAAGTTCTTAAAACTCAACATGTTTCTCAAAATATCCCTCCCCATTATATATATATATATATATATAGATCCGTGAATGGGTGATGATTGAAAGACAAAAATACCCTCTTAACTTCCTCAAGACATGCATAAAGGTTAAGTACAATAAGCAATCAAAGTTATACCTCTTAAAATTTAATTAAATTTTAAGAGGTATAACTTTGATTGCTTATTGTACTTAACCTTTATGCATGTCTTGAGGAAGTTAAGAGGGTATTTTTGTCTTTAAATCATCACCCATTCACGAATCTTTAATTGTTTAAATTATAGTTACATTATTTACCCTGAACTATATTAAACTTTTGAAAATTTGTATAAAAATTACCATTCCACCCCCTTAAGTTTAACCATATATTCCTCTATTTTAGTTTCCTTTTGTTTTCGTGTTATATCTTTGAATATATTAAGTTCTCAAAAATTTTGAACAGGCATAACGACACACTTATTTTTGTCTACGTTTCGATATAAATAGTATTAAATATTGACATGCGGGTAATAATGTACAAGTCACTATTGCATTAATGTACAAGTCTATTAATGCAAATACTTTTTGTGATTAGATTCAAAGTTTCAAAATGACCATTCATTTTTAAATTATTTACATATGGCACCATTCTACTCAAATCACAGTTACATAAGTTTACAGTTACCAACTTACCATATACCCACTCTCTTGCTCCTACTATTTTCATGCTATCCGCCTACCCCTACCCTATTTTCATGCTACTCCTACCTGATCATTCTCAAAACTTTCGTATTCAAAATTTCACTTTGAATTTCACTTTGAAATTGATAAGAATTGTCTCCTGCTACATCTTCATGTTCCTCCTCATCTTATCAATTTGAGTAAAATCTCCATTTTAGGGAATGTCATAACCCTCTCTTCAAGATCAAGCCGCATATTCAATGGGTTTCCTTCATATTCACCTCTTCGGAGAGAGAAACCAAGACGGAATTGGCGGAAAACCAATAAAACAAAGGTGTTTTCATCAGTTGTTCATAATTACATTTTGGAGGAATTACATTTGCCTTAATTGATTTGGGTCAAAAATGAAATCCGGAACTCACTCTAATCTGGATTTAGAGAATATAAAAAAGGTTTATTTGATAATTTCATCTTGTTAGTTGATTTGTTTAATAACTATTTAATTTGTTCGATCTATTATACCCCATTTGAAGTTTGAAATTTTGTTAATTTTACATGTTTGGCTAAATTGACATTTATAGGTCAACTGACAGCACATTCAAATTTGGATTATTCATTGGCTCGTTTGTTGGGGTTGCATCAGTCGACATATCAGTGGGCTTTAGATGATTATTAGGGAATGCAGACAGTGGTAAGTTTATATGGTTCATCTTCTACATTTTGCATTGACTTATTTCGTTAGATGTGTTGGTTTTCACTTTCAGATTAATCGAAATTCAATAAAAAAAAATTAAGCTCAAATTGTTACACAAAACTTCACACACATAAAAAAAATTGTTAAGGTTGATGTTAAAGTCATGATGAGAATTGATCTTGTTAGAAGTTAATTATGTCTTTATATTAAGCTAGCATTTTCAGTACATGATCAATTAAATGATATCATGATTATCCTTCTTGATAATGGAAGTTACTGTGCATCTATTGGTTCTACATATATATAGCTTTTAGGTTGTATAAATAATAAAAAAAGTTTTTTTTTTTGTATATATTGAATCGTATGTAGAGGTTATTTATATGCCAGTTTTGGTATGTCCGGATAGAAACCTAATATAAAAGATTATATATAAATATCATGCACCATGTGTACATAACACGTGCGGCTTTGCCACTTGGTTCGGATGGAATCACGCCTTTTGAAACATAAATATAATAAATATTCTATGCCTTTGTGTATTGTTAGAACATTTTGTCATGTATAAGTTAAATTAAATTATTTGCAATGATAGTACATACTTAATTATGTCTCTATAACATTATATCATTATTCATTTTAAAATGATTACATTCTTGTTGCTTACTTAGGTGTTTAAACATTATAAACCACATGATCAAGTTGATGCAAAAGTTAAAGATGTGTTTGGCAAAACATAAAGTGTGTAAAATATTGGCCAATTAATCTTGTCAGTCAACCTGTCTTGGGTCAAAACAGGTTATCTTATTATTTTGTTATGTAATCACTTTCTTACAATACATTTTTATGCATTTATTGTTTTCGAGTAACAAACCCGAAGAACGTTTTTTAGTATTAGTGGATGGATAAGATTAAAATTTTACAGTTATAAGGATCTCCTTATGAGTTTTTACTATTTGTGTCCACTACTCTTTGATTAATATAATGTTTGTTTTGATGATCATGAAGGTACATGTTAAATATGATGAGAAAAAAAGTGTTTCAAACAAGCTTGTCAAGAATTCCTCAAAATCAAGTTGTACCCTCCATGTTCCAACTCAAACGCTTTTGAGCTAACATGTACCTATTATTTCACCACTAAGTATATAAGATATACATGCATTTATGGTTATATTTTAGTCGTTAAATGTGGAATGTTTATACTATTTGGACATTAAATAGTTTTAAGGACATACATGATGTTCTCATCCATCGTTTATGCTTTGCATGATATTTGAACTTTGTATGTGTTGTATAATTGAAGAAATTTGATTGTAAGTTTATCAGCATATATGTATGCTTACATTTTATAATTTGAGGGTTATGCGTCTTTATAAAGTCTTAATGTGGTTTTGTATAATTACTAAACTAAATAAAATAAATGGCATTGCTCATGGTCCTTGAAGTCTTGCTTCCATCTTCTGGTACAAGATTATATTTTCTGGTTACGGACTTATGGCTTCAATTTGGATATTCATATTCTTCATAGCTGGTCTGTTGATTTTTATTTCTCATTTTTACCACATGTCTTGCTTCAGTGAATTTTAGTATAATTTCAACTAACTACCTTACGAATAAGTTCATTGATTATTCTCATATATTAAAGTGATCAAATAATTTTATTTTATTTTATATTTTATATTTTATTTATATATAAATCTTTATAAGTTTATTTACAACTATTAAGGAGAAACCAATATGATAAATGGAGAAGGCGGAGAATCATATCACGCATAACCAGTCGTACAAAGCTCACGTGAATGACATCATGAAACGGAAGACATAAACATAGAAAAGCCTAGAAGAAATAAATCCGGCTATCGTACTATATGATATATCGCGAGAGGATTGATAAATTAACACGAAACAAGTATCGCGTTGTAAGTTGTTGGCGCCGCTGCATCGTGCGGGTTTTCTACTAGTATAAATTAAAACACAACTTCTTAACAGTTTTGATGGTGTACCCTTAGCTTCTCTAGTTGTACTATATATATTCAAATGTGGAGCACTTTCTACGTGTTTTGTTTATTAACGGTTTTTTGACCCGTATGTCCATTTTTCTAACATGTGTTGTTAATTTCATTTAATTTTTATCTTTCTCTTCACCGATTCTTTTCATAAACCCAAAGTAAAGATGAAGAGAGATCATAATGGAGAAACCACGGTGATATCGTCACCGTCAACGCCGTCTTCAACCGTTGCCACAACGTCGACTCTTCATCAATCACCATCGGGTTTAAAACCACCACCATCGTCACTGTCGTCATCAATCTAAGGTACCACCGTCTTCAACCACCGCCGTGTCGTGGTGGTGGGACGATGGTCATTTACGGTTGTGTACCGTGGTGGCAGAGAGTGTTGGACGTGGTTGACCAACTCTGTTGCCGTGTTCTATTGCGAAACTCTAGGTGTCAGTCTTGTGGTAGCGGCGATGGTCGGTTGGCCTCTGTTTGTTCTTTTTTTATGTAGATATACACAACACATAAAGAGTTGAATTATATACCTCATTTTGGTGTTGACTAAAACATGTTGTTCAACTGCATCACATATTTTCAACCACTTATAGTTACTTTATTCAATTTCAGTTTCAAAATTCAATTTTGAGCTTTGATTTATTTTGTCTTCTATATTTTGTATTTGAAAGTTGGTACCGGTTGTTAAGTTTTTTACTATTGAATTTGCGTAATGTTGGTTTGAAGATTAGAGAGAAACGGAGAAAAGAAGTTCCACCTCTGGCTCCAAGTCATACATTTTAAAGGTATATTCTCCATCTCTATCCACTATTAAAACTCCTTTTACTCCATAATGATGTGTGCCGCGTGTGGTAGTAAAATTATAAGAGGTTGGATGATTTGCTTTTGCATAAGATCGTGTTTTAAATTTATAAAAGTGATTTCTACAAAGACTAAACACACACAAAATAGGCAAGTGTACATATCGTATATGTAGAATAGTATTGGTAAGAACCAAGTATCGATCCGTGGACACAAATAGTATTGTTTTACTTTAATCGGAGGTTTTAATCAATTTGGGCTTAATTTTCTTCAAACTTCTTATAAAATATAAATACTTATATATATAATATATATGTGACCAAGAAAAGAGATTCTAAACGAGTTGTTCAATTATGCAAAGGTTACCATCTAAGATCAAGAATCCACTCCATTTTAGCATTGATAAATAATATTTGAACATGTGGTAAACTTGCCATAATAATATATGATAGATAGCTCCTTAAACCTTAAGTGAGCATCTTTGGCACTAAGGAGATAGCATGCGCATTTTAAAGTCCACCATGTCCTAATGTCATGACATCTCAATGATGTCAATTTAAGTTGGCAAGTAGTTTCGTAAAGTAGAAAGATTGGATTGACTTCGATTTCTCAAATACCAATTCTAACAACTTTGGGTGGTTGTAGTTTAGTCACACAACCTCCCCTTGGTTGATTTATGTAGGTTATAATTACACATTCCATTAACATATTATTTCTTTAACTAGCATGATATCCTAAGCAAAGCCATTTTCGGATTACCAAGACTTAGAGAAATACATCATAACTTATATCTCATCATTTCTAAGTACAATATAAGGATCCGTGTTTCAATAATGTATCAAAGTATTTTTATCTTTCAAGAACATGAATCGATCATGAACGATTGCCAATAGAATTGACAACCACCAACTTTGAATTAGTAATTTAAGATGGTGAAACATTTCTCATCAAAAGATAATTGTAATATAACCATGTACTTTACTAGACTACATCACATGTCTTGATTAATTATCAAGTAAAACAAAGCTTCTTCATAGATTTTAGATGGTAAAAGGAGTTTAGCTCATAATGAGCATGATGATAAACATTAAGATGAATGATAATAACAAATACATGATTAAACTTGGAACAATCTAACCAAATGTAGATGAATCTTCCTTCTTAATGATGATGATGATGGATGATGATGATGGTTGATGGTGATGACCTCCAAGCCTTCGAACTCTTCACTAAATCTTCTATGTGAGTGTTAGTGTGTGTTTTTATAAGTGAAAACCGGATAGATTTGTTTTCAATGCACACTCTTCAAATGGCACAAGAGCCACTATTTATAAGCAATCTGGAGTGTGAAACACGGCCCCGTGCTTGATGAGCACGGCCCCGTGCATTTTTATGACATGTGCCAGATTTGTTTTGTCTTTTGTGTGAGCTGGCAACGGCTCCGTGGTTGGAAGGCACGCCCCCGTGATTTTTAGTGACATGTGCTCAATTCTTTTTTTGTCTTTTCTGTGTTCCCGTCCACGGCCCCGTGCATGATGAGCACGGCCCCGTGCTTTTGCTTCCAGATTTTGTCTTTTCTTGTTTCAGAAGCATGGGGGCGTGTTTCTTGAGGCATGGGGGCGTGTTCCTTTGTTTTCTTGTGTTTTCTTCTGTTTTTCTTCGTCTTTTTGCTTATTTCTTCGTTTGAGGCTTGGTTTCACCTGAAATTATGTTTTATTATGATAAGTAGTCTTTTATGCTATGTTATTGGATAGAAATTGCAGTTTTTAGAGATTATTTGATGCCGAAAAGATGTATATTTATATGTACATCAAACATCCCCACACTTGAACATTGCTTGTCCTCAAGCAATCCTCTTATAAATATCCTCTAAAAATAGCAAACTTAGATCATAGCTACCCCTTAAGTGAACTTCAAGAAGACGAAACAAAATAACCAATCTTTATGTTAGTGATAAAAGAGAGAACTTTTGTTTTTATGAGTTTCTGTTTATGCAAAACGTCACGTTCTCACAATGTTCACTTACACTCGGTTTTATATCTCATCATACATGTGATGTAAGTATGTGAACACTCTTAGCCAAAATGCAACCTGTGATAAATAAGCTTGTAACAAGTTCAAATCTCCACCTTTTTGAAGGGTTGCATAGCTTAGAAGGGAAAGAGGGGTTTTGGTTTAGTGTGAGTCGGAATTGGTATTTTGTGGTGGTTCAAGGGTTAATGGTAAATACAACTTCCACTTGTTTGGGAGTTTTGAGATGTCTTCAATGGTTAGCTCCTTTTTCTCCGAGACTTTTTTTTTATATATATATCTAATGACTCTTTTAAGGTCAGATCATCAAGACCATTTTTATCGAGGATGTGGATCAATTCTTCCTCAATCATGTTCTGATATAACTTCCAACTCTAATGGATCGTTCGGCTTTGAGCCTAATAGCCCCCACCCTCATTAGTTCGGTATATTCATGCTGAGACTGAGTTTGACTTTTTCTACATCTTCCTTCGTGTGACTAGTTTCCGCAACCTAAATATCGTTCATATCTTTTTGCTCTTCTTTTCATTGCGTTTTTTGGAAATTCCACAGAATGGTGGCCTTTGTTCGTCTTGGCGCCACTTTTTCCTTACTCCATTGCTAAAGAGAAAGATTCTCTCCCTAAGTTCTGGAGGCAACCTAGGTTTTGCGAAATGTATGTAGCAAAGGAAATTGAAATCGAAAGAATGCATTTCCAGTTCTTTAGGGTCTGCCGGTAAAAGACCAGTGTTGTATTTTACTGGTGAAAATGGATAAAGTGATCGGGTTTTTGGGTTTTGTAATTTGATAACGGGTTTGATGGAATAGTGTAAATATTACCTTCTTTCTTATACAACTCTTCGTTCGGTCTTGAAATGAATAATTGCGACAAGTTCTAAATCACATGAAACATATGACTCACTCAAAGCTTCCGAAAAAATATTTATACGGCATGAGGTTTATCTCACAGTAACGGAGGAATTGGGTATTAACGCCATATTTTGCATAAATTTATTCTCAATATTACAAAACCTTTTCTTACTTTTTCACTTTTAAACGATTGGTTATTTGCAAAAAAATTTCTTGGATTTTAGGTTTAGAATAATCTTTGTCTGCTGCAAAAAATATTTGTTTTAGAGAATTTTTATGATTAGTTGGACAAACAGTTGGTCAAGTAATTCCCCTCCCCATACTTGAATCTCACATTGTCCTCAATGTGACAAGATTCATGAAAATATAAAAATTCTAATTTATGGGTAAAAATGGAGAGTTACTTCCCTACGGGTTAACGAAATTTCGACAGAGCGTCCCCTGTTTTTCGTCCGTTTTCCTGTTTTTGTACCTGTATAATATAAAACTGCAAACATCCACAAACAACCAAGCATAACTACTGAAAATTGGGTATGGAATCATCCATCCCTTGCCCTATCGGGCTAAATTAGTACCTAATAAAATGTCTTTGGCACTCATGGCCATAATAGTATCCAAACCAACACAAACACAAATAAACAAGTACGACGAAAAGTAAATTATTCAAACACAAATAATAATAAGTTCATGAAGTAACACCAACCCATGCCCGTGCCCATGCCCAACTACCTGTGCCGTCAGTCATCAGTTACCTGTGTCCAGGTCAAACGGATCCTTGTTCGTTTGTATTCAGCTTCTCTTCTTTTTCTCCGTTCGTCTTCCATAATAATTTCTGACTAGCTTTTCGGGTCCTAAATGTGGCCGCGGCTATTCACGAACCTCCAAATTTCTGGTTCTACACTAAGGATTTGAGCTATCTGCAACTTGTAACAGAGGCTGAGGTCAAGAGCAATAGGTTCCGGATTTTCGGTCCCTTCCACGTCCACATCATAAGCTTTGTAGAGCTTGTAGATCCAAGCGCCACCGACGAGTGGAGTCCTTGGATCTACAGCTGTTGCATTAGTTCTGAAAAGTTGACAGAAGAGATAAGTAATGTTGCAATCAATTTCATTTCTTTTGCAGTAAAGTGCCCACAAATCCTGTAAATTCACCACTCCTTTATTTCTGCCATGTGCTGTTAGCGTCTTGCTTAGTAGCTGGTGAATATATTTCATCAATGGATCTCGTAAGGCTGTGCTTTTCGATGTGTTGATGTGGTTTGTTTCATCCTCGAAGCCCAACACTCCCATGCTTGTGTTTGTGTATCCCCAAACCAGCTATTGTCTTCCTTTTCAAATGCTACCCTTGCGTGGGTCCAGATTACTTGTTATGTTTCTTCTTTTGTGTAAATTACCATATCAATCCCGAGTTGGGTGAAAGATGTTCTGCGCCATACACCTCCACACCTGAACTCAATTGCATCTTTATCCCACATATCTGACTTATTCTTTATGTTAAAGGATGCAAAGAATTCCTTTGTCAGTTCCGTTACGGCCTCTCCTGTTTGCTCAAAAACCCTCTTCCATGGCCCCGTCACAAACCTGTTGTATCGCTTCCATTGATTGACTAGGTGTAGGGTGTTTTGGCAAGCATAGAAATTTGGTTCAGGGATTCGTTTGTTCAAGTAGCTTAGTCTTGCATTGGCTTGCCTATCTCTTTCATCATGTCTGGTGAAGACTAAAAATGAATGAACTTCTTCCACATACTCGGCCATCTGCAGTTTAAGCTTAAATTAGTCCAAACTTATGAAAAATTTCCAATTTGCGGAAACAGAGAGCAAAGCACGGTGGCGTGCTTTCAGAAGCACGGCCCCGTGCTGCTGCTTCTGGTTCAGTTTTCTTTGAAGTTTGAATTTTTGTTGACCACGACTCGTGTTGTTTTGGGCACGGCTCGTGTTCCTAATACCGATTTCTATCTTACTTAGACTCGAACCCTCGTTTCTAACCGGTTATATAAATTGGGTTTAATTGTTTGTCTGGTATTTATCCTAACACCCAAAACCCGAATTGTTTCTTTCAATTAATCCCTAACCATCAAACAATCTATAATCTATTCATCATAATCAAGCATAATAACCCATACCCTTTTCGGGTTTTGACCCGATTTGGTCGATTTGAACAGTTTTAGGGTTAATCTAAACCTAGAATGACGATTTTGAATAATGCAATTGTTAAATTAACATACCTTAGGTTTAGAATCGAAAATTAGATGAAGAAATTAGCAAAATGGTTGAAGGTCGGCGGTTTCTTGGTTCAGAATACAGTGAAAAATAGGGTTGGTGGTTGGAGAAAGTTATTGTGTTAAGTTAAAACTCGTAACTGCCCTGACACCAAAAACATGGCCCCGTGCTTTTGGAAGCACGGTACCGTGCTGCTTAGTGCAGACATTACTGTTTTGTTTATTTTGTTTGTCAAGATTGGTTTGTTTTTACTGGGTTTTTATTTTCTGGTTATTTTAACATGGTAATTAAAAATCCTACATTTCATTAAAACATAAAACTAAAGACATAATTAAAGATAGATGAAACGAAAAGTACAACAACTCTCGGATCCTAACACATAGTACTAGCGGGAACAATTTAAACACGAGACAAAGTCAGAACTTCAACGGCCACCACCCCCGAACAAGTCCTGAATATGTGGTGGTGCTCGTTTGGCTTCCAAAAGTTCGTCAAGCTTTTTGTTGAGCGTGACGAGTTCTCGGTTGAGAAAGTTAAGTTTGGAAGTCACATCTTTGTGGTGGCCATCCACAACATGGAAGTTCTCGAACCTAAGCAGGTCGACTTTGTTGATCAACTCGACTACTCGAGCCTCGGTTTGCATGTTGCTCTCAACTTGGTCTCTTACGATGCATTGGAGTCTCATGATTTGTTCCTCAAGGAAGGAAAATTCATGTTGTTTCCCCTTCTTCATTGGTTTCCATTCAACCCGTTTCCTTCCATTTAGGTAGTTTTTGTTTGGTGTGAATGGAATAGTGAATTTATGCATGCATTATATAGAGACTGGAAAGTTGAACACGGCACCGTGTTTACTGGAGCACGGCCCCGTGCTGCTAGAAGAATAAATGTTTCTGAGTCAGAGAATTGTACGGAGTCAGCGCGTATCATGCTGAAGATTCTGGGTGACCACGGCCTCGTGCTTAGGAAAGCACGGCCCGTGCTTTTTGTCACAGTGTATTTCTTTTTTTTTTTGTTTTTAACATGATTCACGATCCGGAATTTTTAGAATAACGTTTATTGTAATAATTTGGAAGTTTGGTCATCTAAAGATTACTTTTCATTAAATAAAGATCCTAGAACAGTTACGGGATAAGCCTGGGTTTCCTAAGAAAAGAAAATAGCCGGGTTAAGCCCGAAGTCCTAACACATTGTGCTTAATGCACTTTTTAACATATAAAAACATAAAATTAAGTTTCCTAGAGCTCTCCGAAAGGCGCTCCTCCTCCGAACGGTCCTGGTGGTGGAAAATACGTGAAACCGAGAACTTGAAACTGGAGTTGCTCGTTGATGTCTCGGAGTTCAATTTTCATGTTCTTCACCGATTCGGTGATTTGCATGAGACGCATTTCCGCGAGGACATTCATTTCGGTGAGTTCTCTCACGAGTTATTGAAGTTTCAAAAGAATCTCGGTTTTGGAAACATGGCGGGCATCGTTTCTCGGATGTCGGGAAACGGGAATTGCTTCATTCATCTCAGTTGGCATGCTGAATTATCAGAGGTTTTTGGTTTTGGTTTGTGCAAGGAATGCAATGACACAAGGTACCTTTTATAACCAAACAGGAAACCGAGCACGGCACCGTGCTTATGGAAGCACGCCCCCGTGTTTTAACTCTGACAATTCTGTTACAAACCAGTTTGACTAAGATTTTTGCAGCGTAGATGCCGGCCCGCATTTTTAGGCACGGGACCGTGCTTTAAGGAGCACGCCCCCGTGGTTTTTTTTTTGAAATTTTATATATATATATATATATATATATATATATATATATATATATATATATATATATATTTTATCAAGTAAAACAATATTTACAATGCCTATTTTTGCAAAGGTCTTGGCCAAACCTTGTTTTCTTAAAGTCTTATTTAAAAAGTTTGGAGGGTTAGTACCTCCAAAACTTCTTTAAGTGGACCGTCGATGTATGGTTTTAATCGATGTCCATTGACCTTGAACTTTTGACCGTTTGAACTTGAAATTTCGATGGTTCCATAGTCAAAAACTGTTTCAACTACGTATGGACCTATCCATCGGGATTTCAGCTTTCCTGGAAAAAGACGTAAACGAGCGTTGTATAACAGTACACGATCGCCAACTTGAAATTTTTTGTTTTCTTTTAAATGAGCGTCGTGTATGCGTTTAGTCTTCTCCTTGTAGGACCAGGAATTTCCGTAGGCCATTGTTCTCAGCTCCTCGAGCTCACGAATTTGATCTTCCCGGTTTGCTCCAGCGGACGTTAGATCAAAGGTCACCGCTCTGAGAGCCCAATAAGCTTTGTGTTTTAATTCCACTGGTAGATGACATGTCTTCCCGTAAACGAGCTTGAAGGGTGTCGTTCCTATGGGAGTTTTGTAGGCCATCCTGAGGGCCCACAATGCGTCATCTAACTTTTCTGCCCAATTTTTGCGATTCATTCCTATAGTTCTTTCTAAAATCCTTTTAATTCTTCGATTCGAGACTTCTACTTGCCCACTGGTCTGAGGGTGATATGGTGTTTCCAGTCGGTGGTGAACCCCATATCGTGCTAAGACCTTGTCCATCAGGGTGTTACAGAAATGAGTACCTCTGTCACTGATGAGAGCTTTCGGAGTACCGAATCTTGAGAATAACTTTTTCAGAAATCGTACAACTACTCGAGCATCGTTGATGGGAAGAGCTTGTAATTCTACCCATTTAGATACGTAATCGACTGCTACAAGGATGTATTTATTTCTGAATGAGTTAGGAAATGGCCCCATGAAATCTATCCCCCATACATCAAAGATTTAACAAATTTGAATGCCTTTTTGAGCCATCTCATTTTTCAATGAGATGTTCCCGGCTCTTTGACAAGCATCGCATGCTTGGATCAAAGTATGTGTATCTTTGTATATTGTGGGCCAGAAAAAATCCTGCATCAAACACTTTCCTGACTGTGGTAGCGGTACCGTGGTGTCCGCCTGTTGGTCCTTCATGGCAGTGTTTGAGAATATCTAAGGCCTCTTTTCCTGCTACGCAACTACGAATGATTTGATCCGCACCTATCCTAAACACGTGTGGATCTTCCCAGAAGTAAAACTTAAGATCGGAGAAGAACTTCTTCCGCTGTTGATGAGTAAGTCCTTTTCTGAGGATCCTACAAGCTAAGTAATTGGCGAAGTCAGCATGCCAGGGACTTTCGTCCTTTTCTTCTATAACTCCTTGAAGGTGCATGAGAACCTCATGTGGGAAATTATCGTTGATAATTTCTTCTTGAAGCTCTTCGGGAGTTGGACATTCTAATCATGAAAGATGGTATGCGGCTACATTTTCTGCTCCCTTCTTGTCTTTAACTTCGATGTCAACTTCTTGGAGTAGTAGGATCCATCTGATAAGTCTAGGTTTGGCATCTTGTTTGTTGAATAGGTATCGTATTGCGGCATGATCGGTGTAAACTATGGTTTTGGAAAGAACGAGGTATGATCTAAATTTTTCAAAGGCAAAGACTACTGCTAGTAACTCTTTTTCTGTTGTGGTGTAGTTTTCTTGTGCATTATTAAGAGTCTTACTAGCATAGTAAATTGGGTGAAAGTGTTTTTTCTTGCGTTGTCCGAGTACGGATCCAACTGCAAAGTCACTTGCATCGCACATGATCTCGAATGGAAGGGTCCAATCGGGTGTAGTCATGATTGGTGCGTTGACAAGTTTGTCATTCAGTGTATTGAATGACTCAACACATTCCTCAGAGAAGACGAATGGTGCGTCTTTCTCTAGAAGTTTGGTCATAGGTCTTGAGATTTTTGAGAAGTCTTTTATGAAGCGGCGGTAGAAACCGGCGTGACCTAGAAAACTTCTAATGGCTTTGACTGAAGTTGGTGGTGGGAGTTTGGATATGGTTTCTATTTTGGTCTTTTCAACTTCTAGTCCGTTTTGAGAAATCTTGTGACCTAGAACAATGCCTTCCTTTACCATAAAGTGGCATTTTTCCCAGTTGAGCACTAGATTTACTTCTTCACACCTAGCTAGCATTTTGTCTAGGTTTTTCAGACAATGATCGAAGGAATCTCCAAAGACTGAGAAGTCGTCCATGAAAACTTCCATAGAGTTTTCGATCATTTCATGAAAGATGGCCACCATGCAGCGTTGGAAGGTGGCTGGAGTATTACATAATCCAAATGGCATTCTTCGGTAAGCGAAGGTTCCGTATGGACATGTAAAAGTGGTTTTCTCTTGATCTTCAGGAGCAATGGGGATCTGAAAGTATCCGGAAAATCCATCAAGAAAACAGTAGAACATTTTTCCAGATAATCGTTCGAGCATTTGATCTATGAAAGGAAGTGGAAAATGATCTTTTCTTGTGGCAAACTCGCCAGCCTGTGATGGTCCTCATTGGTATTAGTTCGTCCTTCTCGTTCATTACGACTGTCATTCCTCCCTTCTTGGGTACTACCTGAACGGGACTTACCCAAGGTGAATCTGAGATTGGGTAGATTAATCCGGCGTCAAGCAGTTTGATTACTTCCTTCTTCACCACATCTTGCATGTTGGGGTTGAGACGTCTTTGATGTTGGACCACAGGTTTGTATTCTTCCTCCATGAGGATTTTGTGGGTACAAAACGAAGGACTGATGCCCTTGATATCCATGATCTTCCATGCGATAGCCTTCTTATGGTTTTTGAGAACCTTAAGAAGTTCGTCTTTCTCTTCTTTAGAAAGGTGAGATGAAATAATTACTGGGAGTTGAGAATCTTTCTCTAGAAAGGCGTATTCGAGATGTTTTGGCAGTTCTTTTAAATCTAAGGCTGGTGGTTCTTCGATTGATGGTTTTGATTTTTCATTGTTTTCAATGATTTCGTATATCGTTTCTGATTCTTCGTGGTAGTTGTTATTGAAATTTTCATTTTCTAAAATTGGTTTATTTAGTGTTTTGTCTAAGACTTGTGTTTCTAGGGGAGTATTGATGGAGGAATCTCGCATATAGCAAGTTACGATGGAGTCTATGATATCAACACAGTATAAGGTGTCATCGTGTTGTTGCGGATATTGCATAGATTTTCCTATGTCAAAAGTGATTACCTCGTCATTGATCCTAAGAGTGAGTTTGCCAGTGCAAACATCAATGATAGCCTTTGCAGTGGCTAAAAAGGGTATTCCTAAAATTAGAGGTACACTTTTGTCTTTCTCCATGTCTAGAATCACAAAATCTACTGGGAAAACGAACTTGTCAATTTTGACAAGCATGTTTTCAACAATGCCCCGAGGGTATTTAACGGATTGGTCAGCTAACTGAATGCTCATGCGGGTGGGCTTTGGTTCTCCTATCCCTAGTTTTGCAAAAACCGCATAAAGCATTAAATTAATACTAGCTCCTAGGTCAGCCAGGGCATTGCTAACAGATAAATTTCCTATGAGACAAGGGATAGTAAAGCTTCCTGGATCGGTCATCTTTGTCGGTAGCTTGCTTTGGAGGACAGCTGAACATTCTTCACTTAGGGTGACATGCGAGAGTTCCTCCAGCTTCCTTTTGTTTGTCAGCACTTCTTTGAGAAACTTGGCGTATTTTGGCATTTGAGCGATAGCTTCGACAAAAGGGATGTTGATATGGAGTTGCTTAAAAAGTTCTAGAAACTTCCCGTACTGGGCTTCCAATCGCTCCTACTTCAGTCTTCCAGGGTATGGAATAGGCGGAACATAGGTTCGGACTGGTTCCTTAGGCTGTACTGTGCTTGTTGGGGTCAGTCTTTCCTGTGTTTCATCAGGAGACTTTTTCTCTAAAGTTGGTGGAACAACAGTGGTTGTACCACTCCTGAGTGTGACGGAGTTAGCTGTCGCATTCGGGTTAGTGATTGTATTGCTTGGAAGAGTGCCAGGTGGTCTTTCGGATAATTGTCGGGCAATTTGTCCAATTTGGGTTTCTAGGTTCTGAAGCGATGCTTGTTGACTTTTGAGATCGGCTTCATGTTTTAATAATACTCCGCTGATATCAACAGCTCTTGAGTCGGCTTTCTTTTCTGCTTCATTTGTTTTGGTCATCAATTGAATTAGCATTTCTTCGATCTTCGAGTAGCTTGGGTTTTGATAGCTACTAGAACTTTGATCTTGAATTTGAGGTTTAGGCTGTAAGGGTTGATTCATAGGTCTCTTTTCGAATCCGGATAAAGGTTGAGTGTTACTTCCGTCTTTCCAGCTGAAATTCGGGTGGTTTCTCCATCCTGGATTGTAGTTATTGCTGAAAGCGTTGTTCTGTCGAGCGATGAAATCGACTTCTTCCATGGCCATAATGACTTGTTTACAGTCACTCGTCTTATGACTTCCTCCAAAAGTGTCACAGGTGAGTCTGGTTTTTGATAGTTCGGCTTGAAGTTGTTCGAATTTTTTAGAAAGAGCTTCAAGTTGTGCTGTTACAAGAGTGTTTGAGTCTACGTGGTGTATTCCTTTATGGGTAGGTGTAGATCTTGGTGGGTTGTAAGCGAAACTCTTCTTTGCGGCTTTCTCCAGGACTTCAAATGCTTCGTTGAGTGATTTGGATCCCAGGTCTCCACTAGCGATCTGGTCGATGGCCTGTTTGTTTTGACTGGATTGTGCGTCAAAGAAAGTTTGGACTTGTAACCACACGCTCAGTCCATGATGTGGGAATCTTCTCATAATACTTTTGTATCTTTCCCATGCTTCGTGTAGCGATTCATCATCGGTCCGGAATCCGGTAATGCTGGCTCGGTATTTGGCAGTTTTATCAGGCGAAAAATATTTGAGGAGAAACTGTTCGACCATCTGGTCCCAAGTAGTGATGGAACCAGAGGAAAGAGATTCTATCCATTCTAAGGCTTGACCCCTTAGAGAGAAAGGAAAGAGTTTAAGCTTGATTTGATCGTTTGAACATTTTTGAATTTTAAAGGTTCTGCAGATTCTTAAGAATCGAGATATGTGAGAAAGAGGGTCTTCGTCGAGGAGACCATGAAATTGAACTAAATTTTCTACCATATGAATGGTTCTTGATTTGATTTCGAAATTTTCGGTTATTTCGGGTGGAGCCACTCCATTGCCGTAGCCTTCGAGAGTTGGCTTGGCATACTGGCTCATGTTCGGCTCATTGTTCTGGGCCGCCATCATTTCTTCAGTTTGATTTTCTCCTGATGTGGTGGCGTCTACAGATTCGTCTTTGATTGCTTCGGCGGTTTCTGCTGTCCGTTTACGTGCTCATCGACGAAAGAGTCGTTCCGGTTTAGAAATTGGAGAAACAAGCTCAGGCTCAAAAGTAGAGGACATACATGGGACATACGTGTTGCGTGTGGTAGTAAAATTATAAGAGGTTGGATGATTTTCTTTTGCACAAGATCGTGTTTTAAATTTATAAAAGTGATTTCTACAAAGACTAAACACACACAAAATAGGCAAGTGTACCTATCGTATATGTAGAATAGTATTGGTAAGAACCAAGTATCGATCCGTGGACACAAATGTTTCTAATAATAAATAGTTGTTTTACTTTAATCGAAGGTTTTAATCATTTTGGGCTTAATTTTCTTTAAACTTCTTATAAAATATAAATACTTATATATATAATATATAGGTGACCAAGAAAAGAGATTCTAAACGAGTTGTTCAATTATGCAAAGGTTACCATCTAAGATCAAGAATCCACTCCATTTTAGCATTGATAAATAATATTTGAACATGTGGTAAACTTGCCATAATAATATATGATAGATAGCTCCTTAAACCTTAAGTGAGCATCTTTGGCACTAAGGAGATAGCATGCGCATTTTAAAGTCCACCATTTTCTAATGTCATGCCATCTCAATGATGTCAATTTAAGTTGGCAAGTAGTTTCGTAAAGTAGAAAGATTAGGATTGACTTCGATTTCTCAAATACCAATTCTAACAACTTCGGGTGGTTGTAGTTTAGTCACACAACCTCCCCTTGGTTGATTTATGTAGGTTATAATTACACATTCCATTAACATATGATTTCTTTAACTAGCATGATATACTAAGCAAAGCCATTTTCGGATTACCAAGACTTAGAGAAATACATCATAACTTATATCTCATCATTTCTAAGTACAATATAAGGATCCGTATTTCGATAATGTATCAAAGTATTTCTATCTTTCAAGAACATGAATCGATCAAGAACGATTGCCAATAGAATTGACAACCACCAACTTTGAATAGTAATTTAAGATGGTGAAACATTTCTCATCAAAAGATAATTGTAATATAACCATGTACTTTACTAGACTACATCACATGTCTTGATTAATTATCAAGTAAAACAAAGCTTCTTCATAGATTTTAGATGGTAAAAGGAGTTTAGCTCATAATGAGCATGATGATAAACATTAAGATGAATGATAATAACAAATACATGATTAAACTTGGAACAATCTAACCAAATGTAGATGAATCTTCCTTCTTAATGATGATGATGATGGATGATGATGATGGTTGATGGTGATGACCTCCAAGCCTTCAAACTCTTCACTAAATCTTCTATGTGAGTGTTAGTGTGTGTTTTTATAAGTGAAAACCGGATAGATTTGTTTTCAAGGCACACTCTTCAAATGGCACAAGAGCCACTATTTATAAGCAATCTGGAGTGTGAAACACGGCCCCGTGCTTGATGAGCACGGCCCCGTGCATTTTTATGACATGTGCCAGATTTGTTTTGTCTTTTGTGTGAGCTGGCAACGGGCCCGTGATTGGAAGGCACGCCCCCGTGATTTTTAGTGAAATGTGCTCAATTCTTTTTTTGTCTTTTCTGTGTTCCCGTCCACGGCCCCGTGCATGATGAGCACGGCCCCATGCTTTTGATTCCAGATTTTGTCTTTTCTTGTTTCAGAAGCATGGGGGGCGTGTTTCTTGAGGCATGGGGGCGTGTTCCTTTGTTTTCTTGTGTTTTCTTCTGTTTTTCTTCGTCTTTTTGCTTGTTTCTTCGTTTGAGGCTTGGTTTCACCTGAAATTATGTTTTATTATGATAGGTAGTCTTTTATGCTATGTTATTGGATAGAAATTGCAGTTTTTAGAGATTATTTGATGCCGAAAAGATGTATATTCATATGTACATCACATGGTAGTTGCCTAAACCCTTATTCTTACATGTTGCTTAAGTCTGCAATCCAAATATCATCAATTTGGTTTTCATTGTTTCTATTTACGTATTTTATTTCAGGATATAGAATTTTGGGACATGAACATGATTCATGAGAAGAGCAAAGGCTGCTCGAGAAAAAAAGGAAGTCGATATGTTCTTTAAAGGTGGTATATATAAGAAAGCAATACAAGAAGTTAATATTCAATGTTAACTTTTGTGACTGACTCTTTAGTTATTTATTTCAAATTTATGTTGGCTAAATCTCTATCTTTTGAATCTTAGGTTGCAAAGTAAATCATGCACGACATTAATTTTGTAGTAGAAAAGAATAAACAGGCAAACGCGTTGAAGTTTAAATTCAACCTTAATAATGATGCCTGACAATAGAAACTCAACCATTACAAACAGGCTCAAAAGCTTACTAAGGTTAGATAAACTAAATAGACGTCTTTTTTTAATAATAATAATAGTCTACTTACAAGTGACATAAACGTAGCAGCTATTCATGTCTAGGAGGGCTGAAGTGTACATAAGCGCAGCGGTTCTGGATCTTGCAGAAATTAATACTTCGGTATGCAAATTGCTAATGTGGTTTTTTTTCCGGTTGTGGGACAATATGGTGCTACAGAGACAATGATTATACTAAATTTTTGTTTCAGATTATGGAAATGAGTCTAAACATTGGTAATTTTTAATATCTGTAGGGTGATTAAAACAAGTGAAGAGGAATTCTTGCTGATTTAAGTCACAAATATAGGCAACTCTGACTGCTGTTTAAGTCACAAATATAGGTAATTCTGACCATTTACTTAATTATCGAGTTGATTTTGGTTTTGTTTATATCTCAAGTGGGACAATTAAAAAAATAGCTCATATTTTTGACCAGTTTGCCACTTCATTAGTCGCTTTGGGTCATGTTTTTATATCAAATGGCTTAAACAAAAAAGCTAATATTTTTACCTGTTTTCTTATTTGGGTCGTGTGTATCTCAAATGGATCTGACATTCGAATAATCTTTCTATTGCTTATTGTTTGTTATTACCTTTAAATTTTATGTATAATGCTAAGAATTTTGATGTCTTTGGCTTTCACTTACGCGATCTCCTTGACTTCTTTGTTACAGAAGCTGTTGATTTGTTGACGGATCCTTCAATAGATTAAAAAGGTTATTCATAAGGTTTATATATAACAAGATCTTATGTTGTGTCTCTTTCACAATTTTATTCTTGGGTAATATACTTTCAGTTTTTCATTCAATCATTTTCGTTTCAGAAATTACGGAATAAAAATTTATTAGGAGTGATGGGAGATTGATATGTTGCATCTTTGAAGATAATATTGCAAAGTGTCGAGTGACTTCCACTGAAGCTATAGGAGAGTCGAGTGACTTCTACTGAACCTATAGGAGAGTCAAGTGATTTCTACTGAAGCAACAAGAGACGCACCGGACCCGCTTATCAACAAGTGAAAAGAAAGAATCAAGAACCTGTGTCCACCCAACAAGTTTGTGACTGCTTATTTTATTTATGTCAAGTGTAAAAGTTGACACATTTGTTTGTTTTGAGGTTGATGCGTGCAAAGGAATGACATTTTTGCGTTGGAGCCCAATTTCCGAACTCGATCTCATTCGGAAAATCATATATTTAAGTCGAAGATGATGGGCTAACCCTCATCTGAAAGGTGGTCCAACGACCCTTTACGATCTTCAAATTTATTCTGCAACACAAACTCGCGCAACACGCGGGTTATAAAACCTAGTTTTTATTTAAAAGTGGATCCATAAATCATACAACCACATACCACAACTACCTTTTCCAGCCGCCATCACCACCACCTTCTATGGCCATCATTAGCAGCAGCACCATATTCTCCGGTTAACTTGGGATGCACCAAGATAAAATAACAGTGATAAAAGGGTTAATCTTCTTCATTCTAGTTGTACCCTAGAATAACCTTCCACAATTTCCACAATTTCAATTTTTAAAATTTGAGTACAAAAGTAACAGGGAATAGTCAAGGTCTTATGGCTTTAAAACGGTAAATGGAAACTAGCAAATCGACAATAAACTTACTTTGAAATGGTGCTAGATTCGATTGCCGATGAGCTTGGCCGAAATCTTGTGGCGGCGGACAAAAGTTGATAACAGGGTACGAGTGAGATGTGTCTCGAAAGGCCTGAAAGCTTGTGGAGCGTCCTCGAACACAGTTTCCGATTTTCCCTTACTTCCGCTTGATTAATTCTAGCAATAATAATATGTTTGAAGGTTCAAATAAGTTTCTATTGTTCGGTTTCAGGTTTTGTGTCAAGAGGTGTAGTTAGTTGAGCGATGTCGAGTCTTGATTTGAGCATTTAAGGCTTGCCGCAGTTGCGAGATGGTGTCATAGATCAATGTCGGAAAAACATTTCATCTTTAACCCCCATAGGTTTGTTAATCATTTCATCATAACCCCTTAACTTTATAAAACATTAAAATGTCTCATAATATATAATAAACTAAAAAGACAATTTTGCGCCTAATTTAATGGTTAAAATTAACGGAGTTAGCGATTTGGACTATAATGGCAACAATTGGGAAACCCTAATGGTCTAGATGCACAAAAAAAGTGTTTTGGACGAAAATCGGAAGAGCGATCAAACCTCAAGGGAGATTTTGGCACGTTACTCTTTAGGTAATAAAAAATTGGGTTTGGTTAGGCTATGAATAAGAGTAAAAAGTTGTGTTAGATTAGATTGTATATGTGGAAAATCAAAAAATTAGTTTTTTTATTAAAGATTGTGTTGGATTTGGGTTATGAATAAAGTTAGTCTAATAACTAGTTTGAAGTTGAACTTGAAAATAACTTATTAACTTATTGGCTTTTCATAATCAAATTTGAAAATTTAGAATTTATGGATTTTAAAAGGGATATTGGTTTTTAATACTCACAACTTTTGCTCGTTGGTAGATAACACTCCCAACTTTCACACTATTTCTTTTTATCACTCCCCCGTTAAATGAAGACTAACGTCGTTAGTGGAAACGCTGACGTGACTTCTTTTTTAATAAAATCAGATGAGGTGTCATGCCTACTTGGAAATTAACTAGTTATTTTTAATTTTATCTTTTACAAGTCATCATCTTCTTCAACATCCAACCTCCCACCACAACCTCCACTACCAGACATCACCACCACCGCCACCACTTCTCCCGCATCATCCTTATCTACCGGTACCATCCATTTATGCACTCTCTCTATTTTAACTTTACAATGTCTGATCACACTCCTCTGCTCAAATTGAAGTTTGGTTGCTCTCCTCCATTCAAATTGGAGACACTTGGTTTTAGCCGTCGCACTCGATTTCCCGGCGAGCATGGTGGGTGGAAATCAGACTGTGGTTTTAGTTGGTCGAAAAACGACGATGACATCCGTTGCAACGGTGGGTCTTGCGAGACTGAACATCAGTACGATGTCGGGTCTAGATGGATGAACAATTAGGGTTTTGCTGCACACACGTTTTTCCGACAATGTAATGACAGCAGCGGTGGCGGTTCCACGTTCAGATCTAGTTAGAATGACAATGACAAATGGTGGTAAGTGTGGTCGTTAAGGGCGGTCGTTTGGTAAATAAGACAACATGGGTGTTTCTGTTAAATCCGACGACATAAGAGCTTTTCCGGCCGAATCGGAGTGGTGGTAGTAGTAGGAGGTTGGATGGTGAAGAAGATGATGAATTGTAAAAGATTAAAAATTAAAAATAAATAGTTAATTTCTAAGTAGGCATGACACCTCATTTGATTTTATTAAAAAAAAAGCCACGTCAGCGTTTCCACTAACGACGTTAGTCTTTATTTAACGAGGGAGTGATAAAAACAAATAGTGTAAAAGTTTGGAGTGGTGAAAGACAAAGTAAAAGTTTGGAGTGTTGTCTACCAATGAGTAAAAGTTAAGAGTATTAAAAACCAATATTTCATTTTAAAAAGCAGCTTTTTAAACATTATTAAAAAAGTTAAAATAAAACAATATAAGTTTTAACGATTTCGCATTAGGCTAGCCAATAATCTACCGCCACATAGACAAGCATACTAGCACACCAAAAACGGCTGCCTGACTATTTGAAAAGTCAAACTCCCAATTGCAATTTTCCAACATTAATAGATTATTAATAATTTCAAGACAGCCGGCTGGCTGGCTGGCTTCAAGAACCAATAGGCAACATCCGTACAAAACCCAATTACTCACTCGGACATTGCTGGGCTGTTGCCGGGAACCCGATTAATCAATAAAGTCTTCAGCTTTCTGGGTTAGTTTGTTCTTTAATTCTATTTTGATTTGTGGGTTAGATCTATTTGTTTAAATCTTTCGATTTCGACATTGTTTAGTAAATTCTGCACTTGGGTCTCAATATTATTGAGGTGAATTCGTTTGTTTTGTTTTCTTGATTCCGTTCTGGGTTAAGTTCGTGGGTTGCACACCAAGTGTTTGATGAAATTCCTCTTTTAGTTGGGGCTTTGTTTTATCATTAGTTTTGTGATGGAAAGTTTGGAAGAAGAGAATTTGATTGCTGCTGCTAGGCTTATAATAAAGGCGTTGGATTCGGACAAGAAAATAACAGATAAAGCAAGCAAAATCTTGGCCGATTTGGGCACCCGATTGAACGCCTTGAAGATTATTACTCCACCCGAAGATCAAGATGAGGAAGAAGATGAAAATGGAGAGCTTGTTGATATCAGAGAACGAGTCAATTTGATTCATGAAAAGATAATGAATTGTGAAGGTGTAGATTCAATGATTTGGGATTATGATCCCGAACAAGGTAAGGAGTATTTAAAAGCCGTGAACGAAGCTCAGAAACTCGCAGAGAGTTTGGAGAGTTTGAATGCGAGTGAAGATGAAACCGAGCTTTTGAGAAGTGTTAATAATATTATTCAGACGTCAATGTCTAGAATTGAGGAGGAGTTTAGCATAATCTTGTTCAAAATATGCAAAACTTTGAGCCCGAACCTTTATCTTTTCGGTCTAATGAAGATGACAGCGTGGATCTGAACTCAATTGTTTCGTTTGGGGATGATTCAATTGATGAGTCGGTTCAGAGAGATAGTGTAAGCCGTGGATCCGAGGATGTTATAATATATTTGGTTAACCCTCAAGTGATTCCTGATCTCATAAGCATTGTTAATTTGATGTTTGACTCAAATTATGGTCATGAATGTTGTCAAGCATTCATAAACGCGCGTAAAGAGGCTCTAGATGATTGTCTTTATATTCTTGAAATTGAAAAGTTAAGCATTGAAGACGTTCTGAAAACCGAATGGGGTGCTTTGATTTCTCGGATTAAAAGATGGACCATGGCGATAAAGGTCTTCGTGCGCGTTTATCTTGCAAGTGAAAAGTCTTTATGTGAGCAAATTTTCGGTCAATTTCAAACTGAGCCCGTGAGCTCAGTCTGCTTTTCGGAGTCATCAAAATCTTCAATCTTGCATCTTTTAAAATTTGCAGAAGCGGTTTCCATCGGGCACCACCAACCCGAGAAGCTTTTAAAAATTCTCGACACATATGAAGTATTATCGGATCTTGTTCCAGATATCAATGATTTGTACGGTAATGAAAACGGGTCGTCTGTTAAAACCGAGTTCCAACACGTTTTAACGCGCGTAAGTGATTGTGTGAAAGCAACATTTATTGAGTTTGAGAAAGCGGTGGGGTCCAACACGTCGAACAGCGCGTTCCCGGGTGGCGGTAACCACCATCTGACCCGATACGTGATGAATTACATCAAAACATTAATTGAGTACAGTGATTCCTTAAACGCGTGCTTAAAAGACCAAGATCAAGTGGATGGTCAAGATTCTTCATCCTCACCCGACACGAGTCCTGGGACTGATGATGATAATATAAACAACAAGAACACTCCAATGGCGGTGCATTTTAGATCATTGATGCTGGTTCTTGAACAAAACCTTGAGGAGAAATCAAGGTTATACAAACATGAAGCTTTGAGACATCTTTTCATGATGAATAATATTAACTACATGGCAGAAAAGGTTAAAAATTCGGAGCTAAGAAATGTTCTCGGGGATGATTGGATTAGAAAAAGAAACTGGAAATTTCAACAATATGCAATGAGCTATGAACGGGCCACATGGAGCTCGATTCTGAATTTCCTAAGAGAAGATGGTCTCTCGGGTGGCTCGGGTTCAACTTTCAGAACTCTGCTTAGAGAGCGGTTGCAGGCGTTTTATACCGCATTTGAAGACATTTACAAAAGTCAAACCGCATGGTCAATACCGAATAGTCAACTTCTCGAAGACGTGAGGATCTCGATGTCCCTTAAGGTGATTCAAGCTTATAGGAATTTTGTTGGTAGACATGCTAATAATATAAGTGAGAGGTATGTTAAATAAACAGCTGATGATCTTGAGAATTGTATCTTGGATTTGTTTGAGGGAGCTCCAAAATCATTGCATAGCTTCCATAGAAAGTGATATCACTAGACCACACACTTATTTTGTAACATATATAGCTGTTTAAATTGTAAATTTGTATTATATTATGAAACATTTGGCTGGTTCAATCTTTTAATTCTTTAGTTTTATGCATTAGTAACTACAGTTATATCTGTCTCTTAATAAGCAGGATTGCCAAGATTGAATGTACTGTTAATGCCATTGAATGATTATCGATAAACTTGAACGATTGTTAATTTCACCCGGATTGTTGCCGGCATAGTTGACGTAAAGTTAACAGGCATTTAATTTAACGCCGTCTTATAGAGAGGGAATGTAATGAGGTGAAAAAGTGTGTTTATCTCTATTATATAATGTATGTAGATATCTTTTGTATACAATAAAAATCTTTAGAAACGCAATCTCCCCAACACCTAAAGAAAATGAAGCTAGTCATCAAAAACTTTAACTAAACCTTCAAGTTTAAAACTTTAATAAATTATATCTTGAATTAAACTAAACTAGAAGCTTAGAAAGAGGTAAATAGATTTTCAGGGATAAACTTGTTACCGGCACCCGGTACAATTTGCTCATCCTTATCCCTGACTATCGTACTTGATCACATACAACTTATTTGTCCTATGTTAATTATCATGCTTAACATCTAATCTCATTCAACCAACGTCCACAGATCCCATTAACACCACCATCCATTGAACTTTTATACGATGTTCATGAAAGAAACCAAGGATTTCCGTGGATGATAGGGAGCATCGATCGTACACATTGGTCTTGGCGGAGTTTTCTAACGGAGTGGCTAGGCCAATTCATGCAAGGATATCACGGGTACGTAACGATATCTCTTGAAGTGGTGGCCTAGTAAATTTTATGGATATGAACATGCATTTTTTGGTGCCATGGATTTAAGTAACAACCTAAACGTCATACACTAGTCATTGTTATTCAACGATTAAATGCATGAACGACACCAAAGTGTTTGTTTGATAGGAAAGGAAACCATTTTAATTATGGTTACAATCTTGCATATGTATATACCCCACATGGGCGGTAGAGGTGCACAAAAAATCCAAACCTGGAACCAGATCCAAAAAAAACTCAAAACCGGGTTTTTTTATACCCTGGTTTTTACCACCCGAGCCCCTACCCAACCTTGATGCAGGGTACGAATAGGCCATTTCAGTACCAAAGCATGTACCCGGAACCACACCCGATTTGTACCCGGTAATACCCGGAAATCGGAACCACTTCTATACCCGGAACCATGTTTTTCCAATTCCTGAAACTTGGTTTTTCATATACACGATCTATACCCGATATTACCCGGAAAAAACCTGAAAATTACCCCAGAAAAGAGCAGCCCCTTAAAAACCCAATCTATACACGAAAAAACCGAAAATGAGGTTTTTTCAATACCCGACTCTATACCCGACCTGAACCTGATGCATAGGGTATTGTTTTGGAGACAATACCCAGACCCGAACCCGACTCAGGTATGGTCAATACCCGATTTTTCAATACCACCGGTCATACCTGTATCCTTTTTATACTCGTATTAGAAAAACCCAATTTATGCATCTCTAATGGGCAGTGATCGTAAAATAATTACGTTTTCGGTTAAAAAACAAGAAGTTTGCAAAGGTACAAGAAACAACAAGAAAAGACATAGACAAGGCTTCTGGTACACTTGCATTATCCTTCACAATATAAACCCAAAGGACGAAGGAAAAGCAACATCTCCAGTAAATACCTAATACTCTAATCAACAATGTGGTCGATGATGTTTATAAGTGAACTAGATGATAACGACACACATTTGGTCTTGCTGTTTAATCTAATCGAACATATTTGGAATACCAGCTTACCCCAACTCAGAGAGTTATATATTTAATTTTTTTTTATTTCATGTTATTCTTAATCTTAATTTTTTTAACTTTTATTTTTACATGTCTTGTATTTTTTTATATATTTAAATAGAAAGTTATTTTTATTTTCTATTATGTTATTTAATTTAAAAGTAATTTAGTTAAAGAAAAATAAAGATACAAAATGAGTGAAAGATTGATTAAGGTAAGATTGATTAAGGTGAAAGATGATCGTTTTTACGTTTGAAAAATGAATTAGGATACACTGAAATAAAATGATGGAAATCTGATATGACGTCTAAGTGAAAGAGAGAGTGAAAAATTGTTTGAAGTGAAATAAGTCCAAACAATCACTTTCAACATCACCGTAACATAGAGATGGTCAAAAAAACCGGTTGGGGAACCGGTTTGCCGGTTTAAACCGGAAACCGGTTTTTACGAAAACCGGTTTTTTAAAAACCGGTTTGACCGGTTTACAAACCGCCGGTTCGTATTTCGGTTACAAGTTTTAGATCCAAAACCGGTTAACGAACCGGTTAATGAAAAAACCGGTTTTTTTTAATAACCGGTTATGGAAAAACCGGTTAACCGGTTTATAAAAAAACCGGTTTTTGACCGTTGTGGAAAAACCGGTTAACCGGTTTCTCCATAACCGGTTAACCGGTTAAAAACCGGTTTTTGAACGTTGTATAACGGCTATATGCCCGTTTTTTTTTGACCGTTTTTTTTTTACCATTTTACCCCCACAAACATCTATATATAGTTTACGTTGGGTATTGGTTAGATCACACTCGATTATACAACTCCAAACGCTCTAAACGTTTATTTCATACGCGATTATTTTGTTATCTCACGCTCAATTATACCACATTACCACTCCATACGCTCTTATTTCGTAGTCGATTATCATGGCCTCCCAAAGTGCTGCTTCATCCGTCAACATGGGTGCCTCGAACACGGGAGAAACGGTCGTTCGGGTCATCCCCACGAAACGAAACCATGATGTTTGGCAACATTTCGACCTATGCGAAATGTCTAACGGTAGCCAAAAAGCTCGATGCAAACATTGTTTGAAGTTTTATGGCAAAGATGCAAACTCCACTTTAAAAGCGCATGTACAAAGGCCCTTTTGCAAGGCCTTGAAGGACGAATCGGGAAGTAGTTCGCAGCCGGAGATGACGAATCAAGGAGCGGTGTTTACGTACGACCTTGAAGCGGTACGTCAAAAGTTTTCAAACTTTGTGATTCAACAAACACTTCCTTTCAACCACTTCGACAACCCTCAATTCACGGAGATGATGCAAAACTATGTTCAACCACGCTACCAACACGTAAGTCGTTCGACCCTTAGAAGAGATTGTCTTAAAGCATGGAAAAACGCTAAATCCGAACTAATTTCATACTTTTCAAACTTACAAACTGGTGTAAACTTAACAACGGATGTGTGGTCGGTACCTCATGGTTCGCCCGACTCATACATTTGTGTGACGGCTCATTGGGTTGACCCCGAGTCGTGGAAAATGATGAAACGAACCGTTGCGTTTCAATTGTTTGATTACCCGCACACAGGTAGAAATATTTTTAAAATCTTGGATAAAGTCATTCGACAATACAAGATTGAACATAAAATCTTTTCAATTTCGTTTGATAACGCGTCCAACAATACGGCCGCGGTTGGCCATTTAAAATTAAAGTATAAACCTATTTGTGATGGAGCGTTTTTTCATAGCCGATGCATTGCACATATTATCAACTTGGCCGTGCAAGATGGGTTAAACGTGATCGAAACGCAAAGAAACAATTTTAAAAGAATGTTACGAGATGTTTTTAGCAACAATAAAACATTTTCAAGATACAAAAAATTTTGTGTAGAAGCTAATTGTCAATGGTTGGGGCCAAATTGGGATTGTTCAACAAGATGGAACTCGACTTGTAATATGTTTGAGAAAACCATCCAACAAAAAGAATCATTAATTGCGTTTCATCAAATTTTGTCAAGTAGGGGTAAATGTGCACCGTACGATCCTAGAAACTGGTTATTGATTGAGATCGTTACGGAGGTCCTTCAAATTTTTAAATCTTGCACAACTAGTTTATCCGGGGTTTACTATCCAACAAGCCCCATTGCTTTACCAAAAATTGCTGTCATGTGCACAAAGTTGAGTGAACTTCATTGTAGGGGTGCACCTTATTTTGATATGGGTGTAAAAATGAAAGAAAAATTTAGAAAATATTTTCAAGAACTACCCGCTGTTTTGACATGTGCTGCTGCGTTAAACCCTTGCATCAATGTTGGTGGTGTTGAAGCTTTAATAGAAAAAATTTGTGATGAGCTAGAGTTAAACGACGATCAAAACCCCTATTATAGCCAAACTTTAAAGAATGCTTTCAACACCACCTTGTCAAACATGTATGATGTCTACCTTACAAAATACGGGTCGTCTTCCCAAATTCATGACTCGTTAAGAGCTGTTGCCCAATCCCAATCCCAAACCGACCTTGAAATGGGGATGTACTACATGATTTGGGAAGACGCCGGTAAACGTCAAAAGGTAAACACCCCAAGCAGTGAACTTGGAAGGTATGGTGGTACCAACTTTGTGAAACACATGACTCCGGATGAATTTAGAAGTCTTGATTTGCTGGCTTGGTGGAGAGGTAAGGAGGATGAGTTTCCGATCCTCGCCGCCATGGCCAAAGATTTACTAACGGTCCAAGCTTCCACGGTAGCTTCGGAGTCTGCTTTTTCTGTTTCTGGCAGGGTTATATCGATTAGGAGGACTCGACTCACTCCACCAGCTATAGAGATGTCGATTTGCTACAAGGATTACTTGGACTCTTTAGATAGGGCACAACATCAACGCTCACTCGAGGGGGAAATGGAGTATGAAGCGGGCTTGTATGAAGACGAGGTCAATGAAGGACACACTCAACCAATGACCGATGAAGAAGCCGCATACGACGATTACCTAAGAAATAGCTCGGGATCGGGTAGCGAAGAAAATTAGTTAAAGAAACAGCAAACATGGAGGCAAATAATGAGTAAGAAACAGCAAGTTGTTCATGTAATCGTGTCTAAGCATTCTTTAATGTTTGTATTTTTGAGTTACGAATATGCGATAACGATTTAATGTTTGTATTTTTAATGTAAAAACTATAAATGAAAGTTATGTGTTTTTAATCTTTGGTTTGTTGAAAACACATTCACCAACACACACTCATACTCATCTTCCAAGCAAAGAACCCTAACAACGAAAGCAAAGAATGGCTTCGGTCAGTCCGTTTTGCCTTGTAGTTACCGGTTTGCCTTGTAGTTACCGGTTTGCCTTGTAGTTACCGGTTTGTTTATACTGTGAAAAAATAATGGTTATTAAAAAAAAAAAAAAAAAAAAAAAAAACCGGTTAACCTAAAAACCGGTTATTAAAAAACCGGTTAATAAAAAAACCGGTTTATTAACCGGTTCTAACCGGTTTCTAAACCGGTCCTAACCGGTTAGACCGGTTAGGGTTTTGACAGACAAAAACCGGTTATTAACCGGTCCGGTTATTAACCGAACCGGTTTTTTTCCGGGCCAAAAAAAACCGGTCCGGTTAATAACCGAACCGGTTTTTTTAAGAAAACCGGTTTGTGCACCTCTACCGTAACACCTAACTGATAACGATATTACATTACAAAATTATTACGTCCATGTCATATGTGACAGGCATTCATATTGTATTACAAAAATAGATAAAAGTAATACCTCTTTTAAAACACGTAATATTATATTTACTAAAAAATGTTGAAGGTTAACTTTACAACGTTTAATGCATTTAAAAGGGATACCTACCACATATGGTTGTGAATATTTTTTTAAAACAGCTAACAAATCCTTATATGAAGTTCATTATATTAAAATACACTCGTCTTTTGATTTGAGGAAAACCCTCAATAAGGTCAACGTCCTTGAACCCTCACCCGAAGGTACAACAGTGCGATGAAATAAAACTCGTTCAGTTCAAGGATCCAACTAGTGAACGTCATCTACTCGCCTAGTCTCCCATCATCACCTTGTGCCACCGAAACTAAATGACGATGGTAGAAATCGAACATGGGTCACATGAATGCCAAGTCTCTTCCTTACCACTCCATCTCCAGCTCATTAGCATATAGCTGTGAATATGATTATATAAACCAACATTTATTTTATTATTAGCACCTAACTAATCTTGTTCTGGTTATACATAAAATCAAACGCGAACGTTATGAAACATCATGTGCCTACGGTTCCTTACAAAATTATTAATGTCCATTTTTAATGACTATGTTTACACTCTACACACTCTATAAGTATTAAATCCTTAACATTCTATTCTACACCTTAATCATCCTATCAGAACAGGAAAAAAAATTTGTACTAAAGTTACGTAAATGATCAAAACTTAGGGACGAAAATGACACGCAATGGGCTAAGCGTGTTTTACAAAAAGAAAAGGATATTGTGAGCTGAAAATGGGTATTGGCATGGTTGGAAAAATCGCGTCTAAGCGTCGATTAATCGTTAGTCGGTACTCCACTGATTAGTCGCCGATTAGGCTCTATTTGGTCAAAATTAGTTAAAATTTTAAAAAAAAATTATATATAAAATTTAATGTGCATGTGTGTATATATATAAATTACATATAAATTGCAATTCGATTATCTCTACTAATCTTGATTATTCACTAGTTTTTTTTTAGTCTCTACCCTACCGTCCAAATATCGCCTAGAGTGTTCTACACTATTTGGTCATCTTACTCTCTTACGTTGTGATCCCGAGTTCATTTATGGAAAGAAAAGAAAGTTTTCTCTTCTTCTCTTTCCTTTTGGCATCACCTCTTACTTCAATTTTCTTTCCTTCAAAATCTTTTCAGTTTATATAGACAGAGATTCTCTTATTTTTACTCTACATTTTCTCTCGCATCATCTCCTTTTCTTTCTTTTAATAAAAATCGAGAGCACCCATTTTTTTTATTCCTTAAATGAAATTCGGGAACACAACCAATTTTTCCCATCCTTCCTTTTCATTCCATTTCCTCCTTTAAATGCGATTCTGGAAGACAGTGTTAGTCTTTGTTATTGGGTTTATTAAAAAGGAAATATGTCACATAATATTAACCAAGTTTCACAAGTGTTCTAATTATGTTACTAATGCAATTGTTTTTCAAATCTGGTTATTAATTCTTCAAATGGAGCCTCATGAGATTTTTTGTGTCTAAAAAGTAATGGAGAAGAACATGTAGGGGTCGGGATTTGTAATATATGTAGTTATATTTAAAAATTAGAAAAGAAATGTTAATTATATTTAGAGTAATATATGTAATTATGTAAATTGGGTCACTTAATTGAAAATTTTTTAAACTTGAATATCCCAATTAAAATATTTTTGAAACTTGATTACTATTATATAAAATTACCCAAAAATAAATTTCGGCCCCCACAATAAAGGGCCCTGAGCGGCGGCCGGGCCCTACTTTGCCTCCAAACCGACCCTGATTGCCGCCATTTTCAACAAACATCACTAGTGGTTCACAACTGCATGTGAGAAGAGAGGATGGGTGCGGTGAGTTGCGTGAAAAAATTGTGAGAGATGAGTTCAAGATCAAGGGTTGTAAAGAGGCAGATTGTCGAATTTTGCGACAACTACTCAAATTTTATTGAAAAATAGTATTATATTGAGTTTAGAAAAATAGCCTCATTTCCGTCGCTACTTGTGATTCTATTTAAAAATTTTATACCAATGTAAAATAATAAAAACGCCGTAAGGTTAATGTATTATTGACCAAATATATATAGATGTACAATTAGATAAATACAAAGAAACATAATCAAATACAATCTCCTAATTATGATAACACTATTATACTAGAACTCTAATAATATATTCTTCTACAATATTCTCTAACATTCCCCCGCAGTCAGAGCGGTAGGAAATCGGACGCTCAGACTGGAGCGCAAAGCTTGTGTAGAAACACGATCGGCTGTCACGTAGAGCAGGAAATCGATCGGTTATAGGATCTAAGAAGATCACCGGTGGCATGACCGTGGTCAGGCGGCTAAGCATGATGACATGAGCTTCGACTGTGATGGCAGGAGCTATGATTTAGTCGGCCGAAGCAACGACTTGACGGCAAAGAAAAAAAATTATATATTCCGAAGAATAAATTAAAAAATAAAATAAACAAAAAAAAATCCAAAGAAAAAACTTAAACTAAATAAAATATAAATAAAAATTTTCAATTGGTAAAACCAAAAATAAAACACAAAACTTCAAGTTAAAAAACAATCGATAGATTGGAGATGAGGGTTGGAACTCTTTTTTTTAAACAAATTACGTAAAAAGAGGAAGGCAAGAATTGCCATACCAAAACAAAAGAAAATAGACAGAAAAAAATCAAAGAAATATTAAAATAAAACTAAGAGTAGACCGTAGTTGACCCAAAAAAAATATAATAAAAAAAATTAAGTTTTTGATCAGGAAATCTAAGAGTAAACCGTAGAAAACTAAGAGCTACGGTAACTGTTCTTGCTCGTAATTGAATGGGAAGAAAACCGGCGGCAGCTGTGTCGTTTACTATGGCCCGTAGGCGCGTAAATATGAGATAGAACACCAACCAGAAAGTAATATATTATATATGTACAAACGTATCCGGGGCTGGACAAGAACAAGAAGAAGAAGAAAAAGAAACAGGCCAAAACACTAAGGCTCTGATACCATGTAGAATAAATGAAAACCCCGTAAGGTGTAATATATTATTGACCAACTATATATAGATGTACAATTAGATAAATACAAAAAAACATAATCAAATACAATCTCCTAATTATGATAACACTATTATACTAGAACTCTAATAATATATTCTTCTACAATATTCTCTAACAATTTAACGACAAAAATAATAAAAATTTTCTTTCAACTAGAAATAGCGACAGATTTAACTGATCATATTTTTCTTTCAATTATATGGTTTGCAACTACGACCTAAACAGAATAACATCCAAAGTTCTATCGTCACAAATTAACGACAACGGCTTTTGCTTTGGACAATATCATTTTTTGGTCACAACAAAATGTCTCTTATACCGGTTTGGGTAGTGGTAGACGATTCTTTCAAACGAGGTAGCTAGGCCTGCCACTTTTATTCTTAACCTGAAACCCAGCCCGAAAGGCTGTTAACCCAAACCCGTAAGTACTCGTATCCATGAACCCAGAACTTGAACCATATTAATCCGGTATGGTTACTCTTTATGGGCTTCGGGTATAAACGAAAAACTCGTTTTGCAATTTATACCCTAGTACTATTAGTGTGCGACACATTCCATCGTTTAGTATTCCATTATAGACTCTTCGATTTTTTCATCTATTTAAAATTCTATGTTTATTCTAGTTGTAATTGCTTATTCTACTAATTCTACGAGTTGATTTCAAGTTTGTTTATTCTAAAGGTGTTGATCAATCGATTCTACAGGTGAAGATGATAATGTGTTGGAAGTAATTTCGGACTCAATTTACAAGTCGGTGAACTTGAGGGGCGAATAATGACAAGTCGGTCATAGTTGGTTATGTTTCCTAATTTCGTTATGTTTCCTAATTGTATTGTAATTAGAATTGGTAATGTCTTGGCTAGAAAGTTAGGTTAGTCTATATAAGCATGTCATGGTTAGACATTATAGATGATGGTGTGAGGTGTAACCGAGTTAGGGTTAATCTAGAGACACACATGAGATGTAATCGAGTTAGGGTTCATCTAGATGTAACCGAGTTAGGGTTCATCTAGATGTAACCGAGTTAGGGTTCATCAAGAGTCAAACCGAGTTAGGGTTTGAGAGAGATTGTAATCAGTTTTTAGAGTTAGATTTTCTGATTAATATAAACGAGGGTTATTCGTTTAGTTCGTTTTTTATTATCGACCCGGGACTTGAATTGGTATCAGAGCGGTTACGCTCTTGGTGTTATCGATCAAAGTCGTGTTCGAGAAGGAGATCGACGATTAAGAGTTCGTTCCAGTAGCGGCCGTACCACTACGTCGGAGCAGCAGCGTGGGTATTGTAACGAGGACAACGAGTAGGTTGTTCGCGCTACGATAACTTGGAAACAAGTTGGTTTCCGTTCTGGGTTATTGTAAAGGTTGTTCGTGTTAAGTGATTATTTGCGGCTTATAAAGGAGCTCTCGGAGGATAACGTACAAGAAGAAAAAAAAGGAGTTTTTGGTTTTGATTGGTGTTCAAAAGTCAAAAGAGATGATCAAGAAAGATTGTTGTTCGCTCGATTAGATGACCGGGATTGCAGCCAAAGGAGTGGTTATGCGAGTTCATATGACCGAGTGAATGGTCGGGGACATGGTCACAGAGTAGTCGAGTTCGGGGGAGCCGAAGAACACATCTATGGATCACGAAAAGTTCCAGGGAGATCAAGGCCAAACTATTTTGTTCCAACCACACTATTTTGTAAATTTTTTTTATATGTATTGAGTCCGGCCATCCTAGCGTTTTTATCCAAACTTTGCCACTACATAGAGAGATTATGGTCGGAGTGTGTTTCTAAATTAAAATTTTTTAAACCCAACCAGAGAGGCAGAGAAACTCGAAATATGAATGCCCAAAGTACAACTCAAAGAACAGTCATAGAGGTAGCTAGTGACTTCGACTGTAACCTGCTCTTTTTTTTTTATTGTTCAGTTTTCATTTTTCACGTTTCAAACGATGGTTGGGCAATCCGTTGAGTGCCAGGGGGAACGAATATGAATATTTAAATTTTATATATTATTAAAGTGACAAGTTGGAACCTCAATTATTTATACACGTTGGAATGACATAGGAGTCATTTTAAGTGTAAAACATTGGCCTTTCTAAACACTCAATTGAAACAAAAATGAAAAATATACATGTTCTAGCAATACCTTATCCGGCACAAGGCCATGTGATTCCTCTTATGGAGGCAGCACGTTGCTTCACTAGCAACGGTCTCAAGGTCACGTTTGTGAACACAGAGTTCACTCACAAACGAGTTATGAGTGCGTGTTCAGAGATTGATGGGATGCAAATGGTTTCGATTTCAGACGGGGTGGAACCAGGTGACGATAGGAATGACCTTGGGAAGTTGACAAAAACAATGTTTCAACTCATGCCAACCAAACTAGAAGAGCTGATAAACGATATTAATAAAAACGAGGATGAGAAAATTACGTGCATTATTGCCGATTGTTACATGGGATGGGTTTCAAGAGTTGCTCGGAAGATGGGCATTAGACTAGCAGTCTTTTGTCCCTGCTCGGCTGCTGTTTTAGCCATGATCATGAGCGTTCAAAAGCTTAAGGACGATGAAGTCATAAACAGTAGAGGTGAGATTACCTTTTATTGACTTACATAACTAATAGTTACCTTGGCATCAAATGTAATAATTTAAGTTTTCTTTTAGGAGTACCTTTAAAGAATGAAACGGTTCAACTATCAACTTCCATGCCATTCATGGACCCTGCAAATTTTATATGGGCGTGTGTAGGTGACCCAACCACAAACCAAATTATCTTCGATTTCTCAATTCTTGGTGGTATGGAAGCCGCGGAAGCAGCAGACCACATAATTTGCAATTCAACCATGGTGCTAGAGCCGGGAGCGTTCACCCTATTTCCAAAGATGTTGCCAATTGGTCCACTTTTGGCGACCAACACATCCACAAATCAAGTAGGCCACTTCTGGAATGAAGACTATACTTGCCTAACATGGCTTGATCAACAGCCGCTCAGCTCCGTCATATATGTGGCATTTGGGAGCTTCACAATTTTTGACCAACTTCAATTTGAAGAGTTGGCACAAGCACTTGAGGATACCAAAAGACCATTCTTGTGGGTTGTTCGACCCGGTACAAGTGGTGGTATGGACTATGTCTACCCAAGTGGCTACTTGGAGAGAATATGCACTCTTGGGAAAATAGTCAGCTGGGCACCTCAGCAGGAGGTCTTAAACCATCCTTCAATTGCTTGCTTCGTAAGTCATTGTGGTTGGAACTCTACGATGGAAGGTGTCAGCAATGGCGTTCCTTTCTTGTGCTGGCCATACTTTGCTGATCAGTTTTTTAACAAAACATACATATGTGATATCTGGAAAACTGGTGTACGTTTGAACCAAGATGAAACATCTATTGTTACACGTGAAGAAATCAAGAGTAAATTAGAGCAGCTGCTCATCAACAAAACAATCAAAGAAAATGCCTTGAATTTGCAAGAAAAAGTGGTGGATTGCCTACTTGCAGGAAATTCCTCCAACACATATCTCAACAAGTTCATTGATTGGGTAAAGGAAGGAAATGATTAATGATCCTTGTCTCGTGAAAGAAACCTACACATGATATATGATGCTCACCTTTTAAAGTTGTTAAAAGTTATAATTTAAAATTTATGATTTGCCGATTTATCTCTTAAATATTTAAATCAGTCATGTTCATCTTGTCTCGTCATTTAATTTGGGTATTCATCTTATGTTTTATCTTTAATAACTATGGCATATAGAGTCCTAGTCGTAGTATTTTACCACCGATTGTGTGTTCTTTGTAATAGCTATTTATATTTTTCTCCTGTTTAAATAAAATGTGATTGTTTTAGTGGTATAATTTTTTGAGTTCACTTTTTTTTTTACAAAATAGCATTTTCATTAACTACAAATTAGTTACATTGCAATAAAGTGACAGATTAACAAACAACAAGTTATGTCGTAACCCCATTTTGAATAGCAAACTCAATCTTGTTATTCTAATCCAACATCATGTTATTAAGGCGAACGAGGTTAAAGTTTGATTCTTTTTCAAAATTGCTATTCATAAAGGGCTAACGACGCAGCGGACTAACCGAAAATGAAATGAAAATGAATTGCATGCTAAAAACAAACTTACAACCGCGGTTATTCAATGAAGCCCCACTGTTCAATCTTTCTTCTTCGAACCCTCGATAGGGTTCCAGTAATGGACAATGTTCCAAAACCGATCAACCAATTACTCATTTTATCAATCATCTTCACTTCATCTTGCTTTCTTGTATCCGCCAATGATTCAAACAAATCAGCATTTCTGGAGTTCAAATCCGCCGTTTCGGATCCTACCGGAGTGTTAGAGAATTGGGTTTAACCAATTCGGATCATTGTTAGTGGATCGGGGTCACGTGTTGTCACACCCCGACTAGGTAGTTGCGGAAGCGTAATACGGGAATGTAACAGATAACTCCGGTATCAATCACATTGTTTATAAAGAAATTCAACAAACTAATTTACATCATATTACATTGGTTGGTACTAAGTTTATAAACTAAGTGAAAACAGATAACCAGTTCTTGGGCTTCTTATTCATTACTATGTACTTGCAATTTACAACGATTCAACTTTAGTTTATAACACCGAGCACGTAGCAATCATTCCAACTTTGGCTCACCTGAAAAGCATGTTAAAACGGGTCAACTACGTTTAGTTGGTGAGTTTCATGTTTCACGAGTAAGAACGAAAATCAATATACGAGTTCATAAAGTTCACTGTATGTATGTATGTATGTATGTATGTATGTAGCATGTATGTATGTATGCATGTATGTATGCATGTATGTATGTATGTATGTATGCATGTATGTATGTATGTGTATGATATTTTTATACTAAGCCACAAATGAAACCGAAACGAGCTAAACGCATGGCCACCCTTGCCCATGTACTCCCGTTGGCATTTAACAGCCACTTTGCCCCAAGTATGTACTATTTCTAGCACCACATAGCATAATGTAATAAGATTAAATGACAATGTGCAACTGGGTTAACATGTTCCGGCATACCCCTCCGGCCCTGTCAGGTTGGGTTTGTCAAACCAATAGTACTTACTATCCATGTAACAACTCGAGTTTTTCAAACTAATATATTATATATCTAATACCCGACCCGTTTTCGCTTTCGGGTATTCTAATTAACAAAACTTCGCATTTATTAAATTTAATAATATTTTATTATTTATTGTTTACTATAATTATGTATTTTATATAAATAACTTTGGTTAATATGCAATTTTCACCCTACACTATACTTTAACCTCATTTTATATCCACACTAAAATTATAGGGACTTTTTAGCAAACCTAATTTAAATATTTTATTTTAACCCAAACCCAAGACTCATAACCCATATTTGAATCCATAACCGTGACCCGTTTAATACCTTGGACCATAATTTTCGCCCTAAACATGGAATTGATTATTGGGGATTGTTTATTTGAGTAATTTGTATCACACCGACACGTTAAATATGGAATATACGATCTTTTGATCTCATTTACGTATTAGCGAAAACCCGTTTATAGCATAGGGTTATTTTACGACTTACAGTTATTTAAAATTCAATTCAACTTGCCTTCATCTGCCCTGCTGCCTCGCGACCATAAACCCCACGTTTAATTTTGATATAAGTCTCACAATCGGCCCAGCTTGTTCATCCTTTGGCCGTCATCTGCAACTCACAATTCAACCTCAATATGTCGTCGTTTAAGGTAATTATTATATTCATAGAAATCGTCTTGCTCTGTATTACAAAAGCCCTAACATTGATTTAGATAAAATCAAACGAATTGATCGATTTCAGATCTAGGGTTTATAAGGGTTAGGGGTTCCTGTATGTTTATGATTAAAAGAGACTGTTTCCGTTTAATAATCAGCTGTAACGTTAACACAGTTGGTAATGCCTGTGTATTGGGACTTGGTGGTCGCGGGTTCGAATCCGGCCACCAGGGGTCTTTAGAATTTATTTACTTTCAGTTGTTTTTGTAATTAATATAACTAATTTTAATAATTGATAATTAAATAATTAACTGTAAATAAATAATAACTTATGAAAACAAACATCATTAGCTTATGTTTATTGTCAAACCTGTTTGAAAGTTTTCATTTACGTATATATATATATATGTACGTATATATTTTAAGTATATATTTTTAATAATATTAAACCATCGTGACTTTATTAAAACCCGACATCAATATTGGTGTTTTCTTATCTTTGAACGTCTTTATAAATTTGTTTATATTAATTTTACAAATATTTATATTATATTAATAGATGTATTAAATAGGTTTAGTTAAAAGATTTAAACAAAATTTATCTTAATATATGTTATATTTATTTATTTACACAGAATTAATAATTTGTTCGTATTCGAAGTATATCTCAAGTTATATTCATCAAATTATTTTATTTAATTCGTATACCTAGTTATTTATTTAATTTAGACTTTATTATTTCAAACACATCTTATATTAATTAACTTATTTAGGTATTTAATTATATATCATGGGTACTTTTGGGAATTTATAATTAATAAGACTATTAATAACAATGACCATAGAGATTAATCGATCATTCAAGTAATACATCTCGACCCCAAAACATAACTTAAATCACATCGAAATCTTAATTCATCAAATCATGTTATCTCATTATTAATCAATTCTAAATATTATATTATTTTAATTAGGAATCCTTGACGGTATATCCCGAAGGATTTATCTTTCTCACATGATCCTCATTTGTACTCCGTTCATCCGATCAGGTGAGTAATCACTCCCCTATTTTACTTGTTTTCAAATGTTTTGGGGACACTTGCGTACCATTTATCATATTATTTATCTTATTATTTCTCAAACGCAAACTGTGATCTTTGTGTCGTGTATCAATTGAATGATTGCCTGTTACTTGCTATTTGCTTACTTGCTTACTTGAATCGCATTCAGAGAGGTCCAACATAATCTCATTATAGTATGATCATACGACCGTCGTAGTGGCCGGAGCCCGATCGCGTTGGCAATGGTTTCACCGACACCTCATTTTTGATAACCAATGCCCATTCGCATGGCAACGGTTTAGACCTTTCTTTATGGTTGATTGTTTATGTATGTGCTATGGTTTAATTGGTTATACTCACAGATAACAGTTTTGCCTATTTTTATTCACTTATATCATTATATATTATTATTATTATTATTATTTTTTGTGTCCAAACTGGTGATCTACTCACTCAACATGTGTTGTTGACAAACATATATTTTGTACGCATTTGCAGGTTATAGATTTGGATTGCTTAGCGAACTGAAGCTCACATAGAGATGACTTTAGGATAAAACATATACAAGAATAGTTGGTTTTGTATTTGTAATTTTCTTTATTTGTTGTATATGAATGTTGTTTGATAATAAATAAATTAAATAGATATTGTCATTTATTAATCTTGCTTGATAGTAACCTTTAAAAAGCCGTGAGCAATCAGTTCGCCCCGGCATTTCCGCCTTAGGTTGAGGTGTGACAATCCCCACGTCACCGGCGCGAAGTTAATCACTTGTGTTTGTGGTGACTTTCAAGTGTTAGTACTTATATAATTCACATCATCACAAGTTTCAAGTATGTACGCATATATAAACACGATTTCCATCCCAAAAGTTCGTAAAACAGTTTAGAAAGTGGGGTCATGAAACTCACCTTATCGTAGTAGTGATCGACTACACGCGTAGTATGTATAATGTCTCGACTATAGCTTGTATCCTATAATCGGTATAGTACGGTTAACACTAGTACAATCTTTAAACTAAATTGGGTTGTATAACTAGTCTGGGTATAGCTGTTACGCCCAGAACATGCTAGTAGTCTTAGATTGTGACGTTGTATGTTATGAAATGTTTAAAACCGTATTTGGCTCAGTTGCATCGTTTTTCGTGCCTAGCCAAGTTGATCATTTACGCGTTTAGGAAGTAGGTAAGATCACACAAACTTAAGTAAACATACTGTTTTATAAAATTATTTGATTTATTAAAGAAGTTTAAAGCTTCGGTATCTAAATTGATCGCAGGGTTCGTTTCCGTTTTCATACGTGTTTGATTGTAAAAAACGCGTACAATTCACCCGAAATGTCCGGAAATCTTGTAAAAAGTTCGTTTTTATTAATTTCATCCAAAACTATGATATTTGACCACTTTTGATGTTTTGATATACCAGTCAGTTCGTTGAACACAAAACTGCTGGTTTCGTCAAAACATATATAATTTAAATCTTCAAATAATCATAACCATTTATGTAATTACATATAAATTATGAGAATTTTTGTAAAAATAAAGTAAAATCTGTAGAATTTTATAAAAATATTTTTAGAATTTTTGTACTTAACTATTTATTTATAAAAATTCATTTTATGTGTTATAATTAACTGATAAATAACCCGTTTATACCCAATGATTCCCAAAAAAAATCCTATAATTTGTCTAAATGGTCACAATACCATAACACAACCCCTGTATCATTCCCAGAACCTAATTCTTTGACCAAAATATCCTTTTGTGCATTTTTCGACTGTTAAAACTCGATAAAAACACAAATGCACAACTTATACATAGACATCTCCAAATGATCCAAAATTTTACCAGTGATCTTAACATAACATTTTGAGTCCCAAATGTTTAATGAAGGTTACCTATTTTTCCCAAATAACGCTAATAAACAGTAATAAATTCGCCAAATATTCTCCGTTTATCGAAAATTTACCAAATTTGAACAGGGACTCATTTATATGATCCATAATGTTCATGAAATGTTTCAAAATCTAAAAACAAGCACATCACAATCGAATCACAAACAGCCCCCCTAAACGAGTAATACGGTAATTACCTTTTCGGTTTTCGATAGTTTTTGGTGGTTTTATCGACTCTTCGGGTCTTGGGTCACAAATTCAGTGTATCTTAATATCATATAACACAAAAAAAGCATATATCATCCATAGTCCAGCCTTGTTAATTAGGGTTTCGCTTAGGGTTTCAAACCGAACTTTTAAAAAGTAAAAACGTTATATTAGCGTTCTAATCCGTGTTTTTGGTAAAAAAACCTATATAGTTCTGCTTTGTAAACATGTTTAACATCAAAACATGATTTTAGGTGATTTTTAGGGTTTTTGAATGGTTAAACATGTTTATTACTAATCAAGACATGTTTATATGATTAAAATTTGATTAAAACATGATTGAAAGTTCATAAAAATTAAGATTTACCTTGATGTTTTCATAGGTTTATGAAGAAAAGTGCCTAGGAAAAATTGGTTTAGTGTGAAAGAACTTGAGAAAAATCAAGAAACAACAAAATATATATTAGAGGGGGGAGGGGCTTCAATATTGGCGGCCGCAAGTCTTGGGCCCCATTTGGACCTCCTCTCTAGTCCAATTTGTCTTGGTTTTTGTGCCAGGTTTTAATATCGGTCCAAATTTAGTTCGGGTTCGGTTTTTAGCGAGAAAATAGTTTGGGTGCGAAAAACAGCGCGAAAACGGACGTTTTTCGACTCATTTTTGCAAAATAATAAAAACATTTTAAGTTGTTGTAAAAACCCAAAATATTTTCACGGATTGCTTAAAACGTGTTATATAAGTGTTTTATAAATCTTTTTCGGCTTAACGGATGCTATAATGCTCGTTTTGGTGTTAACGGTTGCGTTTAAACTCATAGCGTATTGTTAAACGAAACCTTTTTCGTTTAAATGGTTTTAAACGTGCTGAGGCCTAAATATCAATATGTTAGCCACTATAATATATATTTAACTCATATATGACCCCTCGGTATATATACGGGTCATAATCAGTGTCACACCCCGACCAAAGGCGGCGAAACATGCCGTGATGCAACGGATTGCCCAAATCACAAGACACTATTTAAAGTGACAATATTTAATCAACTCATTTATTTTATAAATCAATAAACAATCATATAACTTGTTCATACAAAACAAACTGAGTACAAGTAAACATATATATATTGTTCGTTTTTCTAATATCCTAATAGTCTTGATAACGTTTTCCGTCAAGTTCTCGAGTCAACCAAAGTCAAACCTGTAACATTTCATAAAATAAAGTTTATCAACACAAAGTTTAGTGAGAAATTCATATGTTGAGCATATAGTATATAGTAAGGAAATGCCACAAAACATGTATACAAAACGATAAATAAAAGCAATAACTTGATAAATAGATATCGCTAATAGAATTACGTTAGCGACACCTAGCTATGAGGGGATGCCAAATAGTCTAGGATTTTATAGTTATCGTTAATTGCATTACGTTAACGGCACCTTGCTACAAGGGGATTCAAAGTAGTCTAGGATTTTATAGTTCCACCAACCAAAAGCGATAAACACATAAGCATATAATCATAGAACATCAAATCGAACAATTATTTAAGTAAAGTATACAATAATGTTTGTGGTTTAAGACTCAAGTATAAAGCATTTAGTTTGAATAAGTATGAAATGTCACCCCCAAAATAAAAGATAGAAAAACGGGGTATGAAAGTACTCACTTTCAAGTTATAAACTTGATCGGTAAAATAACGGGTAACTGGAAGGATGAGGTTTAATGGGCAAGGTTTAGGTGAAAGGAAGTCTTGTATTTGAAAGGTTGTCTAGGAAGTCTTTAAATGGAATAAATGATAAAAAAATGCAACAATTTAAAGTTTATGGTTTAAAATGTAATTATTTACGAATTTATAATAATAACCCTTTAAAAATGTAAGTTTGCTCGAAACCGGGTTAAAGTATCTAACCTTAATATTTACTCAACCAATGTTGAGTAATAAGGTGGGTAAAATGCAAGAATGCAAGTTCCTTTGGAATAAAGATACTAAAACGGGTTTTAACGAGTGTTTCGGGTGTTGATAATTGGTCAAACTCAAAGTTAACTTTCCAAAATAATGAATGTTATGAGATAACTCAATAAAACTTAATAAGACTTAACCAAGTATGTAGATCTATTGTTTTAGAACTATCAATGTACGTTAAGCGAGTGTTCGGTTTTGTCGGTCCAAACTTTGTTATGAGAGCAAGTTGGATCCAACATTTTCAAGTACTTAAGAAAATAATTAAAATCAGTTTGTAAACTATTTTTTAAGAAATATACAAGTCTTGATAGCTAAAAACACACTGGTGTGTCTTAAGCGAGTGAAAATCGGTTTAGTTCGGTTTGGTTCGGTTTCCATCTCACAAATAGTTCATTGATGGTTTCCACATGCCCAAATATCCAAGAACTTGTATAATAATTTGTAATTGAAGAAACTTAAGTTTTACACCCAAAAGGTTAAAAATAAAGTCTTTAAACAAGAGTTCGGTTTTGGTTCGGCTTCCATCTCCCAATAAGTTCATAGATGTAACATCCCGTTTTCTAGTTTCGGTTAATAAAATGAGAATTTATTATGAGTCGGGCTAATGTTGGGTTAAATGGATATGAGTTGTGGACTTGGTTATGAAGGAAAGAGGAAAAGACCATGGGCTTAAGCCCATGATCCATAATTATATAAACCATTAATCACCCATTTAATTCATTTTACACATATTCCATACACCACCAAAACACACACGTAAGCTCTCTCTCTAATTTCTCTCCTTTCTCTAGCCGATCCAAGATAGAAAACCAATCCCGATTCAAGGTAATGATAGTATTATGTTATATGAGCTTAAACCCGTTAGATATGGTCACGAAACGACGAGCAGACACCGTTAATCCGTTTAAGTCACGAGATCCGGGTGAAATCAGGTATAAACCGAACCTAAGATGAGCTTAGGGATCACCCTAGCTCAGATCTGGATCGAACGGGGCGAAAAACGGTGAAAAACGAGCCAAAACTTGTTTTACCGGCGAAACCGCGTTTTTCTGGCGACGGCGCCGGAAGGGCGGCGTCGGAAAGTATGTACAAGGTAAGGGAATGCCAGAGAATGTTTATGACATTCTCTGATCTAACCCTAATTCGTTTACGAGGATTTAACGAACTAGGGGTGATTCGCCAAGTAATTCGTTAAAGAAAGCATAGCGGACTAGCTTCAGTTCGTGTTCAATTCGTTAAGGGAAAAGATAACGAATCACCCTTGATTCGTTATAGTCATTCGTTAAAGGAGATAACGAATTGGAAGGTCCATTTCATTACATGGACTGATTCGCTACATGAACTGATTCGTCAAAGGACTAGTTCGTTATAAGGTCCAATTTGTTTACTAACCAGTTCGTTAAAGGGTTCAATTCGTTACAAGGACCAGTTCGCTAAGATAAGCCAATTCGTTAAGAGCAATGTAACGAACTAGAAGTTTAACAAAAGGACAGAATGATCCCTAAACTTAGAAAAAGAATGATTTAATTACAAAGAAGCCCTTGAACTTTTAAGTAGCAAATTAATTAATGATTCAAAATTCTAATGGCAAATGTGATAAGACAGTTAATGGAAACAAAAATTTTCCATTGGACCCTGCTAGGGGCTGCCGTTCGACCCCATCCAGGGGCTGCCACCCCTAGACCCCGCTGCCAGGGGCGCTGCCCCTGGACCCCCGTTCGTTGAGGGTTATAACTAGACTAGAAACGCGATGTGAGTAGTGATAGTTAATTGATACGTGTAATTGTTATACAGGTAGTCGAGCTCAGCTAAGGAAAGGATTAACAATTAACGGTGAACGTAATCGAGTTCAGGTGTGTTTCTAACCCCACTTCATTGTTATGTTTTCGGGGCTGTGTGCATACTCGATGTGATAGTTAATACGCTTACCTTAAGTGGTAAGTGTATGCCTTATATGAATTATGTATGATGATTTCTTGACGGTGCATGAACGATCTTCGGATATTGCATGGACCGTCAGGTGGTAGCTAAAGATATGAATGATATATATGATGTATGATTGATGTATGAATGAAGTATGTATGATGTATGAATGATATATGTATGGTATGTAAATAGTACGTGAACGATCTTCGGATATTACACGTGTTATTAAGGCAAGTATGTAAAGGACATGTATGTTACAGTAGCACTATATAAAGGGACCAGAGCTTAATAATATCTGTGAGGATAGGGACCAGACCCTAATAATATATGTGAGGATAGGGACCAGACCCTTATAATATCTGTGATGGTAGGGACCAGACCTTAATAATTCTGTGATGTTGGGGACCAGACCCTTATGATATATGTGAGGTTATAGGGCGAAAGGCTTTTTAAATAGTATGGATAGTTATGCAAGTAAAATAAAGTATGAATAATGTACACACCTTCGGGCACGTGTGCAAGTATGAGAACATATTGTATGTCGTATGATTAACTAGAACTCACTCAGCGTAGCTGACTTTTAGTATGCACGCAGGTGAGTAGATTGAGGCAGCTTGCATAAGGGGAAGCACATGGAATGAACTTGAAGAAGCTGGCATCTCAAGAAATGTTATGTTATTTTTAAAGGACAATATTTTATGTTTAAATGTTTTAAATGCCCGTTAAGACAAGAATCGATGGTTATGTAATATTATGGTTTGAATGTTTTAATATTCCGCGAATGTTTTTATTAACTCTGATATTATGAACTGTGTTTATGAGTAAATCCAACGTCCAAAGTAGGGCACCGGTAACGGGGCCTTACAATAGATGGTTTCCACATGCCCAATATCAAAAAACTTGTAAAAATGATTTTAGAAACTCAAATCTAACATTAAACATGTTTAAACAACTATTTTAACAAAACTAGTAAGCAAAAGTTCAGTTTACGGTTTTGAGCTATTTACGGTAAAACCGAAGCATAGACCCTCAACCCATAACCATGGAACTTGTAAATAAACTAAAATGAGCAGAAGTTAAGCATGGTTAGTAAGCAATAATAAAGTTAGATTGTTAGATGCGGAAAATATATAACATGGACCACGTAAGTCCTCCATGAAGCCTTGCCTTACAAGGTCCGAAACCTCACCGATTGGAACTGGAGAAGTAACTACAAAAGGTAACAAGGGATGTATATTATATATATGTTGCAACAACAAGCTTGAATCATATGAAGTTAGTAGAAAACAAAGGAAACTCTTGTTTGACTCTTGAAGGTCAAACAAGTAGGAACTTGAAGATTGGAGCTTAGAACTTAGGTTGAGAGTGTTTGATGAGTATGAGTAGTTTCAAATGAGTGGTGAGGCTTGGTTCCAGGAAAGATAAGGCGTTAGGGTTATCCACAAGGTTGCTTTAGAGATTTCCAAGTATTTTGATTGGTTAAGAGGGTTAAACATGTGATATAACAAGCCAAAAACAAGTTTTATGCATCAGTGGCCCCGAGGCACCGCGCGACCGACTTCTCCTGCCCTGGGTGGGGTGGGTTGGTCCAACGCGTCTTGCGTGGTTCGTTTCGTGTCCCGGAAGTTCGTTTTCGATGTAATTTGATCATTTTAAAGGCGTTTTCGAATCCGTAAAAGGGGGTTTTCAAATTGAACAAGTGGGAATGATTTAGTAACATTAAATCCAATACTTTATATATTTGAAATGTTCGGAATATAAATCGGGTCGGTTTACGTGATAAATGAATACACAAACGAATACAAATAGAACCCGAAATTGACGAATGTCACAGTATCCCCAACTTTTTTGAAATTTCGTCCCGAAATTAAAATAAACTCAAAGAAAAATAATTAATAACGAATGTCGCTTTTAGTAAGACTATTGCATGAAAAAATTAAAAAAAAGCATTACGTCAAATCCTTTCATGATTCGAAAAACGCTACGAATGAGAATCATAATAAAGTCACTTATATATAGGATGTACCGGCGACGTATCCACCATGCCCTTATCATAACTCGCATTTATACCGTCTTTCCGCTATCATCCTCAAGACTGAGTTATCGCACACAACCGCACTTACTATGGCTAACATACGGGGATTTTGGATAACTAATTGTGCACCCATAATTATGTAGATCTTCGTATGGTCCACATGGTTCGTTCCATTGTGTGGTTTAAGAGAAATATTTATTCGAAATTTTAAACATTAGAAACGTACATAAATCTGTTGAATTTTACAAATATTGATAAACCAATACCAACGGTTGAAAATTTTTGGGATTGATTTTTAAATAAGAAATAAAAATGGGATAAATAATTGAAACAACTAAAATCTTAGAATATAAACCAAGGTGAAATTAACAATTCAGTTTAAATAAGTAGATACGATTGAATAACTAAAATCCAGGGTAGACAATTACGAAATAAGATTTGAAGTCAAATGTCATCAATGTGAAAAGAATAAACAAATCATTAAAATCCATGGTTGTACGTCGGGACACAATTTAGTATAAAATCCGATGAGTGAAAAATGAGAAAAAAAATCAATAAGTGAGTACATGAGGTTGGGATAAACAACGATATAATTAACAATAACAGTGTACGATGAGTTTCATACGTGAACAAACTTGAGGTTATAAGCAATTGAGAATACGATTGTGTGAAATGTAATAATATGAGAAATAAGGTAAGTTCCTTGGGGTGACGGATACATGTATCAATGACATGAGGTCGAAGACTCACTCAAAAATAAACCGAATACAACTAGTTAGATAGCAGTAAGCGGGTATCGAACACAAGGAGTTTGTGGAAAATGCGTTATTAAGTAGCACAATAATTACTCTATATTAAACTAAGTGCAAAAGTAAATTCAAAGATTTGGTTGTTTGGTTTTGATTAACAAAAAGAACTAAAGCAATAAACGAGTTTTAAACAATATGAGAAACAATGCTCTCCCCCGATTTCAGGTTTTCAATATTGATAAAGTTAACGTTTACTTGTGGGATGAACTACAAAAAATATAGTTTGTGAAAATGTGTTTGAATATGATAAAAGATGACTAAGTACTTGGGATTAATAAAAGGCAAGGTTGTCACTCAATAATCAGTTTTATATAGATAATCCTAATTCTCTTTTAATAAATCTCGATTGCCTATGGCACCAAGAACTGATCATCAAGAACAAGGATTTACACTATACTAACAATTACTAATCAAACTCATAATCACCATAGCAATCTAGTCATAGAATCAAAAGACTATCCCACAAATAACATAAACGAATAACAAGTAATCAATTGAAACCCTTACAATTCGGGAGAGAACACAAAGAGTACTAGCCACACATCGTTTGATTAATCATCACATCAATTAAGATAATCGTACGAATCATAAACCCAAACGAATGATTACAATCACCAAAGTATTGTTCTTGTACTCCAAAAATCGTCCTTAGGGTGTCTAGAATGGAAGATATGTGAAAAGACACCCAAAAACGGAATAAAAACAAAAGAAAACGACTGTTGCGGTCTCCGGACCGTGACCCATAGTCCAGACCATGGCCCACGGTGCCCCCAAACTCACGGTACGGTGAAAACTGTCATTTTTGGTCAATTGGACCGTGGCCCACGGTACAGACCGTGGGCCACGATGGAGCTCTTTCTCATTATCTTGTTTTCTTCATATCTTTCTCGTTTTAACTCCGTTTTATTCGCCGTTTTCGCCCACATTCTCGTGATTTCATCCTCTATCTCCTCATACCTGAAAATAACCACACAAAAGTAGTTATCTAGTTCCCATGAAATTAACACTTAATGCATAGATTTTTATATCATTTAAGCTCACTTACGGGTCATACTCCGATGCACCCATCAAGGTTGGGATAAACAACGATACAATTAACAATAACAGCGTACGATGAGTTTCATACGTGAACAAACTTGAGGTTATAAGCAATTGAGAATACGATTGTGTGAAATGTAATAATATGAGAAATAAGGTGAGTCCCTTGGGGTGATGCATACATCTATCAAACATAAATAAAATTTGACTAACTTGACAAAACGATCGATGAAATGTGATAAAACGTGAATACAGCCACTATTGTGAAACCATTATATAATCGTCATTATAGTAACGGTTTCTAATAGCGCCAAAACTTGCGGACAACCACACATAGGTCGCTTAATAGATTAAATGAAATGATGTAGAATAATACATAGAATCGTGTTTCGCTTTGAAATGCATAAATGCTCAAATATGAATAACATAGTCATGAAAATATCATTTAAAAGATAAACGAAAATTTTAGCGAAAGTGAGGCTTCGAAAGTAGTATATCAGTGTTTATTAAATAACTTGAATTCGGTCATGAATAATCAAAACACAAAATGAAATCTCACGTGTATAAATTTACCATCGAAACATCTTATCAATTGAAAAGAAAATCGTAATAATTGTGAGACTCGAATTAATGACGAATTATGTAAATCGCGTATAACATACTCTTTGAAAATAATAGAATGAAATTGAAGAGGAAGTCTTAAGTAAAGCCGTTCAATCGTTTCCCAGAAAATGTATATAGTAACAAAGCATCGCGGTAACGCGTAGCTAGAGAAACATTTAAAATTGCTATCAAATGAAAATCTTGTAAGTTAAATTGTTAAAGGAATTTGTATACATAAAGATGTTGTGATGAAAATAATTTTATGAAGAAATGATGCTTGCGATAATAAGAGGTAATAATTGGCATAATTTGAGTCACAATATCTAATATAAAGCATTTATAAATGCTTCCCAAAAGATTTTGTAAAGCCATGGTCATTGAGTTTATGCAGAAATGATGAAAGTTGCAATTTGTTATAGAATAATTCTCAAATCCAACATTCAAATTGAACCTCGTATTAATAAAGTTATTACATGATTTATCACCTTAGGTGACAATATTTAAAATCTTGAAATCACACATATAATCGTTTAATAATCTTTGAAAACAAATCCTCATAATAGAATTTTGGTAACATGACAATCTTAGATTTTTCAAAGATGGTTTATAAGATATGGACATAATATGTAAATTGTTATTCTTGAAAGAGTTTATGATTTTAAAAGTGATTATTTGAACACATGAGGTCATTATAAATACGCTAGTTGTATATACATAAAAAATATTTTAAGGGAAAACTGGAGCTTGCGTGTGTATGGAGGGGTTTTAGAATTCGAACGATGAATGGTTTGGAAATTTAGTGAAAAGTGAGTGTGTCTCGGTTGGCTTGCGTAGTTGAGTTTTCTTGAGTTGGATCGATGAGATTTGTTAGGTTTAGGTCGCTTGCGTGGGTTAGGCTTAGATGACTTGTGTGAGTAGTGATTTAGGCTATTTGGATGAGGTTGCTAATTTGAGTTTGGATTAAGTTGATGGGTTGGATAATTCGATCTTGACTAGTTTGGGTTTGGATTTGGCTTATACATGTATTTTGCAAGGAGTGTTTGGGTTACAATTTTGGTGTCAAACTCTAGGGTTGGAAAGGAACAGTGTGGCGACATGGTTTGCGATTTGGCATAGCATAAGTCGAAGGATTAAGTCATAGTTGGGTAAAATTTGGTTTGTATATGTCTAAGGCATTTGTGGGTGTGTTTGTTAGAGTCACTGAAGTATTAGGATGGTGAGTTGGTAGGTAAAGGTGTCGGTATTTAGGGCTTGTTGATTTTGTATATCTCGGCTTTGCATGGGGTTCGAGCATGTGAGGGTATAACTTTGGTATGTTAGGTTTCGTTCATATCGGGGAAAAATTTGAGTGCTCGGGAAACTTTTGAAGTAGAGGGGTGGTTTGATTTAAGGTGGTAGTTTGAGATGGAATGCATGTGTTTGGAAGCTCGAGGTTGCGTTTAGGGAAATTTCGAGTAATAAAAGTTTTAAATCGAAAATATCATAGCTTATAAATAGTGATTGAAACATTCATGAATCATTTGATGATTAAATGACGAGTTAATATATACTTTATAAATAAAATATTGAGATCCAAGCTTGTGAGTTACAACAATTATAATTTTTGCTAAAAAAAATTTCAACTAAATTTAGAGTTGGTACGATCGTCAGGTCTGCTTGAGTTGAAAGTAATTCATGAGGAAATTTTGAAATAAATCTACTTTCGTAACGTAAATCGTTTTCTTGAATTGCTTAAAATTGACTAGTGGAAATTTTCATAGAAAACTAAAATAATAAGATTTGCTTATTTTGAAGTTTATTGTAAAAATAAGAGTCGATTGTCATGAGGAAGCAAAATAAGTTTTATAAGGGTCAAAACAAGATTCCTTGCTTATGAGGAAATAAGTATAAAAAGAATAAGTTAATTTAATGTCGGAATTTGTTTTGAGGTATCAATATGAATGTTAAAAGTTTTTTTTGAGCGTAAGAATTTTGCGTATTGAATGTTTTTTTACCAAGTTCGTTATTTAATATCATATAACGAAAATATCATGGTAAGTTTAAAATGATCGTCATTGTGAATCAAGAAATCGAAAATAAAGATTTTTGTCTATAAAATAGAATTTCTATGATGTTTTGTATGAGAATTTCAAGAAAATTACAAGCTATAAGTTTGTGAATTTCTCGAAATAAATCAAGGCAAAACTACCACGTATATTATATAATGTAGTATAATTAAAAATGTCTTGAGAAGTTTAAATAATTAATATTTTGAAATGATCGTTCAAAATAAACAGAATAGTTAAAAAAATAAAATTTTATAAAATTTTTGTACAAGGACTTTAAAGATAATTTAAAGTTTATACAATAGGAAATTTACTTGAAAAATTGAGGTAAAATTTATCATAAAACTTTCTTAATATGATGAAATTCATATAATAAGAATTTTGTTTGTAAATAGTCTTAATGAAAAGAAATGGCATATTAAAAAAATCATTATGAATAGATCAAACTATATATATACATATATTTTTAACTTATATCGAAGAGATCATAGTGAACGAAATTTGTAATAAAAATCATTGTGAAATCAAAATGAGAAAATTGGTGTAAAACTTTACCATATAAAATCGAGATATAAAAGAATTATTAACAAAAAATATACATATACATATATATATATATAACATATATATATATATATATATATATAACATTTATAAATGAAGAATTGTGATAAGAATTTATAACAAAATAAAGGGAAAATGGTTTAAATTCTTGAAACATAATAATAATGTTTTAAGATTTAAAGGCGGAAAAATCGTGCATGAACCACCATGACTTGATATTCCGACACTAAAAACCTTTTTACAAAAATACCATGTTGGAGTCTAAATATGTGCACGTACCACTGCGTCTTTTTCATGTTTTCGACTCAAATAACGATTGTAACAAAAATAATAAATCGAAATACAACATCATGTCAAAACACTAGTCCACGAACCATGTGGTTCTATTGTTTCAACACCGAAAATTAGGATGGCGACCGGAACGCTCGCATTCGACAACTTAAAGTGGTTATCTCATATGAGACAATCTTTAAGGAGATTTGAAACAACGAGACCCAAGTTAAGCTCGTGATTCATAAAACACAACAAAAACTAATGTTTTTGCAGTAAGGTAAGGATACCATACATTATTATGAAAGTGCATGTATGTGTATATATAAAATTAAACAAAAGTAAGGTAAGGATATCTTAGGATGTTTCGAGTGTTTGTGTATATTTACAATTTAATGAGATAAATGAGCATATAATTAAATAAGTGTATTGAACAATCAAGTAGGGTAAACACGTATAGGCAACACGTATAATGACCATAAAGAAAAAACTATACTAGGTCATTACGTCAAACCACCTATCCTATAGTCTTGTGGCTCTAATACCAATCTGTCACACCCCGACCAAAGGCGGCGAAACATGTCGGGATGCAACAGATTACCCAAAACACAAGACACTATTTAAAGTGACAATATTTATTCAACTCATTATTTCATAAATCAATAAACAATCATATAACTTGTTCATACAAAACAAATTGAGTACAAGTAAACAAATATATATTGTTCGTTTTTCTAATATCCTAATAGTTTTGATAACATTTTTCGTCAAGTTCTTGAGTCAACCAAAGTCAAACATGTAACATTTCATAAAATAAAGTTTATCAACACAAAGGTTGGTGAGCAATTCATATGTTTGAGCATATAATATATAGTAAGGAAATGCCACAAAACTTGTATACAAAACGATAAATAAAAGCAATAACTTGGATAAATAGATATCGCTAATAGAATTACGTTAGCGACAACTAGCTATGAGGGATGCCAAATATTCTAGGATTCTATAGTTATCGTTAATTGCATTACGTTAACGACACCTTGCTACACGGGGATGCCAAGTAGTCTAGGATTTTATAGTTCCACCAACCAAAAGCGATAAACACATAAGCATATAATCATAGAACACCAAATCGAACAATTATTTAAGTAAAGTATACAATAATGTTTGTGGTTTAAGACTCAAGTATAAAGCATTTAGTTTGAATAAGTATGAAATGTCACCCCCAAAATAAAAGATAGAAAAACGGGGTATGAAAGTACTCACTTTCAAGCTATAAACTTGATCGGTAATATAACAGGTAACCGGAAGGATGAGGTTTAATGGGCAAGGTTTAGGTGAAAGGAAGTCTTGTAGAAAGGTTGTCTAGGAAGTCTTTAAATGGAATAAACGATAAAAAATGCAATAGTTTAAAGTTTAAGGTTTAAAATGTAATTATTTACGAATTTATAATAATAACCCTTTAAAAATGTAAGTTTGCTCGAAACCGGGTTAAAGTATCTAATCTTAATATTAACTCAACCAATGTTGAGTAATAAGGTGGGTAAAAATGCAAGAATTCAAGTCCCTTTGGAATAAAGATACTAAAACGGGGTTTTAGCGAGTGTTTCAGGTTGTTGGTTCGGGTCTTGATAATTGGTCAAACCCAAAGTCAACTTTCCAAAATAATGAATGTTATGAGATAACTCAATAAAACTTAATAAGACTTAACCAAGTATGTAGATATATTGTTTTAGAACTATTAAGGTACGTTAAGCGAGTGTTCGGTTTTGCCGGTCCAAACTTTGTTATGAGAGCAAGTCGGATCCAACATTTCCAAATACTTAAGAAAATAATTAAAATTAGTTTGTAAACTATTTTTAAAGAAATATACAAGTCTTGATAGCTAAAAAACACACTTGTGTGTCTTAAGCGAGTGAAAATCGGTTTAGTTCGGTTTGGTTCGGTTTCCATCTCACAAATAGTTCATTGAGGGTTTCCACATTTCCAAATATCCAAGAACTTGTATAATAATTTATAATTGAAGAAACTTAAGTTTTACAACCAAAAAGTTAACAATAAAGTCTTTAAACAAGAGTTCAGTTTTGGTTCGGTTTCCATCTCCCAATAAGTTCATAGATGGTTTCGACATGCCCATTATCAAAAAACTCGTAAAAATGATTTTAGAAACTCAAATCTAACATAAAACATGTTTAAACAACTATTTTAACAAAACTAGTAAGCAAAAGTTCTGTTTACGGTTTTGAGCTAGCTATTTACGGTTAAACCGAAGCATAGACCCTCAAACCATAACCATGGAACTTGTAATAAAACTAAAATAAGCAGAAGTTAAGCATGGTTAGTAAGCAATAATAAAGTTAGATTGTTAGGCGCGGAAAATATATAACAAGGACCACGTAAGTCCTCCATGAAGCCTTGCCTTACAAGGTCCGAAACCTCACCGATCGGAACCGGAGAAGTAACTACCAAAGGTAACAACGGGTGTATATTATATATATGTTGCAACAACAAGATTGAAATGTTGGACTCGGTCTGCCCAAGAGACATATTAAATTGATGTGGCTAGTACGTTATGATCCAAGTCGGGTCATACCCAATAACAAGCTAGACAAACACCGATAATATTCGTTCATATATGATGTGATCATAACAAATGAATATTAACACTTGAGTTATTTGGAAAGGGGTTTCTAAATAAAATGTACTTGTGTAATAAAAAAATCATATGGATGATTTATGTTTTATGAAAGAACATTACATAGTGTTATTTAAGTTGGTTAAATAACAATATGTGAATAATAATAACCAAGCATGTCTCTTAACATATAATAGGTTTTATACGTTATAAGTTATAAACTTATAAAAGTATATATGTATGGATATATATATATATATATATGTTTAAAGTTTTATAAAAGAAAAGGATAATAACTCTTTCAAATGTAATATTATTATATGTTTGAGTGGAGACATGCAAGGTGAGTGGAGACATGCAATGGTTATTATTGGTGGAGAGAAAGATGCCTTTATATAAAACCAAGTCTTTCTCTTTCATTCTTTCATAACACACATAATTTCCAAGTAAACTTTTCTCTCTTCTTCTCTTGGGTATTTTCATCCAACATAAGAAAACAAGAAGAAAATTTCAAGTGCAAATCCTAGCTAGAAGTGGTGTGTTGTTGAAGCTTGGGGTATGCTAGCTTGAGGAGCTTCCATATTCAAGTTCTTACCTTTCAATCATCATCTCTTTCACTCGGTTTTGTCATATTGAAAGGTAGTAGTAACATGCATGGACTTATAGTGACATGCATGTATTTGATAGTGTGTAATTCGTATTTGGATCCGGGTATGGGTTTTGCATGTTTAAAATTGGTTTTATACATATCATATTAACAAGATTTAAAACTTTTATATCCGCTGCGTTTTTGGTAAAATAGGGATTTTATCACTTTGATAATCTTGTTAAAACCCAACAATGGCATCAAGAGCCGCTTATACGAATGCATGCTTCATTAGACCCAAAATTTTTCGGGTTTATGATGGGTTTCACCATTTGGCCGAAACTTTTTGGGGTTTTGGTTACCCCATGGTTTTTCAAGGTTATACTTTACATGCATGTGGTAATCTTGAAAAACCAAGTCATTTGGATAATTGTTTAGTTTGTTTGGACAAAACCCGAAACTTTCGGTTTGCTTAAGCTTTGGCCGAAAGTTTTGAGGCAAAAAGGGGAACCATTTTGGTCTTGTATTATTGCATATTTGGATGTGTAATAGATGTTCATAACCTAGCCATGGCCTTGTGTTTGGTTGAATGATTGTGTTGGTTGTTTGTTCATTCGATTTGGTTGTAATATTTATTTGGGTTTGTAATCTATTTATTCATTCATATGGCTTGTAATAATAAGTAGATTAGATGTATTTCTTTTACTAGAAAAATGTATTAGGATATATTTTGTAAAAGAAGATGCATGGATGGAAGCCCAAATAAAATGATGAAGACCACAACACCGGGATTAAACACTTGGAGCATATGGATGCGGAATCAAGTGGGAGTTCACCGACACAAGTGCATGTTCTTTTGGGTCCCTTAGGAGAGACTTTTTGACACACTTGTCTTTGGTCAACAAGTGTGGTCAATATTAGGAGGCTATGGTTATGAACTTGTGGTTGTGTATATTTTATGCTTGCATGGTTGATTTACTTATTATTTGCAATATGGTTTGCTTAACAACTTAAAATCAACTAGCATAAAATTGGTTCCTTAGAAATCGTTAGGTAATAAAAATTGGTTTTATTAATAACTAATGATTTCATAATAAAAATGGGTTTTATTAATTGGAACTTTGAAAATGGGTTTTTCAACTAAGTACCATACATTTGAATGCATGCAAATGAAAGGTACAATAAATAGTTTTCCAATCTAGAATTTAGAAAACTAAAATCCCTTTTTAAAAACAAGTTAAACACCATCCTTTTATACGACACTTAAGTCACTTGTAGACTTGAAAGTTAGTTAGGATCACCTAAGCACTTTTAAGAAAACTTGTGATCTTAAGGTGATTTTACAAGTACTTTTGGCTTTAGGATCACCTAACCACTTGTATGAGTAAACTCACACGTGTGTATAAGTAGGACGACTTGATTTGAAACCATGACTATAGGATCACCTTAACATGGCGTTCAAAGGTGTTGATGGGATTTAACATACCAACTAAACATATGATGTTTAACCGATCCCATAAAACTAGAAGTTGCAAAGGATTGCAATTGTCAAACATTGACTACCTTGTTAATTCGAATAGTAGGATAAAGGTCACCTAACTACTATTTGAATGAAACGTTGGGTTCTAGATTTTAATCAATAATTGTCTTGGAGACATTTAAAGGGTATTAAAGATTAAAATTTTATTAATATCGAAAATACTAATTTTAACTTTGTTAAAATTCTTTTAGATGGCCGCAAACAACGCACCGAACGCAATTATCCCACACGTGCATAATCTATCACTAAGATCTATTCTGGATAAGGATCGTCTAAACTTTAACAACTTCATGGATTGGTATCGAAACTTGAGAATTGTTCTCAAGCAAGAAAAGAAGTCTTATATTTTAGACGATCCTATTCCCGATGAACCCGATGTCAATAACTTGGATGCCTATGCGGATTGGTTAAAATACACCGAGGATTCGGTGCAAGTTTCTTGCCTCATGTTGGGAACAATGATTCCCGAGATCCAAAAGGATTTCGAGAATTATGGGGCGTATGACATGATAACCCAACTTAAGGAAAGGTTCCTTACTCAAGCTCGGGTTGAGCGATTCGAAACGGTTCGAGCGCTTCATGCATGTTATATGGAAGAAACCCAATCTGTTTCATCTTATGTACTTAAGATGAAGAGCCACATTGATCGGCTTGAACGGCTTAACTGTCCCGTCTCAAAAGAGTTAGCCACGGATTTAATCCTAAATGGCTTAACTAAAAGGTTTGAGACATTCGTCATGAACTACAACATGAATGGATGGGACAAAAGCATTGGTGAGCTTCACGCAATGCTTAAGACAGCCGAGGCCGGCATGGGTAAAAAGGTTTTACTCGTTCTTGCGATCAATGAGGGTGGCTCAAAGAAAAGGCATCACCCGGAACCAAAAGCAAAGGTTGCCGTTGGTAAGAGGCAAGTCAAGAAGGGGTTCAAGGGAAAGGCAAAGGCGGAGCCAAAGCCAAAGAAGCTAAAGGTTAGCGCTGAGGATCCATGCTTTGGTTGTGGTGAGATAGGTCATTGGATGAGAAACTGTCCGACCTATCTCAAGGAGTTGAAAGCTAAGAGGGATGCGGGGAAAACCTCAGGTACAACTTTCATGATTCACATTGATCTTAATATTATTTCTTCTAACACATGGGTATTGGATACCGGATGTGGAACTCACATATGCAATTCATTGTAGGGGTTCAAAAGAAGAAATGAGGTGAAGAAAGGAGATATAAGTCTCTTCATGGGCAATGGAGCAAAGGTTGACGTCCAAGCCCGAGGAGATTATGTTTTAAAGCTTCTAAATGGTTTGGAAATTGTTTTGAAAAACATTTTATATTCCCCTAGTTTGACTAGGAATATTATCTCTGTTTCTGTATTAAGACAATCTGGTTATGACTTTAAGTTTGTTGATAATGGTATTTATATTTTCATGGATAATGTCTTTTATTTTAAAGCGATGCCGTTTTATGGCATTTATGAATTAATTCATGATGACTCATACATTGATAACTCGTTGTACCAAGCTAACACCAAAAGACTCAAAATGGATTTGAGTAATACTTTTCTTTGGCATTGTCGTCTTGGTCACATAAACAAGAATCATATTCATACACTTCGAAAGAATGGTCTTTTAAAATCAAATGTTGATTCATTTGATGAATGTGAATCTTGTTTATTGGGAAAGATGACCAAAGAACCCTTTAATGGAACAAATGAAAGGGCGAAAGACTTATTAGGTATCATACAGTCGGATGTATGTGGACCTTTTAGGACAATGACAAGAAATGGTGAAAGATACTTCATTACCTTTACCGACGATTATAGTCGCTATGGGTATGTGTTCTTGTTAAGACACAAAATGAGGCCTTTGAAATGTTCAAAGTCTTCCAAAATGAAGGACAAAATCAACTCAACAAAACAATCAAAGTACTACGTTCCGATAGAGGAGGTGAATACCTCAATGATGCGTTTCTAGAACATCTTAGGAGTTGTGGGATTGTCTCATAACTTACTCCACCTGGAACACCACAACATAATGGTGTGTCCGAAAGGAGGAATCGAACTTTATTGGACATGGTTCGATCCATGATGGCTAGAAGCTCATTACCTCTATCATTTTGGGGTTTCGCTGTGATCTCTGCTGCCGTATTTTAAATATGGCACCAACCAAGAAAGTGGATAGGACACCTTTTGAAATATGGCATGGAAAGGCTCCAAAATTTTCATATTTAAAGGTATGGGGTTGTGAGGCTTATGTTAAGATCTACACCCCTGACAAACTTGAATGTCGATCCACTAAGTGTATATTTGTAGGATATCCCACGGATTCGATGGGATATTATTTCTACAATCCAAGCGAGCATAAAGTGTTTATAGCTCGAAAGGCTAAGTTCTTGGAAAGAAGGTTCCATATGGAAGGAACTGATAGAACTGTAGAACTCGAAGAGGATCGAGAACTACAAGCCGATACACGTTTGGTTGACACTAGCAATCAACAAGAGGTTGTTGAGGATGATCAAATGGTTGATCAAAACACACAAAACATTCGCAAATCTGGTAGAGTTAGCACCCCACCTGAGAGATATGGATTTTTCATGGATGGATGCTACGTGGTTGATTCGGATGAACCCACCACATACCGAGATGCAATGTCGCAATCTGATTGTGACAAATGGCTAGAAGCCATGAATGTTGAGATGCAATCCATGCATGACAATCAAGTATGGGACTTGGTTGCTCCACCTCTAAATTCCAAGCTGGTTGGAAGTAAGTGGGTTATCAAGAAGAAAACTGATATGCATGGAAACTTGGATACTTATAAAGCTAGACTTGTAGCAGAGGGTTTCACTCAAACTCAAGGGGTTGATTATGATGAAACTTTCTCGCCCGTGGCGATGCTAAAGTCTATAAGGATATTGTTTGCCATAGCCGCATATTATGACTATGAGATATGGCAAATGGATGTCAAAACTGCTTTTCTAAATGGGCATCTTAATGAAGATGTTTATATGGTTCAGCCTGAAGGTTTTGTCGATCCACAACATCCTAACAAAGTATGCAAGTTGAAGAAATCAATCTATGGATTGAAACAAGCATCCAGAAGTTGGAATCACCATTTTGATGATGAAGTTAAGAAATTTGGATTCATCAAAAACGCTGATGAAGCTTGTGTGTATAAGAAAGCTAGTGGGAGCATCATAACCTTTCTGGTATTATATGTCGATGACATATTACTGTTTGGAAATGACATTCCAACTTTGGAAGGTGTGAAAGCCTGGCTTGGAAGCTGTTTTTCCATAAAGGATCTTGGTGAAGCCGCCTATATTCTGGGAATAAGAATCTATAGGGATAGATCAAGGCGGTTGATAGGTTTGAATCAAAGTGCATACATTGACAAGATCTTGAAAAGGTTCAAGATGGAAAACTCTAAGAAAGGTTTGGTACCTATTCAAAGAGGAACGATGTTGAGTGCTTCTCAATGTCCAAGCTCAAAGGATGAGCAAGACAAAATGAGTGGTATCCCATATGCATCTGCTATAGGATCCATCATGTATGCCATGATTTGCACTAGACCGGATGTATCATGCGCCTTGAGCATGACAAGTCGATACCAACAAAATCCGGGAACTAGCCATAGGATGGCTGTAAAGAGCATATTGAAATACCTTAGAAGGACTAAGGATATGTTTCTAATATATGGCTCTGGTGAGGAGGAACTCGTTGTAAAGGGTTACACTGATGCGAGTTTCCAAACTGATCGAGATGATTCTCGATCACAATCGGGATACGTTTTCGTTCTCAATGGTGGTGCTGTCTCATGGAAGAGTGCAAAACAAGACTTGGTAGCTTTATCCACCACTGAATCTGAATACATCGCCGCCTCCCTGGCAGCTCAAGAAGCTGCATGGATTAGAAAGTTCATTGACGATCTAGGAGTGGCTCGTACCATTCAGGACCCTCTAGAGATCTTTTGTGACAACGAGGGTGCGATTGCTCAAATCAAGGAACCCCGCGCACATCAAAAGACTAGGCACATTGAGCGGAGATTCAACTACATAAGGGATGAAGTAGAATAGGGAAAGATATGTATTCGCAAAGTTCACACTGATCAAAACATTGCGGACCCACTCACGAAACTCCTTGAAAGGCCGAAGCATGAGAGTCATACTTGCGCCTTAGGACTTCGATATTCTAGTGATTGGATTTGATCAAAATTTGTATTTGGATATTGGATCAATTTTATTTTAACTCAATCATATGGTTTTGGTTATGGTCATGTTCTTGAGTTATGTTCCATTTTAGTATGTTTAAATCCGTGAATAATTTGAATTATTCTAAACGTCCGTAGTCGTTCATATTTGTGGGAACAAATGTGAAAGTAAGACTATTATGAACTTGGATTGGTAGATATTCATGAGGTATGAATATAGCAAAGGGTTGCTGCCAAGGTTCATAGATATTTATGGGATAAATATTGGACTGACCCGCTCTCAATTTTACTGCATGGAATCCTTGGGATTTGTGATCATAAGTAAATTTGAGTAAAGGCGAACTTCATAGTATCCTCCGACCTGAGATACATATTGGGTCTTGATATTCATCGACTATTATGCTTTGACTTAGTTCTTCGCTGCTCTGAAATATGTCAGTATATAAGGCTAAGCTCAAGTATAGTACAAGGTGATAGTGAGAGACGTATGTAGTCAATGTGGGATTTGTCCCTCTTATTCGTTGAGAGTTAAATGTCTAAGGCCTGACAAGTTAAATCAACAGAGAATGATCACTCTGTGTCTCTGGATTTAACATGACATTTGTGGCAAAAGGATAAATGATAGTTTCACCAAAATCATTTTCAAGTATGGGACTTGAAAGGGATGATGTTATTGAATGGCACTTCGTCATACGTATTAGGGGTAGTAAACCGTAGTTAGGTGGTATTTGCTACTTGCATCAATCTTCTATGTATCTTGTGCAAGTGGGAGATTGTTGGACTCGGTCTGCCCAAGAGACATATTAAATTGATGTGGCTAGTACGTTATGATCCAAGTCGGGTCATACCCAATAACAAGCTAGACAAACACCGATAATATTTGTCACACCCTCAAAATCCACTAACGGAGTTTTACCGTCAGAGGGTGTGAACTAACATGATCGGAATCATCAGTTATAATCAAACCATAAAATAAAGTTTCAAAACCATGAAAACGTTTACGAGTAAATAAATGCGGAAGCGTAAAAACCTTTAATCAAAAGTTGCGTCACGCAGGACGACTTAAAACCAATGATAACCGTTAAAAATAAGTTTTGCATAATTAGAATGTGTCAAGAAATGCATGTTCCTAAACAGCGCGCCCGCCTCGGCTACCTGAGAATAACATACTAAAAGTGTCAACACAAGGTTGGTGAGTTCACAAGTTATATAAAAATAAATCGTTTAGCGTTTGCGTTCAGCGTTTTGCGTTACAGCGTTTTGCGTTTTGCGTTACAGCATTTTGCGTTTTGCGTTACCAGATAGTGTTATGTCAATTATATATCTATAGGTAGCTAGCCTATAAAGCAAGTATTTACTAAGTGTTCGACACCGAAGCTGACTCGTTTATTAAGTGCCTTGTCACCAGGTCCTCCAGACCATGGTACGTGTTAGCCAAAATTACACCCGCTCGACCTCTAGTCGAGTTTAGCGTTGGGTGGGGTTTGTCAAACCCAGTAGTACTACTCAACAGTGACTCGCTATTCTAAATATTAACCGGTTCGATGTGTAGGACTTCAAATGTTCCGTTTGCCACTTAGCCTTTACAAGTGATATATAATTTATAACAAAATCTTAAATGCGTTGTGGAGTATGTTATCTCCCCCAAGTGAAAAGCGTTTGAAAACAGTTTAAAGAGGGGAAAGTGAAACTCACTGTTTGCGAAGAATTTCCCAAATTAAATCACCAAGATGCGCGTCACAGAAAAACTCTCTCTAGCGTTCTAAAACAACAAAGAGATTTTTCTAAGTGTCGGAATATTATCGAGTCTCTAGACCCGGCACATAATACCTATGCACATAACATGTTTCGTGTTTCGTTTGTGAATCGTGTGTGACTTTAACAAGTGTATTTGTGACACATTACATGTGTAAGCAATCATATACGTGTCATGTATTCATAAAGTACATCACTAGCAATTTTTCCCCGTAAGGGCATTTTGGTCAAATCATGACAATTAACTAGCCATCATTCCCCATAAGGGCATTTTGGTCAAATTATGACAATCAATTAGCAGTTATTCCCCGCAAGGGCATTTTAGTCAAAACACGACAATTATCTTGCAATCATTCCCCTCAAGGGCAATTTGGTCAAAACACGATAATAAATTAGCAAGTATCATATTTCATGCATTTTCACAAAACTCAGCAGCTAGTTTCACCGAGACAGAAATTCTACTTAAAAGATTGTACTATTCCACCAATCATAGCATCTCAATTAATTTAACAAAAATCATCACAGAAGCATATATGTCTTAGGTTTCCAGAACATATTTTATTATATTTTTATTCCACATAGTTTTCTCACAATCATCAAATCATTACAGCAAACTCATAACAGTCAAATTCATGCGCAACAGAATGTTATTTGCAATTCCCGTTAAACGAAAAATCCAATAAATGCAAGACCACTTGGGTTAGGTTCCTAACTCAATGAGTCAACTTCCAGAAGTGGAACCAACCCAATTGGTCTCGTAGTTCATGAGATATAACATTTACAAAACAACCTAACAGCAGGTCTAACAGCTCAGCTTTGCACAATGTTTTTGTAAAATCATAAAAGTTAACTTCTACTTGTCCAAAAATTACAAGTTTATATTCCTTAGAAAATAGACTCAACCTAGTTTACTGTAGTATTAATTATCTCAACCAATTTTCATGTTTACACTTCGTTACAGTCACTTAAACATCAAATACACATTCTGTCCAGAAACTGTTTGCATCCAAACTCAACATAATAACAATCTATGAACTATCATGCATTCATATAACCCTCTAGACTCCATAAACACCATCCATGCACATCAATTACACATTACACACAAGATTAGGGTTTTTGTTTGAACTCAAATCAAAGACACAACAATCAACATGTTACAATATCAATTCTACTTATCAAATCATTACTCAATCAACAACAATCATATTGATTACATGTATATATGAAATCGGCAGCTTAGGGTTTACAATTAACCCAACAAACATCAAAATCAAGTAATAAGAATGTATAGGATAATCAATTATACCTTCCTAGCACCTAGTTCTTCAATCAAGGGCTTGATTTGGTGGTTGTATGTGTGTGTGAAGGTGACGGCAGCCAAGAGGGATGGAGGGGGTGGCTGATCGGTTTTGGGAGAAAGAAAAATAAGAGTTAGGGTTTATTATAACATAGTATTTATAGAATACTATGTTACACTTTAGCCCCTCCACTTTTAAGTATTACTTTTCCTAGCTTAAACTAACTTGTTTACATCTTGAGTTAACGTTTATAACCATGTTATCACACAACACATAAGTCTAACACATAATTATCACATAATTATTGTTTTGACGTTTTTCGTTTATTCATCAATCGTTTGCGTCAACTCGTTTGCTTTTCGGTGCAATTCCCGAAAGACTACACATGTAGTAAGTGTTAAGCGTCATTTAAACCCTAGTTTAAATGTAATGAAGTGTGCGTTATAGATTCAATGATCTTAAGTTTGAATTGACGAAGTTGAGTTAACGGAGTTAACCTGAAATTGACGATTGTCACATCATTCCCATGTTAAAGAATTTTCGTCCCGAAAATTTGAGTCAAGTCGTGATGAGTGTCTGAAAAAGTAAGAAAAATTTTCGGTTTGTCATATCATCCCCTAGTAGAATTAAATTTCGTCCCGAAATTTAATTCATACCTCCGGTGATGTCTGACGGTTTGCCGGGTTTCGCGGTTTTCTGTGTTTGGTTAGCCCTTCAAAAAGGTGAGGATACTTTTTCATCATTTGATCCTCGCGTTCCCACGTGAACTCCGGTCCACGTCTCGAGTTCCAACGAACTTTAACGATTGGAATTTTGCTGTGTTTGAGCGTTTTGGTTTTCCAATCCAAAATCACGACTGGTTCCTCAATGAAACGTAACTGTTCATCAACTTGCAGTTCCTCCAAAGGAATTACTTGGGTTTCATCGGACATGCATTTCTTCAAATTTGATACGTGGAATACATCGTGTATGCCACTGAGTTCCGTTGGTAGGTCCAGTCGGTACGCCACCGGACCAACGCGCTCAGTTATCCGGTAGGGACCAACATATCGTGGGTTGAGTTTGTTTCGCTTACCAAAGCGAACCACACCTTTCCAAGGTGAGACTTTGAGTAACACTCGATTGTTCACTTGAAATTCGAGAGGTTTTCGGCGCTTGTCGGCGTAACTCTTTTGGCGATCTCGTGCTGCTGCCATGCGATTTCGGATTTGAACTATCTTTTCCGAGGTTTTGAGTACCAGTTCTGGACCAGTGATTTGGCTATCACCCACCTCTGCCCAGCAGAGTGGTGATCGACACTTCCGTCCGTACAGCGCTTCAAATGGCGCTGCCTTAATACTTGCGTGGTAGCTGTTATTATACGAAAACTCTACCAAAGGTAAGTGAGGTTTCCAACTTTTTCCGAAATCCAATACGCATGCACGCAACATATCCTCCAGGGTCTGAATAGTTCGTTCACTTTGCCCATCCGTCTGAGGATGGTATGCTATGCTCATATCAAGACGGGTGCCTAGTGCGCTTTGCAGCGACTTCCAAAAGTGCGAAGTGAAACGAGAATCTCGATCGGAAATGATCGAGACAGGCACTCCGTGCCTAGACACCACTTCTTTCATGTAAACGCGAGTCAGTCTTTCCATTTTGTCCGATTCCTTAATCGCTAAGAAGTGTGCAGACTTAGTCAACCGGTCAACGATCACCCAGATGGTATCGCATCCCGTTGGTGTCTTAGGTAAACCCGTGATAAAATCCATTGAGATGTGTTCCCATTTCCACATTGGGAGTTCCGGTTGTTGCAGTAGACCAGATGGTTTCTGGTATTCTATCTTGACTCTGGCACAAGTCAAGCATTTGCTCACGTAGGTGGCAATGTCGGCTTTCATGTTCGGCCACCAGTAAAGTGCCTTTAAATCATGATACATTTTATCTGAGCAAGGGTGGATAGAATATCGGGACTTGTGAGCTTCGTCCATTACTAGAGTTCTCAACTCTCCGTATCGTGGAACCCAAATCCGGTTCTCAAAATATCGGACCCCGTCCGATCTGGTTTCAAGTTGCTTGTCCATGCCCCGCATGAGTTCCGATGGAAGATTGTCATCTTTCAAAGCTTCAAGTTGCGCATCGCGAATCTGATCGGGTAAGCTGGCATGAATCGTGAGTTGCAATGCTCGCACTCGTCTGGGTTTATCTGTTTCTTTTCTGCTGAGGGCGTCGGCCACTACATTGGCCTTGCCAGGGTGGTACTTGATGGCACAAATCATAATCCTTGAGCAGCTCGACCCAACAACGCTGTCGCATGTTCAGCTCCTTCTGATCGTAGATATGTTGGAGACTCTTGTGCTCGGTGTAAATGGTAAACTTGGTACCGTACAAGTAATGCCTCCATATCTTAAGAGCGAACACCACAGCTCCGAGTTCCAAATCGTGGGTCGTGTAGTTCTTCTCGTGATCCCGTAGTTGTCGAGAGGCGTAGGCTATAACCTTCTCGAGTTGCATCAGCACACAACCGAGACCTTGTATAGATGCGTCACAGTGTACCTCAAAATTTTCTGTTCCCTCGGGGAGGGCTAGAATAGGGGCGCTACAAAGTTTGGTTTTCAACAGTTGAAAAGCGGATCCTTGCGCATCACCCCAATTGTACTTAGTACCTTTGTGAGTCAAAGCGGTGAGGGGTTGAGCAATCTTTGAAAATCCCTCGATGAAACGCCGGTAGTGGCCGGCCAGTCCTAGGAATTGTCGCACCTCAGTCAGAGTCTTAGGTGCTTCCCAGTTGTTGATGGCCTCTACCTTACCGGGATCGACATGGATACCATTCTCGTTGATCACATGTCCTAAAAAGTGAACTTCGCGAAGCCAAAATTCACATTTCGAGAGTTTAGCATACAGTTGTTCCTTCTTCAACAATTCCAGAATTTCCCTTAAGTGTTCTTCGTGGTCAGCTTCGTTCTTGGAGTAGACGAGAATATCATCAATGAAAACAATCACAAACTTGTCGAGGTACGCCTTGCATACTCGGTTCATGAGATCCATAAATACGGCTGGTGCGTTGGTTAAGCCAAAAGGCATAACCGAAAACTCGTAGTGACCATACCGCGTTCTGAAAGCCGTCTTAGAGATATCTTCTTCGCGCACTCTTAGCTGATGGTAACCGGATCGCAGATCGATCTTCGAGTAGTAACTCGATCCTTGAAGCTGGTCAAACAAATCATCGATTCGGGGTAAAGGATAACGGTTCTTGACCGTCACTTTGCTCAACTCCCGGTAGTCGATACACATGCGGAAAGTCCCGTCTTTCTTTCGGACAAACAAGACAGGGGCTCCCCACGGCGATGAGCTAGGTTGGATAAAACCCTTATCCAACAAATCTTGCAACTGAGTGGACAGTTCCTGAAGCTCCGCCGGTGCGAGCCGATACGGGGCTCGTGCTATGGGTGCTGCACCGGGTGTCAACTCGATTTGGAATTCGACTTGACGAATAGAAGGGAGTCCAGGCAAATCCTCCGGGAAAACCTCCGGATAATCTCGCACAATCGGTATATCTTCAATTCGCTTCTCCTCCGCGGGTTTCTCAACAATCTGCGCCAAAATTTCCGGATGACCCTTTCGTAGATACTTCTGTGCCTTCATAAGGGTAATGACACTGGTGGTCATGCCGCTCCTCTCACCTCGGACCGAAATGATCTCGACGGGAGGGGTAGAAATGTGAACTATCTTGTCGTGACATATAATCTCCGCTCGATTCTCGGATAACCAGTCCATGCCGACCACGACATCGAAACTACTAAGCGTAAAAGGAATAAGGTCAATATCAAAGACATGACCTGACAGTTTTAACTTACATCCCGCAAGTACATGAGTCGTTACTATAGTCTTACCGTCAGCTAATTCAACAGGAAACTTAGCATCTAACGGAGTTGGAGTTAAGACTAAGAGTTGGCTAAAGGCTTTCGACACAAAACTCCTATCAGCTCCAGTGTCAAAACAATACAGAAGCAAAACAATCGTTCACAGGGAACTTACCAGTCACCACGTGCGGATCATTGCGGGCTTGACCCAACCCAATCACAAAAGCTCTTCCCTTGCCATTGCTTCCACCATTACTGCCACTTCCATTACCCCCATTGTTGTCGTTCTGTTTCAGCTTGGGACAATCTTTCCTGAAATGACCTTCCTGCCCACATTCGTAACATCCTTTCGTCGTCGTAGGTGGTTTAGGAGCACCTGTTGCCGCAAGGTCTCCTCTACACTCCTTCGCCTAGTGACCCATCTTTCCGCATCTCTGACACTTGACACGGTTACACGGGCCAACATGATGACAGTTGCACCTATTGCACTTCGGATTTTTCCCAGCATATCCGCTCGAACCTTGCCCGCTACCGTTGTTATTGTTGTTGTGACTTTGATTGTTAAAGCTCCGAGTGAATTCGGGCTTACGATAGTGTTGTTGCGGTGGGAGGTTCGAGGATGAAGATCTGGTGTTGTCAAACTTCCTCTTTCCGCTGCTCGGGTTGCTGTTGCTGTGGTTGTTATTATTCGGGTTGTCACGGGCTTTAGTAGTTGAACCCCTAGGTGGTAACGCACCTTGGGTCACAGCCTGATCCGTCAGTTTGTGAGCTAAACGGATCGCTTGTTGAATCGTGGCTGGTCTGGAAGACGTCACCATGCCCTGAATCTGCGGTGCTAACCCATCAATGTACATTTCAATCCTCTTACTCGGCGGATCCACCATCCGCGGACACATCACAGCCAACTCGTGAGAACGAGTAGTGTAGGCTTCAATTTCCGAGCCCACCATATTCAGTGACCAGAATTCTGACTCTAACTTTGAAATCTCTTCTTTCGGACAGTACTCCTCTCGCATCATGCTTTTGAACTCCTCCCAGTTCATTGCGTTAGCCAGTTCCAATCCAAGGATCTCCACATTTGTACATCGTCTGTGGACACCTCTGAGTGTGCCTCTGGCTCAGCCGGTTCTTCCTCCGGTTCCTCTTTGGGTTCCTCCTCGGGATCTTCCTCGGGATCTTCTTCAGGCTCCTCTTCGGGATCTTCTTCAGGTTCGGCCTCAGGCTCCGCCTCAGGCTCGGCTGCGTTCTGAGCAAGTTGCATTTGTAAGACATCGCAACGCTCTAGAGCTATCTCGGTTCGGGTCCTTGCTACCTGGAGTTGCTCTTGCAAGTCTATCATCTCGGCTTGCATCTTCATCATAATCTTCATCTGTTGATCACTAGCCTCTTGAATTTCCTTCATTGCCGCTGCCATGCGGGCAATCTCCTCCTTAGTCTCGGTTCCGTCTTTTAACAGTCCGGAAACGTTCGCTCTAGTATAGCGCATGTAACCCACGTCACGCTCCAAGCATGAAGCAACAGCTGCGAGAATTCGCTCTACAGGCTCGGTTATGGGTGGTAGGGTGTTGGGATAAGCAGGATGGTTCGGGTGAGGTAACGGGGGAACTTGTTCGCGATAGACCATACGTCTGATCATGTTAGGTACCAATCCCAGCTAACGTCGTTTTCGTATATGCCTCCGGATAGGCGGTACCTCTTCGGTGCGGAAGCTTCGAGTTCCGGGACTACTCGGGGCGGCGATGCGGTAGGTAACTGCGGTTCCTTCCCGTGAGCATGCGTCATCGAATCGGATGATGATGAGGGTGGCTTCGACATTCCTACAGGTAAGCCGTGTATGCGCGCGCGTATGAGTGAAAGAGGTAAAGAGATAAGATTACAAGACTACACAAACCGATGCAGTGCGTATCATTATAACTAATGGGTCGTCGCGGTTATAGTCTAGTATGCATGCAGCTTCTAGTTCGCTATAACCAATGGCTCTGATACCAATCTGTCACACCCTCAAAATCCACTAACGGAGTTTTACCGTCAGAGGGTGTGAACTAACAGGATCGGAATCATCAGTTATAATCAAACCATAAAATAAAGTTTCAAAACCATGAAAGCGTTTACGAGTAAATAAATGCGGAAGCGTAAAAACCTTTAATCAAAAGTTGCGTCACGCAGGACGACTTAAAACCAATGATAACCGTTAAAAATAAGTTTTGCATAATTAGAATGTGTCAAGCAATGCATGTTCCTAAACCGCGCGCCCGCCTCGGCTACCTGAGAATAACATACTAAAAGTGTCAACACAAGGTTGGTGAGTTCACAAGTTATATAAAAATAAATCGTTTAGCGTTTGCGTTCAGCGTTTTGCGTTACAGTGTTTTGCGTTTTGCGTTACCAGATAGTGTTATGTCAATTATATATCTATAGGTAGCTAGCCTATAAAGCAAGTATTTACTAATTGTTCGACACCGAAGCTGACTCGTTTATTAAGTGCCTTGTCACCAGGTCCTCCAGACCATGGTACGTGTTAGCCAAAATTACACCCGCTCGACCTCCAGTCGAGTTTAGCGTTGGGTGGGGTTTGTCAAACCCAGTAGTACTACTCAACAGTGACTCGCTATTCTAAATATTAACCGGTTCGATGTGTAGGACTTCAAATGTTTCGTTTGCAACTTAGCCTTTACAAGTGATATATAATTTATAACAAAATCTTAAATGCGTTGTGGAGTATGTTATTGTAAGTTCCCCCCGCGCCGGGGTGTCGCCGATCGATATGAGATCCGCACGATGTCTAGGAGTGCGGAATCCTCCTAGACTCGTTAATTGGTGTAGAAGACGAAGAACACGATTATACACGTACATAAACACATACACGAACAAATACACGAACAAATACAAGAACGGGATAATCAAATCTGCAGATTCTTATATAATAATCAAACAAACACGTTACATACCGTAACCAAACAAAAAACACGACTGACCTTGTCTCTTACTCTCTCTAAACAAACAAACTACTCAAAACACACACTAATTTCTGGATTCACTAAACCTAAACAAGACACACGTATATATATATAAAACATTCTCGGGCCTGGGCTTCAGTAGGCGAAGTTGTGCTAACTTCGCCTGTGGCGTTCCGCTGGTCAGAATTGCATAGCGACGGTCACAAAATGCACCAACAGTCTCCCCTTTGACCGTTGCTCTCAATTCTAACAAACACAAAAGATAATCTGTTACATGACATGCACCAACAGTCCCCCTCTTAACTGATGATCTTCTGTTTGCAGTCAACCAGCCGTGTCTGAATCTGTCATGTAGCTTCACAAATCTACCAATCACCCAGCGTCTTCCATATCAGATCTCCCCTTCAGTGTAAGCTTCTCCGACAATATAGATTGAGGTCTTTGAAATGCATGCATCCTCGTGCCAATAGATCATCTCAACCAATCACGTGAGTCCATCTGACTTCACCAACACGTGAAGTTGGGCTTCCTTCACAACTTCACCAACTCGTCGGCATACGATAAGGTTTAATCTTCAACTACTCAACATCAAGTGATCAATTTCATCACAAAACCACCTTGACAGAATCTAACACATGACCATTAATCCGAAGCATCTTCAATCACCAGGGATAACGATCAAGAACATAAACACTTTAGTTCCCGATTAAATCCAACTTGTTCCAGAATTTTCACTCTAATAAATAAGCATCACGTTTCAGGATCCAATTCTCGAACGCCTTGAAAATAACATAAATAATATGCTCTGACCGCAATCCAGTAATGACGAAAACCTTCAGTTCAATTTGACTTTCTTCAGTTGGTCAACCTCGAACAACAACAATTTCATTGCCCACAAACACCCGAATATGTGTCAATATCCAGTTTCAAACAATATCCCATTCACAACCTCAACTCCAAATCCAGAGTTGACACGTATTTGTTCACACGTAAGACCAAGAGATAACAAGTTTCACTCGTTGACGGAACGTCTTCGGTCTCACAATAATCGTGTACACCTGGCCATACAGACTTTTTTTTTTTTTTTTTCTCGTTAACTTCGCATGTCCATAACTTCGCCTGGCTATAACTTCACCTGGCTAAAACTTCGCTTGGCTGCTAACTTCGCCTAACCTTATATCTTCGCCGAAACCCTACGAACAGTGACGGCAACTTCGCCTGAATCCCATAACTTCTCCTGCGGCGCTGTTCAGCCAAGAACGCATCAGATTCGTGCCAGAAACACCAAAACGCCGATCTCGAACCATAGCATAAGAGCCTAAGGCTCTGATACCACTTGTAGATCCCCCCGGGGCGTCGCCGATCGATACGAGATCCGCACGATGTCTTGGAGTGCGGGATCCTCCTAGACTCGTTTATTGGTGTAAAAGACGAAGAACACAATTATACACGTACATAAACACATACACGAACAAATACACGAACAAATACAAGAACGGGATAATCAAATCTGCAGATTCTTATATAATAATCAAAAAAACACGTTACATACCGTAACCAAACAAAAAACACGACTGACCTTGTCTCTTACTCTCTCTAAACAAACAAACTACTCAAAACACACACTAATTTCTGGATTCACTAAACCTAAACAAGACACACGTATATATATATAAAACATTCTCGGGCCTGGGCTTCAGTAGGCGAAGTTGTGCTAACTTCGCCTATGGCGAAGTTGTTCTAACTTCGCCTAAGGCGAAGTTGTGCTAACTTCGCCTGTGGCGTTCCGCTGGTCAGAATTGCATAGCGACGGTCACAAAATGCACCAACAGTCTCCCCTTTGACCGTTGCTCTCAATTCTAACAAACACAAAAGATCATCTGTTACACGACATGCACCAACAGTTATCTCCCCCAAGTGAAAAGCATTTGAAAACAGTTTAAAGAGGGGAAAGTGAAACTCACTGTTTGCGAAGAATTTCCCAAATTAAATCACCAAGATGCGCGTCACAGAAAAACTCTCTCTAGCGTTCTAAAACAACAAAGAGATTTTTCTAAGTGTCGGAATATTATCGAGTCTCTAGACCCGGCACATAATACCTATGCACATAACATGTTTCGTGTTTCGTTTGTGAATCGTGTGTGACTTTAACAAGTGTATTTGTGACATATTACATGTGTAAGCAATCATATACGTGTCATGTATTCATAAAGTACATCACTAGCAGTTTTTCCCCGTAAGGGCATTTTGGTCAAATCATGACAATTAACTAGCCATCATTCCCCATAAGGGCATTTTGGTCAAATTATGACAATCAATTAGCAGTTATTCCCCGCAAGGGCATTTTAGTCAAAACACGACAATTATCTTGCAATCATTCCCCTCAAGGGCAATTTGGTCAAAACACGATAATAAATTAGCAAGTATCATATTTCATGCATTTTCACAAAACTCAGCAGCTAGTTTCACCGAGACAGAAATTCTACTTAAAAGATTGTACTATTCCACCAATCATAGCATCTCAATTAATTTACCAAAAATCATCACAGAAGCATATATGTCTTAGGTTTCCAGAACATATTTTATTATATTTTTATTCCACATAGTTTTCTCACAATCATCAAATCATTACAGCAAACTCATAACAGTCAAATTCATGCGCAACAGAATGTTATTTGCAATTACCGTTAAACGAAAAATCCAATAAATGCAAGACCACTTGGGTTAGGTTCCTAACTCAATGAGTCAACTTCCAGAAGTGAAACCAACCCAATTGGTCTCGTAGTTCATGAGATATAACATTTACAAAACAACCTAACAGCAGGTCTAACAGCTCAGCTTTGCACAATGTTTTTGTAAAATCATAAAAGTTAACTTCTACTTGTCCAAAAATTACAAGTTTATATTCCTTAGAAACTAGACTCAACCTAGTTTACTGTAGTATTAATTATCTCAACCAATTTTCATGTTTACACTTCGTTACAGTCACTTAAACATCAAATACACATTCTGTCCAGAAACTATTTGCATCCAAACTCAACATAATAACAATCTATGAACTATCATGCATTCATATAACCCTCTAGACTCCATAAAAACCATCCATGCACATCAATTACACATTACACACAAGATTAGGGTTTTTGTTTGAACTCAAATCAAAGACACAACAATCAACATGTTACAATATCAATTCTACTTATCAAATCATTACTCAATCAACAACAATCATATTGATTACATGTATATATGAAATCGGCAGCTTAGGGTTTACAATTAACCCAACAAACATCAAAATCAAGTAATAAGAATGTATAGGATAATCAATTATACCTTCCTAGCACCTAGTTCTTCAATCAAGGGCTTGATTTGGTGGTTGTATGTGTGTGTGAAGGTGACGGCAGCCAAGAGGGATGGAGGGGGTGGCTGATCGGTTTTGGGAGAAAGAAAAATAAGAGTTAGGGTTTATTATAACATAGTATTTATAGAATACTATGTTACACTTTAGCCCCTCCACTTTTAAGTATTACTTTTCCTAGCTTAAACTAACTTGTTTACATCTTGAGTTAACGTTTATAACCATGTTATCACACAACACATATGTCTAACACATAATTATCACATAATTACTGTTTTGACGTTTTTCGTTTATTCATCAATCGTTTGCGTCAACTTGTTTGCGTTTCGGTGCAATTCCCGAAAGACTACACATGTAGTAAGTGTTAAGCGTCATTTAAACCCTAGTTTAAATGTAATGAAGTGTGCGTTATAGATTCAATGATCTTAAGTTTGAATTGACGAAGTTGAGTTAACGGAGTTAACCTGAAATTGACGATTGTCACAATATTCGTTCATATATGATGTGATCATAACAAAGGAATATTAACACTTGAGTTATTTGGAAAGGGGTTTCTAAATAAAATGTACTTGTGTAATAAAAAAATCATATGGATGATTTATGTTTTATGAAAGAACATTACATAGTGTTATTTAAGTTGGTTAAATAACAATATGTGAATAATAATAACCAAGCATGTCTCTTAACATATAATAGGTTTTATAAGTTATAAGTTATAAACTTATAAAAGTATATATGTATGGATATATATATATATATATATATATGTTTAAAGTTTTATAAAAGAAAAAGATAATAACTCTTTCAAATGTAATATTATTATATGTTTGAGTGGAGACATGCAAGGTGAGTGGAGACATGCAATGGTTATTATTGGTGGAGAGAAAGATGCCTTTATATAAAACCAAGTCTTTCTCTTTCATTCTTTCATAACACACATAATTTCCAAGTAAACTTTTCTCTCTTCCTCTCTTGGGTATTTTCATCCAACATAAGAAAAGAAGAAGAAAATTTCAAGTGCAAATCCTAGCTAGAAGTGGTGTGTTGTTGAAGCTTGGGGTATGCTAGCTTGAGGAGCTTCCATATTCAAGTTCTTACCTTTCAATCATCATCTCTTTCACCCGGTTTTGTCATATTGAAAGGTAGTAGTAACATGCATGGACTTATAGTGACATGCATGTATTTGATAGTGTGTAATTCGTATTTGGATCCGGGTTTGGGTTTTGCATGTTTAAAATTGGTTTTATACATATCATATTAACAAGATTTAAAACTTTTATATCCGCTGCGTTTTTGGTAAAATAGGGATTTTATCACTTTGATAATCTTGTTAAAACCCAACATGAAACATATGGATTTAGTAGAAAACAAAGGATACTCTTGTTTGACTCTTGAAGGTCAAAAAAGTAGGAACTTGAAGATTGGAGCTTAGAACTTAGGTTGAGCGTGTTTGATGAGTATGAGTAGTTTCAAATAAGTGGTGAGGCTTGTTCTAGGAAAGATAAGGTGTTAGGGTTATCCACAAGGTTTCTTTAGAGATTTCCAAGTATTTTGATTGGTTAAGAGGGTTAAACATGTGATATAACAAGCCAAAAACGAGTTTTATGCATCAGTGGCCCCTAGGCGCCACGCGACCGACCTCTCTTGCCCTGTCCACCCGGCGCAGCGTGTCTGGGGTGGGGTGGGTTGGTCCAGCGCGTCTTGCGTGGTTTGTTTCGCATCCTGGAATTTCGTTTTCGATGTAATTTGATCGTTTAAAGGCGTATTCGAATCCGTAAAAGGGGTTTTTCAAATTCAACAAGTGGGAATGATTTAGTAACATAAAATCCAATACTTTATATATTTGAAATGTTCGGAATACAAATCGGGTCGGTTTACGTGATAAACGAATACACAAACGAATACAAATAAAACCCGAAATTGACGAATGTCACAATCAGTATCGGCCGGTTACTCGTTTAATCGTTACGAACTAACCGATTTATCGTTTACTCTCTACGTAATGAATAATGTATATCTCCTTTGTCATGAATGTCACACGTGTGATTCGAATTTAACTAGGGTTTTGGCGATTAATATTACTGGTGGAGGTAATTATGGTGGGTTTACTTGTGATATGTATGATCTGTTTATGTTGTATGGGTTTAGGATTAGGAAAGATTGTGTGGATCAAATTGGGATGTTAATCGGGAATTTTTCAGCTGCGATCGGGAAGATTTCGGAGCTTCGGGTTGTATCGCTTCCGTTTAATGATTTGAGCAGGGATATTCCTGTTGAGATTTGGGGGTTGGAGAAGCTATAAGTGATTGATCTTGAAGGGAATTTGATTATTGGAATCTTACTGGCACATTTCACTGGATTAAGAGGCCTTCGGGTTCCGAATTTAGGGATTAATCATATATCCGGGGAGATACCGGATTCATTATCAGAAATCAAGACATTGGAGGTTTTGAATCTTGCAGGGAGACGGATTAATGGATCGGTTCCTAATTTTGTTAGTGAATTTGGATATTTGAGAGGGGTATATATGTCGTTTAACCAGTTATCCGGCCAAATCCCGAGTGAGATCGGATATAACTGTGGAAATCTTGAACATTTAGAGCTTGCAGGTAATCTTTTATATGGTGGGATCCTGGTTAGTTTATCAAACTGCACTAAGTAACAATCACTTTTATTGTATTAGAATTTGCTCCAAGACGAAATCCTGAGTCAACTTGGTAGAATTGAAATGCTAAATGTTCTAGATCTTTCTAGGAATTATTTAAGTGGTGCAATCCCGCGTGAACTTGGTAACTGTTTAAACCTATCAATCCTTGTGTTGTTCAACTTGTTAAACCCGATTCCTAGCTTTTATAATGCCAACAATTTGTCACAAATGGGACCAGGAGATGAGTTTAACTACTTTGAAGGCATGAATCCGTCGGAAATCACTACACTCCCGAACCTGAAAGTTTTATGGGCCGCGAGAATGCTTTTAGAGGTCTCGTTTCCTTATAATTGGGGGTCGTGCGATAGTTTGGAGATGGTGAATTTGGCCCAGAATCTTTTTGTTGGTGGAATCTCACACTTGTTGAATCTTTGTAAGAAGTTGTATCACCTTGATTTGGGCTCGAATAAGTTGACATGCTAAATCAGTGATAAACTTGGTGTTTTTCCGTGTATGAAGGTTGCTGATGTTAGTGGTAATCAGCTCTCAGACCTGATTCCATCTTTTAGATACACCGTGTGAACCGGTTAATCCGTCTAATCCACACGTTAAATATTTTGCTTCTGAAGGCCAAAATGCCCTTACATTGTTGTTAAATGATGGATATTTTCGATTATTCTTAATTTTAGTGGCTATAATTTAACGAGCCAGTTAGATTCTATCTTGATTGCAAGAACAAGGGAGAAGACCGTGTATGCGTTTCTCGCGGGTGAAAACGATTTTACCGGTGAGTTTCCGGAGACATTATTTTAAAACTGTGCGAAATTGAAAGCGATGGTTGTTAATGTGAGCTCAAACGCCTTATCAGGTTAACTCCCTTCAAACATCGGTCAAATTTGCCAAAGTTTTTCTTTTTTGGATGTGTCGGGGAATCGTATTCACGGTGCAATTCCCGCTAGTTTTAGCAAGTTGGGTTCTCTTATAGCTATTAATTTAAGTTGGAATATGTTATCCGAAGAAATACCTGTTAGTTTTAACAATATTAAAGATCTCAAGAGTCTTTCAATATCGGGCAATAATCTGATGGGTCAAATCTTTACGAGTTTCGGAAAACTTGGTTCGTTAGAAGTTTTAGAACTTTCATCAAATTCGTTAACCGGTCAGATCATAGAAAATCTCATTTATTTGAAGAATTTATCGGTTCTTTTGCTTAATGATAACAAACTTTTTGGACTGATATAGTTAGGTTTAGCCGACTTGAAAATAATTGTGAAATTCAATGTTTCATTTAATAACTTATCAGGCCTGTTACCACCGAATGATAATTTGATAAAATGCAGTAAAGTTCTCGGAAACCCTATGTAAGGCCCCGCTACCGGTGCCTCACTTTGGACGTTGGATTTACTCATAAACACAATTCTAAATATCATAGTTAATTAAAACTTTACGCGGAATATAAAACTTTCAAAACATTACAATAATAATTCATAACATGTCTTAAAGCATTATTGTATTTCAAAATTAAAACATTAAATATAAAACATCTTGCGTCTTCAGATGCCAGACTCTTATTCTTCTGCCATGTGTCCCCGCTCAAGCCAGCTGTTTCATCCTACTCACCTGCGTGCATACTAAAAGTCAGCTACGCTTAGTGAGTTCTAGTTAATCACACATCATACAATACATATACTTACCTTCAATTATGCATCCAAAGATACATAGTAATTACTTTCCTAATTTGCTTTCATTACATAATTTCATACATACGCTCATACTTTATTACTTTCATACTATATAATTACTGTCCTTTCCATCTCAGATATTATTAGGGCATGATCCCTCTTTCCTTTTCTATCTCAGATATTATTAGGGTCTGATCCTTTTTTCCTTGTCTATCTCAGATATTATTAGGGTCTGATCCCTTTCTTGTCTATCGCAAATATTTTTAGGGTCTGATCCCTTTTTCCTTGTCTATCTCAGATATTATTAGGGTTTGATCCCTTTCTTGTCTATCTCAAATATTATTAGGGCCTGATACCTCTTTTCTTCTCTATCTCAGATATTATTAGGGTCCGATCCCTTTCTTCTCTATCTCAGATACTAGTAGGGTCTGATCCCTTACTTCTTCATCTTTTAACATATTGTCTTTAGATACCCGTAACATATGCTTTCTTTAATCATTTATACATACTCATATGTTATACATATTTCTATCATATACCTTCAGCTATCCTATACATACCTCCCTTGTCAATACATGCAACATCCGAAGATCGTTCACATACCGACAAGCTTTCATTCACATTTAAGATATACATAAATAACATATAAATCATACATGGCATACACTTAATATTTAAAGTAAGTGTATTAACTATCACATCGAGTATGCACACATCCCCCAAAACATAACAAGGAAATGGGGCTAGAAACTCACCTGTTTACGTTCTCCGTAATCGTGATCCCTCTCTTTAACTGAGCTCCGCTAACTGTATATTAATTACATGCATCAATACTTGTCCTATCGTATTATTCATATTTCAGTCAAAATGGCTAAGTCTGGTCTAATCTAATAGTCTTGTTTTAGATTACAATTTACTTAGAATATTTTTTGTGATGTAATGTATTCTTTTCTTTATTCTTGTATTCATTTACTTAGAATTTAGTTCGTATTCAAATTTACAATATAATCGGGTCCTTATGATGTATGCGATTTGCATATGTATCCGAACTCTGTCCATTGTAATCAAGCTTAGACCATGTACGCGACTAGCTCCAATGTATGCGAACTAGCCCGTTGTAATCGAATACGTATATTGTAATCGAGTATTCCATTGTATTTGAATATACAATGTTATCGAGTATCCAGATTGTAATCGAACTCATTATTGTAAGCGGGTCATATGAATGTATTCGAGTTATGAAATGTAATCGAAAATCATATTGTATGCGACTTTAATTCATGTAATCTAGTATAAGATGTAATCGATATCCATAATTGTAATCGAGTATAAGTTGTAATCGATATCCATGATTGTAATCTAATATAAGATGTAATCGAACATAACATTGTAATCGAGTTTAGCTTGTGTATGAGAACGGGCTGAACTATTTTGGTTCTTTTATCTCCATTAACCTTACGTTTCATGACCTTAACACCCTATTATGGTTCGGTATTAACCCATAAATTTTCCCTAACTGTTTTAGGCCAAAACTATAAATGCTTACAAGGAACAAGGCGTAAGCCTTGAACTTTCCTTAATACTATAAATTTTCATTGTACCGCCATCCAAAGACATAAACCTTATCAACTTGGTCTTACATGTTATATGAGCCTTACGCTCAAACAATAAATCCATTCCCAAACTACATCGAACTCTCTTAAGTTTGAACATAAAGAGTAGCAAGGAACTCACGTCCCCCTAGTTCTACCTCACAATTATTAACCATTCTCATACTTTAACGAAAGTATCGCTAGTGGTCTCTTCCACAAAGTCTCAGGTACACAACTATATTCTTCTTAGCGTCTTCCTTTCATAATTTCTACACTATGTATCCTCATCCTTTCATGCCTTTCAATTAGGATACCTTGACAATTACCCGTCCATCTCGATAATCTCTACTTTCTCATCCTTCACTTCGTTACTCACGATCCCAACAAGTCCCTTTTATGGAGTCAACTATTGCAGACATACCACATCTCTTGACTCATTCTAGTTGGCTTATCTCTATTTCTTTCATGTCGCTTCCATTTGGATTTCCCACTTTGGCTACCTTTGATGCTTCACCGAACATTGTTGGCATTGTAGTGTGAAACAATTTAGTAACTTCATTAATATTAGACTACAAGCTCCAAGTGTGATCCTTCTTCGTTACTTCCCAAAGTCTAAGTCCTATTGCTTTCATATATCGCTTTGTCACCTTCTTCAATAAGGTTATCTTGTTGGCACGTGTCTTACCACAGCGTCCAGTACTACCTCCTCGCGCTTGTCCCTTTGTATCACTCAACTATCTTATCTCTAAGGAAACACAAACGTCATCACTCAAGAAACTATTTAGTACAATGATAGTAAGGCTTACAGGAAATAACAGTGACCAGCTGTGATTAGCTGATCACGTTACTTTCTATGTCCTAAACACTTCCTTTTATGAGTCCACTTGTGCTAGTTCTAATTCTAACGGTTAGACAATCAAACAGTTTATATCATCATATACTCCTATCCCTAGCAATTAAGCTAGCATTCAACATTCTTTATTTAGCAATTAAGCTAACATCATACCTCATTCTCTAGCAATTAGGCTAGCATTCATTCGTCATTCTACTTTACATGTGAAATTAATCACATACTTTACCTTTACTTAGCTTGCTTGAGTGACACATGGCTATCTTGAACTGGCATCTTCTTTCTTTTCTTACTTAAATCTCATTTTCTGTTCGAGTCTAAGCATGTAGGATGCTTAATTCTCTCGAACTTATGCTCTGATACCAACTTGTAAGGCCCCGCTACTGGTGCCTCACTTTGGACGTTGGATTTACTCATAAACACAGTTCTAAATATCATAGTTAATTAAAACTTTATGCGAAATATAAAACGTTCATAACATTGCAATAATAATTCATAACATGTCTTAAAGCATTCTTGTCTTTCAAAATTAAAACAATAAATATAAAACATCTTGCGTCTTCAAATGCCAAAATCTTATTCTTCTGTCATGTGTCCCCGCTCAAGCCAGTTGTCTCATCCTACTCACCTGCGTGCATACTAAAAGTCAGCTACGCTGAGTGAGTTCTTGTTAATCACACATCATACAATACATATACTTATCTTCAATTATGCATCCAAAGATACATAATAATTACTTTACTAATTTACTTTCATTACATAATTTCATACATACGCTCATACTTTATTACTTTCATACTATATAATTACTGTTCTTTCTATCTTAAATATTATTAGGGCCTGATCCCTCTTTCCTTATCTATCTCAAATATTATTAGGGTCTGATCCCTTTTACCTTGTCTATCTCGGTTACTATTAGGGTCTGATCCCTTTCTTGTCTATCTCGGATATTATTAGGGGATGATCCCTTTTTTCCTTGTCTATCTCAGATATTATTAGGGTTTGATCACTTTCTTGTCTATCTCAGATATTATTAGGGTCTAATCCCTCTTTTCTTCTCTATCTCAGATATTGTTAGGGTCCGATCCCTTTCTTCTCTATCTCAGATATTATTAGGGTCTGATCACTTATTTCTTCATCTTTTTTACATACTGTCTTTACATACCCGTAACATACATATGCTTTCTTTAATCATTTATACATACTCATATGTTATACATATATCTATCATATACCTTCAGCTATCCTATACATACCTCCCTTATCAATACATGCAATTTCCGAAGATCGTTCACATACCGACAAGCTTTCATTCACATTTAAGATATACATAAATAACATAAAAATCATACATGGCATACACTTACCATTTAAGGTAAGTGTATTAACTATAACATCGAGTATGCACACACCCCGAAAACATAACAAGGAAATGGAGCGAGAAACTCAGCTGTTTATGTTCTCCGTTAATCGTGATCCCTTTTTTTAACTGAGCTCGGCTAACTGTATATTAATTACATGCATCAATACTTGTCCTATCATATTATTCATATTTAAGCCAAAATGGCTAAGCCTGGTCTAATATAATAGTCTTGTTTTAGATTACAATATACTTAGAATTTTTTTGTGATGTAATGTATTCTTTTCTTTCTTTTCTTTATTCTTGTATTCATTTACTTAGAATTTAGTTCGTATTCATATTTACAAAATAATCGGGTCCTTATGATGTATGCGATTTGCATATGTATCCGAATTTAGACCATGTACGCGACTAGCTCCAGTGTATGCGAACTAGCCCGTTGTAATACGTATATTGTAATTGAGTATTCCATTGTATTCGAATATACAATGTGATCGAGTATCCGGATTGTAATCGAACTCAGTATGTTAAGCGAGTCTTATGAATGTATTCGACTTTTTAAATGTAATCGAAAATCATATTGTATGCGACTTTAATTCATGTAATCGAGTATAAGATGTAATCGATATCCATAATTGTATTCAAGTATAAGTTGTAATCGATATCCATGATTGTAAGCGAATATAAGATTTAATCGAACATAACATTGTAATCGAGTTTAGCTTGTGTATGAGAACAGGCTGAACTAGTATGGTTCTTTTATCTCTATTAACCTTACGTTTCATGACTTAAATGCCCTATTATGGTTCGGTATTAACCCATAAATGTCACTACGTGAATATTGGCTTTTGGCCACACACATGCTCTGGGCGGTTTGCCACACCTCGGTCTAAAGGTGTGGCTAAAGTTCGCTTTCGTCACATATTTGTTGTTCGTGTGACTAAAAACGCACCTGTTAGAATTAAAAACACACATGTTAGAACCTTTAGCCACATATATTAGATTCGTGTGACAAAAAAACACACATGCTGGAACCTTTAGCCACTCTTATTCAATTTGTGTGATAAAAAACGTAGCTGTTAGCCACATTTTCACAAAAAATGTGATATTTATTAGCCACACTTACTATACTGTGGCCAAATATTATCTATGCTTACAGTAATTTGTTAATGATGTGGCTAAAGCTAATATATATGGCCACACTTATGGGTATATGTGACCATAGAGTATTGTTTGTTAGCCACTTATAAGTTTTATGTGTAGCCAAAAGTTAACGGTGACATTAAGACAAAGCGTGTGATTATTAGTAGTTAATGGTCACACTTTAATTGTTTCATATGTGGCTAAAAATTAATAAATATGGTCACACTTAAAGGTTTATGTGACCATATAACATTGTTTGTTAGCCACTTATAATATTTTATGTGTGGCTAAAAGCTAATAGTGATAGCAAAACAACAAATGTGACTATTATTAGTTATTGGCCACACTTTATGCTTCATGTGACCATCATCTTCACCTCCACCTAATTACAAACCTAATTCGTAAACATTGATTGAAGCTCAATACTCTTCTTCATCACTTTGCTTCTTTCTCCAAACTTCATCAACCATCATGCGATCAAATCTAACGGGGGTTTTAAACATGATTAATTAGAACCCCGGAGATGTCATAAACATGTTAGGGTTTGAGTTTTTTTTAGAACAGTTGGCTGACAGATTCGTTCTTGTTTATTGATTGGTCTGTAACTCGATGTTAAACAGTTATTATTGATCGATTCTTGAATTTCGGATATATTATTCTGAGTCTAGTTTCCAGAAAGGTAAATTTTGTAATTTTTGGATGAGTGTTGAATACCTTTTATGATTTTACAAAAACATATGTCAAAGCTGATATGGGGAGTTATATTCCGATCCATTTTTCGGACACCATAAATCCCTAATGACAAGCCCAAATGGGTTGGTTCCACTTCTGGAACTTAGTATTATGAGTTTGAAAGATAACCCAATTGGTCTTACACAATTTGGTTTAATGAGTTGATATAAATATTAAATTAGTTTTTGTTGCGCAATCTACTGAACTGTTAGTACCTATCTGCAATGGTTGAATTATTGTGAGTTTCTATGCTTGAGAAAAATATAATAAAAATAGTTTGGTAAATTTTGTAGAATTTATCCTTAATCTTTTCTTTGTGAATAAAATCAGTTTGTACATGCCAGAATCTGTCTCGTGAACTGAATGATCATAAGTTAAGTTGTATGATGAATATTTGGTTGCTTTGCCATGATATGATGTGTGGATACATGTTAGGACTTTCGGTACTGTTGACATTACTTATTATCACCAACGATTCGTCGGGTCAAGTTTGTGTTTGTGTGTGAGTTCATACGTGGGTCTTAGAGTAATGTGTTGTTGCACATACTCTGATAACTTAAAACACTTGTACTAGGTAACAGTTAGCGAGTCAAATGCATTCATTTGGTTTTGAGAAAACTCTGTTACACGCGACACCAGGCTTTGGATTGAAAACACGGACATACTTGCATACTAGTTTTGAAAACACTAAATGTTTGCCTATACTTGTTTTCTGGATTGAAAACACAAAACGTTTTGAAGTATTGGTTATGTAACCTGCTGAAACGGGCAAAAACGAGCTGAACTGCTGATTTTTTATTGTTGAATTGCTGCAAAACTAGTCAAAACGCGTTGAAACGATCTGTTAAGTGCTGAAACGAGCTGTTAAGTGCTGAAACGGACTGAAAAATCGCTGAAACGAGCTGTTTAACATGATGTTTGCTGTAAAAACGAGCTGTTACATGCTGAAACAAACTGAAAACTTGCTGAAATGAGTTGTTTAACATGTTGTTTGCTGTTAAAATGAGCTGTTAAAGCTGAAATGGACTGAAAATCGCTGAAACGAACTGTTTAGCATGTTGTTTGCTGTAAAAACGAGCTTTTAAGTGCTGAAACGAGCTGTTAAGTGCTTAAACGGACTGAAACATCGCTGAAATGAGCTGTTTAACATGATGTTTGCTATAAAAACGAGCTGTTACGTGCTGAAACGAACTGAAAACATGCTGAAACGAGCTGTTTAACATGTTGTTTGCTGTTAAAACGAGCTGTTAAGTGCTGAAACGAACTGAAATATCGCTAAAACGAGCTGTTTAGCATGTTGTTTGCTGTAAAAATGAGCTGTTAAGTGCTGAAACGAACTAGACTGGAACATGAACTTTAATGATAAAACTTAAACATTTCCTCTGTTGTCCTTATTCAAAAAAAAGACCCAAAACCCATTTTGACCCGGGACCATTATGACCCGAACCTTTTGACCCTGACCCATTTCGATCCGAATCATAACAACCTTTTTTTAGTTGACCCGTTCCAACCCTAACACGTTTCGACCCTAACCTGTTCTGACCCATAACCCGTTTCGATCCAACCTAACCCATTTGCCACCCCTATGTTTAATGTATCGATGGGTTAGGCGAGTTGTACCTCTTAAGACACAATTTAAAATTATATGCATAATGGGCCATTAGAGATTTCAAGGCCCAATATGGCCCATTAGGATATGTATGACTTGTTTTTGTCTATTATGGTCTAATAGGACTCCCTATAACATGATATAACCCTTAAATATCTAATGTTACATATCACATGCCATAATAGGCCACTAAGAGATTTCAAGCCCTAATATGGCCCATTAGAGCGACTATGACATGGAAAAGGCTATAATGGGCCATTAACACCAACAAGGCCTAATAAGACCTATTGATGAAAGTATCACATGTTATCGGCCATTAACTTCTAACTATGACTAATAACATATTCCTATACAACCTTCTTAGAGCAACTATGATGTGAAAAAGGCTATAATGGGCCACAAACACCAGTTAAGGTCCAATAAGGCCCATTGATGAAAGTATGACATATTATTGGGCGTTAACCAAACTACGACTCACTAAACTCATATTCAACCCTTTTAGAGCAACTATGATATGATAGAGACTACAATGGGTCACTAACAACAATCAAGGCCCAATACGGCCCATTAATGCAAAGTATGACATGCTACTGGGCGTTAACACCAACCATGAGTCACTATACTCCTATACAACCTGTTAAATTAACTATGACATGATATAGATATATTGGGCCATTAACAACAATCAAGGTCCAATATGTTCCATTAACAAAAGTATAACATGTTATAGGGTGTTGACACATGACTATGACTCACTACACTCATATACAACCTCCTTGTAGCGACTATGACATGATAGGTGATATAACGGGCCACTAATACCAATCAACGCCATTTGATGAGACCAACTATGACTCACTACACTCCTATACAACCTGTTAACGTAACTATGACATGATAGAGACCATACTGGCCATTAACAACAATCAAGATCCAATAAGGCCCATTGATGAAAGTATGACATATTATTGAGCTTAACCAAACTATGACTCACTAAACTCATATTCAACCCTTTTAGAGCAACTATGATATGATAGAGACTACAATGGGTCACTAACAATAATCAAGGCCCAAGACGGCCCATTAATGCAAAGTATGACGACCAACTATGACTCACTACACTCCTATACAACCTGTTAACGTAACTATGACATGATAGAGAAGATATTGGCCATTAACAACAATCAAGGCCCAATATGGCCCATTAATAAAAGTATGACATGTTATCGGGCGTTGACACATGCCTATGGCTCACTACACTCATATACAACCCTCTTGTAGCAACGGGGACATGATAGATGCTATAATGACCACTAATACCAATCAAGGCTCATTGATGAATGTATAACATGTTGGGCCATTGACACAAATCATGGCCAAATAAGGCCTATTGATGAAAGTATGGTGTGTTTCAGGCGTTAACACCTAACCATGACTAATGACACTCATATACAACTCTTTTAGAGCAATTGTGACATGATAGATGCTATAATGGGACACTAACACCGATCAAGAACTAGTATGACCCACTAATGAAAGTATGGTTTATTGGGCGTTAACACTGATTACTACACTCTTATACAACTCCTTTAGAGCAACTATAAATATCACTTGTATTTATTTTATATGTTTTTATATTTATTATACAATTTCTTAAATTATTTAAGGTTTAATTAGTTGTTATATATATATATATATATATATATATATATATTTACACTAACAACTCTTTATTTTAATTATTAAATATAAATTAAATTCATATTTAAATTCATATTTAGTTCATATTAATTTCACTTCCCTCAAAATTTCAAATTAAATTCACCCCCCTCTTTTCTTCAAAAAATTTTGAATTACCCTTCCATTCTTAAATTTATTTTGACCACATATTTAACCTACCTTTTTTTCTTTCTCTTAATTCCTTCTTATTATATTTCTTCTTCATCTTTTTACACCCATCATAATTCTCAATCATTAATTCTCTAACTCACTCAATTCTTAACCAAACCCTTTGATTCCGGGCTCTAATCTAACTATTTTTGCGAGAGGAATTCACGTGTGGTATCGGCTTCCATCAATTCTATCTTGATTTTTGCCAGATTCGTGTTGAGTGTGAAGAACCCTAAGAACCAAGTTTGGGTATTTTCAAATTGAAGTGTTATTTCTTGTAATTGAAGCTTAGTACATCTTCCTTCATCACTAAAAAGGTATGTATTTCACTTGTTTGATGACAACAGTTTGCTGACATATTCGTTTTCGTTTATTTATTGGTATGTAACATGATGTTAAACAATGATTACTAAACGATTTTTGATTCTAGGATATAACACTATGAGTCTAGTTTCCAGAAAGGTAAAGTTTGTAATTTTTGGACACGTTTTGAATAGTTTTTATGATTTTACAAAAACACTGGTCAAAGCTGATTCAGGGAGTTATATTTTGGCCTGTCTTTCCAACACCATAACTCCCTAATGACAAAACCAAACGGGTTATTTTCAGTTCTGAAAGTTAGTATTATGAGTTTTGAAGATAACCCGATTGGTCTTGCACAATTTAGTTTAATGATTTGATAGAACTATTAAACAAGTTTTTGTTGTGCAATCTGCTGAACTATTGGTACATATCTGTAATGATTGAATTATTGTGAGTTTTATATGTGAGAAAAATATAATAAAATTCTTTTGAGAAACCTAATTCATATATTCTACTGTGTTAAATTTTGTAGAATTTATACTTAAACTTTTCTTAGTGAATAAAATCAGTTTGTACACGTTATAATCTGTCTCGTGAACTAAGTGATCATAAGTTAAGTTGTATGATGAATGTTTGGTTTATTTGCCATGATACGATGTGTGAATACATGTTAGGACTTTTTAGTACAGTTTACATTGATTATATCACCAACGAGTCGTCGATTCAAGTTTTTGTTTGTGTATACATCATGTCTAATGTGATTGTGCGTGATAGTCGTCGTGCTTTGAGGTTTCGCCTCACATTAACCCTTTACTAGTTATGATGCTAATATTTTAACAATTTTAGGTTCTAAAAGTTAGAGCGAAATGGAAAAGGATGAAAGGAAGTCAAGAAACGAGTTGGAAGAACGAGTGAAACGAATGGAATAAATGGAAAAAAGAACTTAAGGAAAATGAAGAAAGGAGGCAAAAACAATTTGACGAGTTTCTGAGAAAGTTTGAGGTCGATAGTAATTAGTATTATTTTCAAATATTTTGAATTCATAAGTTATTAATGAAGGTTTGTTAATGTAAACTTGTTTTGAATTTATGTTATTGGGTTTGTTAAACTTATAAAATAGTCACATTTATCTATGTGTGACCAAAAGTATGATAATAGCCACACTTTATATTACAAAAGCATTATGTGTAACAAACGGTAAGACAATGGCCACACCACAAACTACAAAAGAGTGTTTGAGTGGCAAGTTCACATTTTTAGCCACATTGACAATAACCTCCAGTGTCTATATGATATGATTGGTCACACAATACATTAATATGTGTGACGAAAAGTTTGACAATAGCCACACTTTAAATTAGGAAAAGCATTATGTGTGACAAACGGTAAGACAATGGCCACACCACAAACTACAAAAGATTGTATGACTCATAAGTTCACATTTTTAGCCACATTGACGATAACCTCCGGTGTCTATATGATATGATTAGCCACACAGTACCTCACTATATGTGACGAAAAGTTTGACAATAGCCACACTTTAAATTACGAAAAGCATTATGTGTGACAAACGGTAAGACAATAGCCACACTATAATATACAAAGGAGTGTTTGAGTGGAAAGTAAACATATATAGCCACTTTTAATGTAATATCCAGTGTCTATGATGTACATAGAAATATACATCTTTTCGGCATCAAATAATCTCTAAAAACTGCAGTTTCTATCAAATAACATAGCATAAAAGACTACTTATCATATAAAATATAATTTCAGGTGAAACTAAGCCCCAAACGAATAAACAAGCGAAAAGACGAAGAAAAACACAAGAAAACAAAGAAACACGCCCCCATGCCTCAAGAAACATGCCCCCATGCTTCTGAACACAAGAAAAGATAAAATATGGAAACAAAAGCACGGGGTCGTGCCTACCAAACACGGGGCCGTGGACGAGAACACAGAAAAGACAAAAAGAATTAGCACATGTCACTAAAAACTACGGGGCCGTGCCTATCAACCACGGGGCCGTGGTATGACAAACTGAAAATTTTTCTTGCTTTTTCAGACAACCATCGCGACTTAACTCAAATTTTCGGGACGAAAATTCTTTCAACATGGGAATGATGTGACACTCGTCAATTTCAGGTTAACTCCGTTAATTCGAACTCCGTCAATTCAAACTTAAGATCACTTGATCTATAACGCACATCTCATTACATTTAAACTAGGGTTTTAAATGACGCTTGACAATCACTACACATGTAGTCCTTCGGGATTGCACCGAAACGCAAAGGAGTTAACTCAAACCATTGGTGAACAAACGACAAACATCAAAACAATAATTATTTGATAATTATGTGTTAGGTTTATGTATTATTTGATATTTATATGTAGAACATTAACTCAAGATGCAAAAGTCTATTTTATGCTAGAAAAGTAATAACTAAAAGTAGAGGGGCCATTGTGTAATATGATTATTATTAAATAATATTAACAAAACCCTAACCTCCCTCCCTCTCCCCTCATACGATCGCCCCCCCTCTCCCTCACACCCCCTTGCGACGGCCACCACCACCACCACCATATCACTTTCGTTTTGACCTTGTTTTTCATAATCGGAGCATCCCGCACTTGTTTCTAGTCATCCCTCACCTTCCTCTTGATTGTTTCTGCGTTTTTAAGGTATAAACATAAACCCTAATTTTCGAATATCATGTGTTAAGTGTTCATATGCTTTGTTTTGATTAGATGATGCTTGATTATGCTTCGGTTATTGATTTAAATGATCATGTGTGATTTTGAACGGTGAAAGATTGTTAGATCATTGATTTTTCGTAAACCCTAGAGGGTTTACTACTGATTTTTATGGATAATTATGTTTATTGCATGTTTGGGGATATGTTGTATGCTTAGGATGCATGCTAGACGATTGTGTGTGCTTGCTGATTTTTGACAGCAGAGATAGTTAAACTTGAACGAGGTGTAACTTGTTAAATATAAAACTAAACTGGACTATTTATGAGTCTAAAAGGTAGTACTCTGAGTCTAGTTTTCAGAAAACCCAACCACGCCTGATTTGGAGGTGTTTTGGTTGCTCAAACGATTTAAATGTGATCAAAGGTCAAAACTGGTACTGGACAGATTGTTAAGTTTATGTTTAGACGACTGTAACTGAATGTTAATGTGGTAATTGGTCGACATTCTTAACACTAAAGTGTACTAGATTGAGTCTAGTTTCTAAAAAGTCCAAGTTTGTAATTTTTGGACATGTAAAAGTTAACGTTTATTATTTTACAAAACTGAAGTGCAAGTCTGAATTGTGAGGTCTTCTGTTAGGCTGTTTTGTAATTGTCATATCTCATGAACTAAAAGACCAAATGGGTTAGTTCTACTTCTGGAAGCTAACATATTGAGTTAAGAATCTAACCAAATTGGTCTTGCATTAATTGGAATTACCATTTAACGGGAAAAACAAATATCATTCTGTTGCGCATGATTTTGACTGCTGTGAGTTACTATAATGTTTTGGTTTTTGTGAGAAAACTATGTGGAATAAAAATACAATAAAAATAGTTCTGGAAACCTAACTCATGTATGCTTTTGTGACGATTTTTGGTGAATTAATTGATATGTTATGATCTGTTGAATAGAGTAATCTTTCAAGTAGAAATCTGTCTTGATAAAACTAGCTGCTGAACTATGTGAAAATACATGAAACGTGCTTGTTGCTAGATAATTGCTATGTTTTTGACTAAATTGCCCTTGTGTGGAATGATTTCTAGTAATGTATAATGTTAGTACTTGATACTTATGTAGTTGTTTACACATGAAACGTGTCACCAATGTGTTTGTCGAGTCACACATAATTCACAAACGAAACACAATACGTATCTCATGCATAGGTATTATGTGCCGAGTCTAGAGACTCAATAATAGTTCCAACACTTAGAAAATCTCATTCTTGTTTTAGAATGCTAGTGAGGATTTTCTGTGACGCACATCTCTCGGTTGACTTGTTTTTGAATTCTTCGCAAACAGTGAGTTTCACGTTCCCCTTTTACTCTTTTAAACGCTTTTTACTTGGGGGAGATAACATACTCCAAACACTTTAAATTTTGTTATTGGTTATATATCGCTTGTAAGGCTAAGTGGCAAACAAACCAACTAAAGTCCTTCATAACATCGAACCGTTTAGTATTTGTATAATAGCGAGTCACTGTTGAGTAGTACTACTGGGTTTGACAAACCCCACCCAACTCTAAACTCGACTGGAGGTCGAGTGGGTGTAATTTTGGCTAACACATTTTCCATGGTTGTGGAAGACATGGTGGCAAGGCAATTGATAAACAGTCAGCTTCGGTGTCGAACACTTAGTAATACTTGTTTTATAGGCTAGCTACCTATCGATATATAATTGACATAACATTATCTGGTAACGCAAACGCAAACGCAAACGCAAAACGTAAACGCAAACGCAAACGCAAACACTTTATTTATATAAACCTGTGAACTCACCAACCCTGTGTTGACACTTTTAGTATGCTATTCTTAGGTAGCCGAGGCGGGCGCGCGGTATAGGAACATGCATTCATTGAATATCATTGTTTCGAAAAACTTGTTTTAAACTTTTATTAATTGGGTTTTTAAGTCGTCCTGCGTGACGCAACACTTGGTTTATGATTTACGCTTCCGCACTTATTTAAACTTAAATGTTTTGTGGTTTGAAAACTTTATTTATGGTGTTTGATTATAACTAATGATTCCGATCCTGTTAGTTCACACCCTCTGACGGTAAAACTCCGTTAGTGGATTTTGAGGGTGTGACACGTGGCCACCTTTCAGAAAAGACAAAATAAATCTGGCACATGTCATAAAAATACACGGGGGCGTGCCCACCAACCACGGGGCCGTGCCTCACACTCCAGATTGCCTATAAATAGAGGCTCTTGTGCCATTTGAAGAGTGTGCCTTGAAAAGAGTTATATCCAGTTTTCACTTATAAAAACACACACTAACACTCTCATTGAATATCTAGTGAAGAGTTTGAAGGCTTGGAGGTCACCACCATCAACCATCATCATCAACCATCATTTCCATCATTAAGAATGAAGATTCATCTACAATTGGTTAGATTATTCCAAGTTTAATCATGTATTTTTTATCATCATTAATCTTAATGTTTATCATCATGCTCATTATGAGCTAAACTCCTTTTACCATCTAAAACCTATGAAGAAGCTTTGTTTTACTTGATAACTAATCAAGACATGTGATGTAGTCTAGTAAAGTACAGGGTTATATTACAATTATCTTTTGATGAGAAATGTTTCACCATCTTAAATCACTAATTCAAAGTTGGTGGTTGTCAATTCTATTGGCAATCGGTCATGATCGATTCATGTTCTTGAAAGATAGAAATACTTTGATACATTATCAAAACATGGATCCTTATATTGTACTTAGAAATGATGAGATATAAGTTATGATGTATTTCTCTAAACCTTGGTAATCCGAAAATGGCTTTGCTTAGGATATCAAATTAGTTAAAGAAATCATATGTTAACGGAACGTGTAATTATAACCTACATAAATCAACCAAGGGGAGGTTGTGTGAGTTAACTACAACCACCCGAATTTGTTAGAATTGGTATTTGAGAAATCGAAGTCAATCCTAATCTTTCTACTTTACAAAACTACTTGCCAACTTAAATTGACATCATTGAGATGACATGACATTAGGAAAGGATGGACTTTAAATTGCGCATGTTATCTCCTTAGTGCCAAAGATGCTCACTTAAGGTTTAAGGAGCTATCTATCATATATTGCTATGGCAAGTTTATCATATGTCTCAATATTAATTATCAATGTTAAAATGGAGTGGATTCTTGATCTTAGATGGTAACCTTCGCATAATTGAACAACTCGGTTAGAATATCTCGTCTTGGTCACCTATATATTATATATAAGTATTTTTATTTTATAAAAAGTTCATAAATCAACCCCATATATGATTAAAATCTCCTATTAAAGTAAAACGACGATTCATCATTAGAAACATTTGTGTCCACGGATCGATACTACATATACGATAGGTACACTTGCCTATTTTGTGTGTGTTTAGTCTTTGTAGAAATCACTTTTATAAATTTAAAACTCGATCTTGTGCAAAAGCAAATCATTCCAACCTCTTATATTTTATAAGGCATGCACGCACCACATCAGTCTATATCATATAACTAGCCACTCTATTATTAAATTTAAGTGGCCATTCTTAGCTATATCCACACGGTATAGGTCACAATGCAAGCTTAACACAACCTTATTGGCCACATTATTATAAAATTCATGTGACTGAAACATAATTCATGTGGCTCTATACGTGCAATGCTCACTCATAGTAAATAGTCATGTGGCCATTTTCTACCGTTTAGCCACACTTGTTGGAGAGGCTTCTTGATAATGCTTGTACCCTTTAGCCACACTTATTACCACATAAGGCCACTAAAAACTGTGTGTGGCCATATCATACCCACGGTGTCACGACCTTTGGCCACATATGACCTGAACCAAATGTGTGTGGCTAAAGGCCTACGACCACACTTTTTTCGTGTGATCAAAGGTCAATTTTCACGTAGTGTGTTTCCCTAACCGTTTTAGGCCAAAACTTGACCCGGGTAACCATAAAGCTTGGACCTTTATGATTTAAAACGTTCAAGAGTATATCTAGGTTTCTTTAATAAGCCGTTTATAACCATGAGTTCGTTAAGTTTTTTTAAACATCAAGTTTGCAACTTTATCACATAATAAGGTCCGATTTAATATCCTAAAAAGTTTCATGCAATACCGACTTAGTTTACCCGTTCTTTTCACAAACCGAACGCTACTCGTTTTACCCGAAACGAACCAAATAACCCATTTACTATCAAGTTCATTACTTTATCAATAATCATGACTCGATCTATCATCCTACCAAGTTTCATGCAAATCCGTGCATGAAAAGTAAGCCTTTTTTAAAAAAAACGTACATTTGAGGTTTTTGTCTGAAATCACTCGAGAAGCCCAAAACCATATCAAACGAACTCCTACTTGAGTGATTCAACCACGGAACCGTCTCATCCGGATCTACAAACCCATCAGTTCTCCTTTTCCGGAAAGCACAGCTACAGTTGCCGGAACAACTGAACAGTCGCCGGAATCTTCACTTTTGAGCTGCTATGGTTATTCAGATAAAAACCGGATTTCCCGACCCCTGATCGAAGTTCTAATCGGTGGAAATATTCATTTTTATACCATGAACACTCAGTTAAAATTTGAGACGGATCCAACGGTTAGATATCCAGGAATCTTTGTGTCTTTGTGGGTGGTTTTCTCAAAAACGAAGATTGGAGAAGTGTGTGTTTTTGATAGTGTAGGCTATGGTGTAGAGAAGTGTAAAAATGGAAATGATTAGGGTTTTAAGGGGTATTTATACTCCCATAAGCCCATGGACCTTAGACCCATCTTTCCTTTTTGGTCCATAATTAATTACATCTAATTAGCCTACTTATCTTTGCATCTTTATTATTTTATTATTTTCTCTACTAACTCAAGTAAACTTTTCACCATAATTAAATAATATATTAAATATTATTCTTAAAAATTTCAAGATGTTACACCCTAATATCCAGTCATGTAAAATCTCTCCATGAAACTCGTCTCTAGATCAGCCTGTTGGTAACGACTTTAAAACTCTCTCGAGCCCACCCGAGGGTCAACCAAAAGGTGGGTTCGGTTTGAACTTTGTTGCAATCGCGTATATAACATTCACGGCTACAATATTCACGGTTATGTTGTATCTAATGGTTCTGTTCTTATGCACCAGAAGACGGTCCAAAACGGGCCCGCGTGTAAACGAGACCATTCGTAAGGAAGTAACGGTTTTCATCGACATTGGAGCCTCATTAACTTTCGAAAATGTGTTCCAGTCCACTAACAATTTCAATGCAAGTAATTGTATCGAAAATGGAGGGTTTAGATCCACTTACAAAGCCGAGATCTCACCTGGGTTTTTGGTAGCGTTTAAACGTTTATGGGTTGGACGGTTTCAAGGTTCACAACAGTTTGATGCAAAGCTCAAAGCCCTAGGCCGACTCTGCCACCTGAACCTCGTGACTTTAATAGGGTACCACATAAGTGAAACCGAGATATTTTGAATCTTCAATTATCTGCCATGTGGCAAACTTGAGAGATTCATTCAAGAACGATCACCCGAACCCTCGATTGGCAAATCCTTCACAAAATCGCGCTCGATGTCGTGCATGAAGTATTAATCACATTAATTCTTAGGATATATGTTAATATAGTTTTTTTGTTTTGGGTAAAATATGTTAATATAGTTTATCATGTAAATATTATTTAGTTGAAGTGGGCTGAACTGTAAATATTATAATCAGGCCCGTTTAGGTAGTTAGGTTTTATGACGGTTGTTTGATATAAACTTCTGATATAACGAATTCAACAACTATAAATAGGACCCTCTGATTATTGTAAAAACTCAATTCGTTCATAATAAAATTCCATTCACTATACATTATTGTTCTTTTCTTGTTGTTATTAACGTTCTTATAAATCACTAGTTGTTGTGTCTTCTTTGATTACCAACAATTGGTACAAGAGCCCTCTTGAAGAATCGATCCAATCAAATTAGAAATTGCAATCCATAAACTAGGTTAATTCCCGTGAAGAAATCGAGATTATGTGTGATCTCAGAAGTATGAAAGAGGAACAACAAGGCAGTGTTCCAATCAAAACCTATGCCCGCAAAATGAAACATGAAGAAGCGATCTTTGATTCCCAGGAGATGGAATCTGGACAATCGAGTGTCCAAAATTCCGGCCAGGTGAGGGCCAATGATGATTATGAGGAAATCCATGTTAGCCATCTAGAAGGGGTGTTTGTCGCATCATGTACAGCAGAAGACATAGATGAGAATGCTAAATTGAAGAAAGAATTTGAAGCACGGTTTGAAGGTCTAACAGTTGGTGATGATCGTTTTCTCTACAAGAATGGGAGAAGGTTGACGAAGCAACAAGAAAAGCAATTAAGGAAAAATGTAAGTCCTGAACATGGATCACTACAATTATGATATCAAAAACTAGATGTTGGTGCGGAATCCCAACACTAAGTTATTCAAGAACACAAAGGAACACAAACACGTAAAATAAGAGTTGCTTCAAAACACACGTATTATAATTAGTCGGGTGCTTAAGCACGGTGATTACAAGACACGTCTAGTAAGTACTTAGATGGCAAACAAAACAAATGAACCAACAACCTAAACCCTATACAATGAATTCTATATATATGGTACTCAATACACAAGCCCAACAAAGACCAAAAGCCCACCGAGATCCCAAGGGATCTCGGTTCACATGTGCAACCCAAAACAAACAAATAGACTAAGTACAAACCAAAATAACTAGGCCCAACAATCTCCCCCTTGGTTTGTAGCTTGGTTCTCAATCTTGCTTCATATAATCAATGTCAGCGTCTTTCAAAGCACCTACCCAAAATTTGCACCTGATAATAAAGGCGACCATGCTTGTGTATTCTTTAGCAGCTGTTTCAAAGACCGGGTCAGCTATTATCTGAGAGTCTTGATGTCTTTCTCACCTAGCTTTCGCATATCTCTTGGATCAACAAATATGTACTGCCCTTTGCCTTTCTTCAAACGAATAACAACGGTGGCAGTCTCACTATCAAACATCCAGAATCTCATGTCATCTAGAGTACCATCGGGAATAGCTTTAGGCACAGGAATATGAATGGCCTTGTTTGTAGCAGGCCACGTAACGTTGACCATTGTCTTTCCCGTCCTTGGATACTTGACCCCCTTAGCTTTATTTAAAAAGGATTCTGCAATTGACATATTCGGAAAGCCCCTATCAACTTGACTCCTCAGAAAGTTCCAGAAACCTCTGCCACGTTTGTCATTAGTCACTGAGATCCACCTTAGTCCAGGATCCGAAATCTTTCATCGTCTTATAGTACTCGGTGGTACCGGACTTTTGTTTGACCCACCACATATTCTTCTCTGCATCAAAACCCCATGACACAACACTAGATCGATCCCTGTATTTATCTGAGAACCTCTCTGGAAAGGTGACAACGAACCTGTCTGGGTGATCAGATGACTCAACATTCTGATTGGAGTTTTTCATCACCAGCAGCTTCTTTGAACTCTATCTGACTTCTCTTTGGTGATTGGAGGTGATTGGAGTTTTTCATCACCAGATTCATCTATGTTTTCAATGGAACGAATAGTAGATCTAACACCTTGATCATCGTTGGGCATCTTTGACATTACATCAGTACTACTCTTGAACTCATCTCGAAACTTCTAAACGAGTTTCTGTTGGAGATCAAGATAAATAGCAGTTAATTCTCCCATGTTGGATTTAAGCTCTTTAATCTTGGAGTCTTTATCAGTGTTACTGGCTTCCAATTCTTGAATGCGTACATCTTTAACGACTGAGTCTTGTTCGAGATCAAAGACTCGACGTGAAGAGCTTGTACATCGACTGGAGCATCTTCAAGCACAATACCCTTGCCTTTGTTCTATAGAAACTTTTCTTGCATGGCAAGAATCTGAGCAACTTTATCAGGAACACCAGAACTTTACTGACCTTGATTTACTGGTCCAGATGAGCCAGAGGGAGCGTCAGTATGTTGAAACTCAGCCTCAAACTCGAACTCATGAGAAATGTAATCAAAAATCTGATCTTGAGTTTGAAGCTCAGCAGTGAATGGGCTTGGATCAACATGAGTCTCAGGAGTAATCGACTCAGGTTGATGTGATTCTTTCTGTGGGCTTGTTGTTGTCGACGGTGTGGTTGTTTCATGTTCACTGACCAGCACGCTAGATCTCGGATCTTTCTTCCTTCGTTTTCGTGGAATGAGATCGGCGCCTGGTTCCTCGGGGATATCATCATTTTCTTCATTTACAGCAGCTGATTGAGGAGGCTTCAATGCAGTTGACTGTAGTAATTCTGTAAAAGTCTCAAAATCCGCTAGTTGCTCAAAATTCGGAGCATTAACGGTGTCTTGGTGTTCCATCTCTTCATCTTCATCGTCAGAGATCTCAAAAGTAGCAACACGCCTTTGAGCAAGCGCTACATGTTCTTCAGCCACTTGAGCAACAACAGGAGCAGCTTCTGTTTTGGAAAATTTGCCAAATTTTTCAAGAGCATGAAGGCCCTAATAGACTATTTTGGAGCCTTTCCTAGACTGTTTCATTAACTCAAAAGAGTTGGGTCCCATTGACTTCATATCTAGAGTATCAACAGATCTGACGAAGTCGATGTAGTGTGAGTCGAAAATCATCTGTAGAAATCTTGGATACATGAGAACATTTCTTTCTTCTTCCCTTTCATATTGCTCATCATCTCATTGAAAACAAACTTGGAATAGTTGTAATTCCAATCCATGATCAGAGCAACAATAGTAGACATCTGAGTATGACTTATCTTGTCAGACCCCCCCCCCCTTTCTTCCCGACACGCATGTGAAAAACGTGTGTATCAAAAACCTCCAATATGGGTGAAATAACTTCTTAATTGCTGGAGGATAAGTACCCTCGTAACCCATCCTGGTGAGAATCTCAGAGACAACAGTAGTAGAGTATTCTGTCGGATAATCAGGTTGATCACCAAACAGAATCACCTCCTTTATAATAGGCTCTGTGACGACAACTGGCTTCTTCTGTACTTTGGAGTCTATCGACATAACTCCATCTGGACCTCGTGAATTGATTGAGGCATTATTCCAAAAATCAGTGATCATCTTCCTGCATATTACAGGGCTTTCTCGTAATGCGTGAGAAATCCTGCAAGTGTTGAGGCCGGCTATCATAGATTTGAACTCCTTGTGAGCTAATGGTGGATCAAATAAGTGTCCAGCAATATTATGTATGTCTACAAACTTTAACGGAGCCTGATCAGCCATTACTGCACCAAACGAATCAAGTTAGTAAATACAAACTTGACTAAAGTTATTTTAAAGCAACTTAATCAAGTTTTAAAACATGAGGGGCCAATAATGACAAGAACACATTATGTGGACTATAATTGAAAAATAATAATTGATCTCGGTCCACAAAGAGTTTTCTGTCAACATAAAGGATCTCGGTCAGAATTCAATGGTTTTCTGTCAAAGGCAAATGTCTCTTTCCAGGTTGACCAAGAACATGAGTTCTCGGTCAAGACTGAGAGATCTCGGTCAACGAAAGTCAACCGAGATCCTTTTAGTTGGTTGACAGTTGACAGAGAACCCTTTGAACTCCCTTCTCGAATCATGAGCCATCTTCTTCAAGAGTGTCGAGAACACCATTAAACCTGCAACATACTCGTGATCAAACCAACCCTAACACACTTCAGTTTTTAATGCGAACATAACCATAACCAGATCAGTCCATAAGCCCATACAATCCTAAGAGAGCCGTCTATTAATTTATCTGTTAGTCAATGGCGGCATGAATCTATACATCTCACAAGGACAAACAGTTTATAAAGCTTTCTCATTACTTGTAAATCAACAATCACGAACAGTAACAGCAGCTTAATGGGATTAGATTATGCAGAGGATAGTTCTCGGCTGACAGAGGGTTTGAGAGAGATGAAAGGTTTTGAATGAAAGATGAACAATAATGAAGGTTAGGGTCTACTTATACCCCAACACACATGGGCCGAGAACCTCTGAGCAGGCCCAAATCAATTTGACAGCCCAAAAACATGTTCACATATAAACGACATCCAGCCCAAATCATTTAAAAATTACATTTAAAATTACTTAGTTAAATCATGCATTTCGAGGAGAGTAGTTTTGAGATAAAACAAATAAGACAAAACAAGCATAAATAACAAAAACAAAAATACAAAAAAAAAAAAAAAAAAAAAACTTTTGAATTTTGTAGATTGGGATCAAATTTCAGTTTTGTAAAAACGCCACCTTTTATGAAAAGATTCTAACATGGAATCATATCGTTTAAGAGGTTGTCACTAAGATTCATGTTCAGCGTTATTATGACATAAAGAAACAGGTTGATAGCAAGTATAACAGACTTAGCATGATTTTCATTGCTTCAGTGATATGAGTTAGGTTCAGTTCAGCATAAAGCTTAGATGGACATCACTCATGGACCTGTGATGCCTCCTATCTCTTCTCAAAGCGTATTTGGCTTTCCCCAATTCACCCCAATTTGACTCCAACCCCCCTAGTGCTTGATCAAAAGTTTTTAGAGATAAACGAACAAGAATTTTAAGCTTTAAGGTTGAACGTTGGACTTACAGGCCTTTCATTCGAGACATGACAGGACTTACTTGTGTCCCCCCATCTCTGTAGTTCTAGTTTGACCCTCTAAGCTTTTAAAACATAGATTTTAATAAGATAAAATAAACTCCTTTGTAGATTTTTTTTCTTTTTTTTTACAATAACTTAATAACACAATACTTTTGGTGATCAAGACACTAACGGGCTCGTGTATGACTAAGTAATTGCTTTTCTACCTATCCTTCGGAGAGATGTATATGAAGACATGCACATTTCTTCAAAATGACTCTCCACACTAAGTTTAGCAAAATTAGTTTATATCACTTCAACTTTTATGCAGCATGGAAAGCTACCATACAAATCAATTACTGTTCTAGAGTCTTTTAAGCTTAATAACTTCACCCGTTAGGCACACATAAACAATTTATCTATCACTTTCCAAAGGTTGGACCAATTTTCATTTGAAAATATTTTGAAGCTTCTAAAAAGCTGTTAACTGAATAAAATTATCATTTCCCAGAGAGTTACAGAAAACACACATGTTAAGAACTCAGTCACCCCGGTCACTCTTCAATTTTCGGGTAAATGGCTATCCCGTATGACCACTAGTGGTTAACAGGACCACAACACATATGAGAATACGTGTCCCTCCAATTTGGAATTACCGACATAATTTTAAGTGAAAGAATTCAAAACAGATAAAACACATCACAATCGCCCCGGATGCTCTCAGTTCTTAGGTAAATGGCTATCCTGTGAACCTAAGAGTAGAACACCAGACCAAACATATACAAGTATATGTCCTTCAAACTTGAGCAACCGGCATAATTTTAAGCGAGAATGATTTTTTTAAACAACGCGCGCACAGTATTTTTGACTTTTTGATTTTTCTCCCCCTAAATTTGTGCAAATTTAGAAAATATGTACAAATTGACACTTAAAAAGACTCAATCCTCGAAACGAAGCATTTTAAGAAAACTCACAAGCACATTAAATTTGGCTGATCCGACCGGTTTTGTAAATAAGTTCGCCACATTGTTGTCAGTGTGGACTTGCTCAAGGTGAATTAATTTTCGGTCGTAAAAATCATGAATAAAATGAATTTAATATCGATGTGCTTGGTCTTAGAATGTTGAACTGGGTTTTTGACAATAGCAATGGCAGCATCATTATCATAAAAGATTGGAGTATCAAGAAATTCCAAACCGTAATCCAGCAGTTGGTTTTGCATCCGGATAACCTGAGAGCAGCAAGCTGATGCAGCAACATACTTCTCCTCGGCGGTGGAGGTGGACACTGTTTGTTGTTTCTTACACTGCAAAGAAATGAGACGATCTCCTAAGAACTGGCATCCGGCAGATGTGTATTTCCTGTCAATGTCATCTCCACCATAATTGCTATCAGCAAAAGCATACATATAAAATTTCTGATTGTTTGGGATACCAAAGACCTAACTTCGGTTGTCCCTTCAGATATCTAAATATACGTTTAACAACAATTAAATGAGAGAGTTTAGGATTAGCCTGGAAACATGCACATTGGCAGACTGCAAACATGATGTCAGGACGACTGGCAGTGAGGTATATTAGAGACCCGATCATCGATCGATAGTACGTTTGATCTACGGGACTTCCTTCCGGATCAGATGATAGTAGAGGCCTTTCCGCCATTGGAGTGTTAGCACTCTTGGAATCTTGAAACTCAAACTTTTCGAGCATATCCTCATCATACTTCCCTTGATGCAGTAAGATTCCCGCCGAGCTATGGCGAACCTGTAACCCTAGAAATGTTGTCATCTCACCCAACGAGCTCATTTCAAATCTTTTCTTCATTACTTCTTCGAATTCTGTGCACAACTCAACACTGGTGGATCCGAAAATAATGTCATCTACATAGATCCGGACTAGAATCAAATCCTTTCCGATAGTTTTTCAGAATAAGGTTTGATCAATGGTTCCTCGCTTGTAGCCATGATCTAAAAGATGTGCGTTCAACGTAGCATACCATGCCCGAGGAGCCTGATGTAACCCGTATAACGTCTTGTCTAACTTGTAGATGTGATTCGGTTTCTAGGAATCAACAAAACCCGATGGTTGATCCTCGTAGATCTCTTATTTTACCTCCCCATACAGAATCGCTGTCTTGACATCCATCTGATAAACTGTGAACCCCATGAATGACGCGTAGGCCAGAAAGATTCTGATGGCCTCAAGTTTATCCACTGGAGCATAGACTTCAGTGTATTCTAATCCCTTAACTTGATGAAAGCCACGAACTACCAACCGTGCCTTGTTTATAACAATAACCCCCGTGTCATATTGTTTGTTTCAGAATACCCATCTCGTGTCAAGTACTTTCTTTCCTTCTGGCAACTCAACCAATCTGCACACCTTCAACTTATCAAACTGATTCAACTCTTCATGCATAGCGTCAACCCAACTTGGTTCTTGAAGTGCCATTTCTACCGTCTTTGGCTCAATTTGGGATAACAAACAGCTGTTGATGTGTCCTGTCTGACTTCTGGTGGTCACACCCGTTTCTAGAGTATGACATTCTCAATTGGATGTTTTTTCTGAATCCTCGATGGAATTAAATGATCGGAAACATCATTGGTAGAGTGTAAGTTTGACAGATTCTCATCAATATCAGTAAGAGGGTTATTCCATCCAGAGGTCGTTGTACTGTGAGAGTACGAGCTACCGGCGACATATTCATTTGGAATAGCATCAGGAAATAATGTGCTCCCGAAAATTTGACGAATAGGACTCTCCCCCTCAACTGATGAAGTATTTTCTGATGGAGTTGGAGAAGATGATGAAGTTGTGGCGGGTTCTGATTTATTTACAGGCATGGATGGAGTGACATCGATTGGTTCTGTCAAATCATCATCTAGAACAGGAGATATATGAGACACGACATTATAATATTCTTTCACAGTGTCTACAGAAGTTTCACCCGAGATGTTTGAGTTGGTGACCGGAAGCACGTTGAACAGTTTGAAGAGTTCATTATAGTCGAATAAACAGTCTGGACCAACACGAGCATCAGTATCATTTTCTTCCAACCAACGAATTTCATAGGACTCTATAATCTGCTTGGTTAACTTATTGTAGACTCTATATGTTGTGTTACCTGCGTAGCCAACAAAGTAACAAGCATCAGCTATGGCCCCAAATTTTGGAGTAGACTCTAGATTCAATAAAGTGCAAGGACAACCAAATGCTCTGAAATGTGCAATAGTAGGTTTGTGACCATAGACAATCTCATATGGAATTTTCATCTTAGATTTGTTGATTATCACCCGATTCTGAACATAACATGTCGTATTAATAGCTTCTGCCCAGAAGAACAATGGCAGCTTAGAATCACACAACATAGTCCTTGCTGCTTTGATAAGAGTTCTGTTTCTCCTTTCAGCCACACCATTTTGTTGTGGTGTCCGCACTAAGATGTACTAACGCATCACCCCTTTTTCTGAGCAGAATTGATTTAAAGACACATTCTTGAATTCAGTGCCATTATCATAACGTATTCCCTTCATCTTCAATATTGATTTGGTTCTCCATGAGCACTAAGAACTTCTTGATCAAATCTGCAGTTTCACTCTTATTTGACAAGAAAAACACCCAAGTGAAACGTGAGTAGTCATCAGTAATAACAAGACAATAAGAGCTGCGTGAGAGATTCAAAACATGAACTGGACCGAAAAGATCCATATGTAACAATTGAAAAACTGATGAAATGGAGGTGATCAATTTTGGTTTATGAGTTTTTTGATGGTGTTTACCCAAAGCACAGGCCACGCATTTTTCAACAGTAACAAAATCTTTAATGGGTAAACCACGGACCAAATCATTTTTAGCAAGACGGTTTAAATTTTTTGTATTAGCATGACCAAGACGAAGATGCCAAAGCATATCATTGTATTCCGACACTTTTGAAAACAAACAAGTTATTTCATCAGGAACATTTTTGTTCATGTCGATCACAAAAGCATTATCTTTTCGTTGTGATCGAACAAGAATCCAGTCTTCTGGTATAATTATACAAGGTTTCAAAATTAGGCATTCCTTTTTTGTAAAAATGAGTTGAAAATTCTTTATCACAGATTTGAGAGACACTCAACAAATTGTGCTTCATTTCAGGAACAAAATTAACATTTTCAAATAGTAGAACACTGTTACTTACAGTACTCTTCTGAGTAATCTTCCCCTTCTCTCCTCTCGCAAAAGACACATACCCACCATTAAATGTTTGAATGTCGTGTAGATGGGAAATGTCTCATGTCATGTTCCTGGAACAGCCACTATCAACATAACAAGGTCTGATGATATTCCTCCACAGTCTTCCATTCACAAAGCGTAGGATTAGTTAGATTTTGGTACCCAGTCCATAGTTACACTGGGTGACCCTGATTCATCTAAAGTTGTCACGGGTTTCCATGACATATCCTTTTGATCATCAAACATTTGGCTTGCAGACTCTTTCACCGGAGATTTGGGCAGCCATTTATGTCTACCATTGTAGGATTTAGCATTATAAGTACGAATGGTTTGCTTCATCTACGGTGCTTTTGGGCTAGAGGGACGCGATTTTGTCTTCTCTACCTGTTTCGGTTTAGAATGTGTGTTCGTTTTTGAAACCAAAGCACACTATCTAACCCTATTGAGAAACATGTCAAGCTTGGTCTGACAAGGACTAAACCTGCCAGACTAGTTTCGGTCCAATCATCGTCAGTGGGATTAGCCTGATTATGCCCGAACCTTTGCATGTACGAATTATGAGGCATATAAGGCATATTCCTTTTATAGAATCCATAATAAGGAACATATGGATGATGTGGACAGTTTATGGCAATATGACCAGGAGTGCCACAGTTAAAACACGTTTGACGTTTTATGTAGAAATCATTTTGGGCAGCTCCTCGTCTGGAATGGTTGTGTGGACAAGTTTTCTTAAAATTGGGAGGACCATTTTTCACATTTTTGAACTTGTCACCTTGTTTGTCATTAGAGCATCCCTCTTTAACAAATTTAGGTGGTGAGTATTTGTTGGATTTTATTTTGAATTTTTAATATTATTTGAAACCAAATTATCATAATTAAAAGTTTTAACATAATCAACCACACAAGAATCATTGCACTTTAAAACATAGCCCACACAAACAGTCGGAATAACAGAATTCAACACAGGTAGTTTTAAAGAAACATCAGAAACAAAGTCATTGTTAAATTCAAAATAAGGGTCGTCTTCCTCATCAGTCCATTCCTTCACAATTACTTTTTCTCCAAATGAAGCAAAGACGTTAGAATCATTCACTCCTGAAGTGGACGCATTAGAATTCACAGAACTAGTTCCACCACATTTATCTTATTTGTTGTACTTCATCCCTTTTATCTTTTCTTCCTGTTCTTTGGTAACAGGGATACTGACATAATTTTGATTATAGGATGGGGGAACTTGACTATATCCTATGCCTTCACCCTCATTTTCTTTCCACCATAATTGATTTTCAATCATTGAGTTAACTACTTCACTGGAAGCATCGAATTTTTTAAAGTCAAGCTCAGCTCTTTCAAATTTACTAGTTAGATTTAAAATTTCTAACTTGGAGGCCTCTAGTTTAGAAGTTAGTTCAACGATTTCTTGTTTGTCGTCTAGGTAATGACAACATTTTAAACTAAATTCAGACTTAAGCTTTGAGAAATCCTTTTGATTTGCTTCTATCTTATCAAGAAAGCCTTTTTCATTTTTCTTAAGTTTGAAATTTTCAGATTTTATTCTTTCCATGTCTCTAATTAAGTTATCATTATGGAGCTTATATAACTCTATCTTCTCAACACAATCTAGAGAACAAGGTTGAAAACTTACCTCAGATGAGTTGGGAGAGGTGAAAGCCATATATGCGAATTGAAGTTCCTCGACTTGCTCCTCAGCAGCATTCTCTTCTTCAGTGTCTTCAACATTTGCGAAGTTCACAGTCTGATTTCCAATGTTGAGAGCAGCCATCTGATCTTCCCAAGAGAATTGTTGAGCAACCAAACCCCTTTCACCATTTCCCGAACTACTTCCAACCTCACCTCTAACATTACCCACTGGAACCAGCGCCCTTTCAGTGTTTCCTTCCTTTGCTGGTTAGTACACTCATGAGCAAAATGACCCAGCTCGTGACAGTTGTAGCATCTCAGAGTATCTTTGTTAAAACCCACCTTTTGATTATTAGGCATATTCCAATTGTTTCTGCATGTCCTCTTAGTGAATTTCTTGGCATAAAAAACCGCCATGGCGATCTGCCAAGAGATATCCATTTCCTCAACATCATCAGGATGGATCTGATCGAGTTCAGCAGCAACTACAGGTTGGACCAAGTCTCCGGCAAGAAATGCATTATAACAGGTCATGAATCCCGCCATTAGAGCTATGTTTTACTGAGTCTCTTTTGGAATAGAGGGAATCTGACTGGAGTTCAGACCATGAACAGTGCCAGAAGATGACGATTGAGCTGACTTGGTGAAGAAGACTGGAGCAGGTTGAGAAGGAGTGGAGGATGATTGCCCGTGCGTAGGTTTAAACATCTGAAAGTTTCCTTGTAGTTGAAGTTGTTGAGTAGCCTTAAACATGGGAAAACTGTCTTGAGAAATAAGAGCATTGTTGGAAGCAACATTGTACCCAGCTGCACTATAGGATTCTGCATGATTTATTGCACGTTGCTTGTCATCCATATCACATGCCTTGATAGTAGCCATCATCTCAGAGATAGACATTCGGATGAGATCCTTAGTCTTCTTGATGACAGCAACATTCATATCCCAACTCTTTGGCAACAAGTTCACCATCTTATTGTTTATCTCAGAGGTTGCTAGGTAAATACTTGTTGATCTCATTTCAGTCACCAATGCTATGAACCTTTGGAGTTGAGTTTCCAACGTTTCCCCCAAAACATGATTAAACATATTGAACTTTTGTCGCAGCAAGTCTTGGCGACTCCTTTTCATGTCTTCGTTTCCCTCATACACCTCAATCAACGCCTTCCATAACTCTTTAGAATATTTTAGTTCTCTAAAGCCAAGGGCAATCTCAGGTGAGAGTGCCATGGTTAGAGTTGAAAAAGCCTTTTCATCTTCCTAAACTTTAGCAAAGTCATCATCATCATACATGGAAACGGGCTTAACAACAATCTCAGTTGAGTTATCATGTTGATAGGTAATTCTTTGAGGCCCCCTAACAATGCTTCTCCAAACTTTGGGATCTTTCATCTTAAAGTATTTCTCAAAGCGAAATTTCCATTCACTAAACCCCTCATAGGACAGGAGACGGGGTATACGAGTGGTGTTCCCCATTATGGAGTCAAATTCTTGATGGAGTGAAGAGTTGGTTGAACCATTACCATTAATTAGTTGATCCATTTTAAATTTAGGCCCACAAGTTATTTTTAAGTCCAAAATATCTTATGATCCAAGCAAAAAAACCAAACTTAAACTGATCAAGCCCAACAACGTTCACAGATTACTGGGCCGAGAACAAGATGTCGTTGACCAAGAGTTGACCGAGAACCAGAGATTTGACCGAGAACACAAATCTTTGACCGAAAGCCCAACACTTTGACCGGAAACCCAAATCTTTGATCGAGAACCAAGGATTTTGACCGAAACCACTTAAATTGAGCCGTGAATGATCAAAATTGGCCGAAATCAGTTGATTTTGGCCGAATACTCTTGATTCTTACCGAGAACAATGATTACTTGTTCAACGAATTTAATCTTGGCCGAAAACTAGAGGATCAGCAGGATTTCAACTGTAACAAACTCCCGAGATTTGTGGGATTTGATTTTTTTCCAAAACAAAATCAATCTTCCACCAAAATTAAACCTTCTCTTCTTCTCTTATCAAAACTCACCGGAAAAACCAATTAACACCATCAAACAACATAATTCTTGAATCTTTGATATCACAATAACGAGCCTGAATAGGTCAAAGGCTCTGATACAAATTGTAAGTCCCGAATCTGGATCACCACAATTATGATATAAAAAACTAGATGTTGGTGCGGAATACCAACACTAAGTTATTCAAGAACACAAAGGAACAAAAACACGTAACACAAGAGTTGCTTCAAAACACACGTATTATAATACGTCGGCTGCTTAAGCACGATGATTAGAAGACACGTCTAGTAAAGTACTTAGACGGCAAACAAAGCAAATGAACCAACAACCTAAACCCTATACAATGCATTCTATATATAGGGTACTCAATACACAAGCCCAACAAAGACCAAAAGCCCACCGAGATCCTTGGGATCTCGGGATCTCGGTTCACATGTGCAGCCCAAAACAAACAACTAAACTAAGTACAAACCAAAATAACTAGGCCCAACAAAAAATTTTAAAGGGATGAAGGCTGTTGGAAAACAGATTCAGGATGAACCAGAATCCTCTATCCAAACTGAAAAGGTATTTTTGAATTGTTACAAGTGTAACAAATCAGGGCACTTTTCGTTTGATTGCCCATCTGATCAGTACCAAAACACAAGGCGTTTTGAATTAAACGAAATCAAAGAATTTTTAGTTTCTATAACTGATCATGAAACATGGGAGAATGTTTGGGTTATGAACACCAATTATCAAAATCATATGTGTGGTAATCAGGCTTTTTTTATATGGATGAAAGAGGGTTTTGGGTTTAACACCAACCGAGAAAAGAAAAACGTTGACTTTATAAGGGGGGCGGGAGATGTGATGGTAAATCTGAATGGGAGAAATACATTGATAAAAAGAGTGTATTACATTCCCAGCTTAGACAAGAATGTGTTAAGCTTGGAACATTTGATTAAACAAGTATTCAAGGTGGAAGTTGAGGGAAATATGTGTCACATTGGATGGGATAATGATGAAAACAAGCAAGTAGAAACTCGAACGGGTCAGGTTCAATTAAAAAAGGAAAGAGGAGCATCGTTGGGAGAATATTATGTAGCCCTAGATTTGCAGTCAAGGAAAACCCGGAACAATGAACAAGTTGTCCCCAATCACCCGAGAATATCATCTTTGAATGATTGCATGATCGTCCTCAACACCTTGCATATATATATATATATATATATATATATATATATTTATATATATATATATATATATATATATATATATATATATAACCTTGTTTACAAGTACAATGACGAATTCATATCTGCATTTAAGGATCTTGTGGAATGGTATCATAGGGTACACCTAAAATCTTACTTTGAAAGACCCATTCCACCGTACCTAAGTGATGGTACCGAAATAGATCTTTATGATCTATATATGATGACGTTGCTGAATGGAGGATATGTGGAAGTGACTATCAACAACAGTTGGAGCTATATTGCAATGGACAATGGATGTGAAATAACCATGAAGTATGAAGTGAAATCCATCTATCTCCTCTACCTTGAAGGTATTGAGTGGTGTTACGATATATTAAAGACAAATGGCATGAAAGAAGAAGAATCGGGAACCTCTACTGTTCCACCTGGTTTCAAGAAGAGAAGGGCATCCAAGTGAAAATCCATTGAAGACCTAAGTATTATATGATTAAGGGGGACAATGAAGTATTGATCACATTAATACTTAGGATATATGTTAATATAGTTTATCATGTAAATATTATTTAGTTGAAGGGTCTGAACTGTAAATATTATAATCAGGCCCGTTTAGGTAGTTAGGGTTTATGACGGTTGTTTGATATAACCGTCTGATATAACAGATTCAACAACTATAAATAGGACCCTCTGATTGTTGTAAAAACTCAATTCGTTCATAATAAAATTCCATTCACTATAGATTATTGTTCGTTTCTTGTTGTTATTAACGTTCTTATAAATCACCAGTTGTTGTGTCTTCGTTGATTACCAACAGTGCATGCACTCACATACCTTCACAGTTAATGTGTTTCGTGCGTTCTCCATCCTGATGCGAAACCGAGTAACATTTTGATAGAAGATGATTCAACGCATACGTATCTGATTTCAGTTTGGCCCGGCTTTTGGGTATTTCCGAGACCCACGCGACCACAAGAGTGGCGGGGACATTTGGTTACGTGGCGCCAGACTACGCAATGGCGTGTAAGGTTTCAGATAAACATATGTATATAGTTATGGGGGTCTTGTTGGAGCTTATTTCGGATAAGAAGGCGTTGGACCTGTCTTTTTTATCGTATGGAAACGTGCTTAATATTATGGGTTGGGCGTGTATGTTGTTAAGACAGGTCCGAACTAAGGAGTTCTTTAACGAGGGGTTGTGGGACATCGGCCCGCATGATTATTTTGTGGAGCTGTTGCATTTGGCAGTTGTGTGTATAGTGGATTCATTGTTAACACGAACGACGATGAAGCAGGTTGTACGGAGGTTAAAGCAATTACAAGCTCCATCGTGTTAGGGGCAGTTTAGGTTTTTGATGTTGTAAATTGTAGTATAGTTTTTGTTGGTAGAATGATTTTATACGAGTAACGAGTCTTCCATTGTTTGTTTAATAAAAGAAAAAGGTAAGAGATTTTTCCAGCCCTGGTTTTGTACATTGACTTACCAAGACTAACATTCTGTCATTCTGACTTAGTAGGAGTAAATCATGTATCGAAATTTATATTTGATCAAACATAAACTTGAGTAAGGTTATGTAACTCATATGCTCTAACAAAAGATGAAATCAATGTTGCTCTGGCAAGTAGGTTTAATCAGAAGCCCACAACTCTACAGTCTACAAAAATTGGTTTCTACTGGAGTATGTATTGATATTTCGTTGCTATTTAAATCAACATCTAAACCGGTTTGGGTTTGGATATGTTAGTCGTTGCAACCGATAATATTAAGAAACATAACAAATATGGTCCTTTAAATGGATGGTGGAGACGACCATGAATGACTGGATAGGATTCTCGACGGTCGTTGAGTCTTGGAGGCTGAAGGCTGAATTAGGTTTTAATCTCTTATATATATATATATATATATATATATATATATATATATATATATATATGATTGATTACTTTTGAGAACCGCTTTGAGTTTTAAGAACTCGAAAGAACTCAACGTAACAATTTTTTTACGCATGTGTAACTAACATTTAAACTTGTGTCTCTTGAATCATTTTTTAATTACATTTAATCTCAGCCACATGTTTCATATTATTTAATTAAATGTGTGGTCCAAAATTGAGTTCTTAAATTTCTTGCAACTCATCAAATTCTCAAAATATCCCTCCCATATATATATATATATATATATATATATATATATATTAACATGAAAATATTTTTAAAGAATATTAAATTTAATATTAGGATTGTTCAGAAAATCTTAATATATTCGAAAAATCCCATAATTGCTATCCGAATCCGAAATTTTTGGAAATGCGAGATTCGGATATCCGAAATTTCGGATGTTTGGATTTATATTTTCAAAATAATCATATACGGATTCGAATTCTTTTTAACACCCATAATTTGCAAACTATACAAATTTGAAGGGAACATGATAAGACATTTAATATAGTTCCCCTTATCCAGAATGTAACTAACTCACTAAGAATGAGGAACAGGAGCACTTGTATGAATTACTCATGGGACTCGATGAGGTCTTTAACACCTTAATGACACAAATGTTAACAATAGAGCCAACATCAAGCCTTGGAGTCGCTTATAATATTGTTTCAAAGGTTGAAAATAGACGTGAGATTGCTGCCAATACACGATCGATTGCAACTCAAGTGTGACAAGATTCCCCGACATAGTGGAAATTGTCATGCGGCCGACACTTTAAGCGTTTAACGTAATCGGCTAAACGGTTACACTATTTATTGTGTTTATTTGTTTTTAAAATGTCTAGTCAGGTGAAAAAACCATGGGATGCCATGGACACGCCAACTGTTCATTTGAACAATTCGTTTTATTTACGATACTTTGTTGGGACATTATCATCCGTGGTGATACACGAGATGCTCCAACGCTCATGTTATATTCATTTATTCGTTATTTAGTTTGTTCGGTTAAAAAGCCATGTAACGCTCATGGGCCGACAAACTTAATTGTATTGTTGATATGTTATCTAGATGAGCCAATAAAATGCCATGGACAAGCTCATGGGAAGCCCAACTCACACATTTGTTTTGTTTTGGTATGCTAATAAGTTGGGAAAACAAAATGGCATGGAAAGCTCATTGGAAACCCAACACTTCGAAGAACATTCACTGTTTGTTTATTTGTTTGTTTACTCGATTATATTTGGAACAACATCTTATGATTTGGTTTGTTTACTTAATTACGATTGAATCAAAAGTTTGTGGATTTCGATCTATTCACCTACTCAAAAATATTTTAATTCCTATGATTGAGCACAAATCTATTCACAAAGATCCCGAAAAATCAAGGATTTAGAAATCATTCAAGTTTTGTAAAGATTTTATCCCTAATTTGTTAAGCTTTCCCGAAGAACACGAAGAACACGAAGAACACAAGAATACCCGTGATCTTGATTTCCAGAAAAATGCCCACTGATTATCAACCAAAACACGATCTTGAATCTTTGATATCACCAAAACCAAGCCTAGAATAGGTCTATAAGCTCTGATACCAATTGTAAATGTGATATCAAACAGACTCGTTGTTAGGCGGAACCTAACAACAAGGTTATTCAATAAAAGCAAAGAACAATCACAAACCAACACACAATATTTTTCAAAACACACGTTATATTAATGTTGGGTGTTTAAGCCTTAAATAAACGATTACAAGATAATTATAATACAAACCATGTAACCTACTAAACACCACCAACTTTGTTAATGATCGACCTGCTAATGACCTAATACAATGTATATATATGGCCTATCATACTACGGCCCAAACCCAAAACATAAGCCCACTGAAAACACAGTGTTTTCGGTGTTACATACTAACGAAAACCAAGCCCACAAGATCAAGTATAAACCATGTGATAAGCCTAGCCCAACATAAGACCACAACTTATTTAATCATAAAATGTTTTCTTTAAGGCACCATTGTTTTAATCAAAATTAATCATCAGTTTTCTTTAAACCATTGTATGGTCACTCGTATAGTCAATGAGATAGCTTCTACAATCTCTAGAATATGAACTCAAATTCAAAACATTAATACAACCAAGTCAATCTTGTTCATTAACTTCCTCAATGGTAATTTCAATTTGTTTACCTGTCACACCCCGGCTTAGGGCCTAGGCGTGTGACCAAAAGTTGCTATATGTTTTGTAAATATATATCAGAGTTTATGGGTAAATTTTAGTGGAAGACTTTAGGTTTGAATATAATATTAATTTACATTGAAAATTTACTCGGGAATTAAATACCCGAGTATTAGTTTACATAAGATACGTTTCTTATTATAAGGATTTAGTTTGTCAAAACGGAGCCATCTTGTGCGCACCTCTATCTTCATTAAGACTCCAATCCTTGTTAATGCTACTTATGCTTAATTACCTGCAATGGGTTGGAAAAATACGTCAGCTATATGGTGGTGAACACGTATGACTCAATAAAACATTTTTGAATGACGATTACAATACAAACATAGTTTTCTTGACAACCTCAGAGGAAGCATTACTACTTCCGGTATATGTACCACTACCCTACACACATAACGGTATTCTCCGAGCCAAACAGCCCTGAACAGAGAACTGGTCGTGACCGTTTAAGCCTGCGGCTACTTTGCCTTTGATTAATTGATTGAGCTTTAACAGTTATGTTTGGATCCAGACACATGCGTATTCGGTTTGAGTTGATTTTATTCTCTATTTTGTATTATAACGTTTTAGAGATTGCATGATCTCATGTAGACATTGATTGACTCGTTAAGACAAACACCCGTTCGTCTCATTGAGTATAAATATGTTTTAACTGATTGAAAAGGTTGACGTATTCACCTGTACCGTCGGTGTTGAAAACCTTGACTGATTGATTGATTGTGAATGATACTTAACCTATACATAAATAGGTTCGTATGAATACTTGAATGATTTTTTGATTAAGCTATGATTGCTAAGCTTAACGTTGAAATCGTTTATCTTTGATTGTGAATGAAAACACTTAGTTTTTATGTGACTTTTGATGTAGCATGCTTTGGCTTATAGGTTATTACACGTTGGTAAGTTTCTCCAGGTAAGTAAACGGGTCCCTCGGTTGATTGGGATTTATACGAATTACTTTACTTAGGCAAGAAACTTACTACTAATGATATCACCCTTACAGTTACTACATGCCCGTCAAAATATATCTTTTGTTGACATTACTTCACTATGAAGTAACATTTATGAAAACTCGTTTATGAATGTTTATAGAATGTTTATAAAACCTTTCAAGGTTAAAGGCCATAGCCTTGATTGATCGTTCTAAGCTATAATTCAAATAACTTAAACATAACTCCTACCTTATATTGGATACTTAGATTGATAATAAGAAAAAGGCAGGATCTTGATCTACTCGATTATAAGATTGCTAGCTTGATTATAACTTCGTTCCTTGCACAAACTACGAGAAAAAGGCACGTCGGCTTGGCGCGGAAATGGGGCACGCCTTTCGAGGTTAAGTGTGTGTAAATGGAGGTGTGTTTGGGATGAAATGGTCCAATACCCGTCACCCCCTTTTATAGGCTGATTCTGGACCCCATCGAGGTACACGATGGGTTCCTTTACCCCGTTGCGTACCGCGGCGCCGCAATTTAACGCCGCCTTACCAGCTTGTGACACGTGGCCTGTCATATCGTGCCACATGTTGACACGTGGTTGGACACGTGTCCACTGACTCAGCAAGGCCATCGCGCTACGCTATGGGCTTAAGTTTTCCCCGTCGCGTATCGCGATGGGTGAAGTTTTTCAAAATGTTCATTTTTGGTCCCTATACTTTCTAAATTAGTATTTTTAGGATGAAAACTTAAGGGTAAAAGACGCGATGTTACATTACCCCTACTCATCCTCATAATAATCACAACAACAACAACAAACGGAAGTCTAATAATAAAAACTATGCTGCTAATCAAATCAATCATCAACCTCGACAAAATCAAAGTATACTGAGCAAGAAACTTTACATTGGTATTCACTCGTTATGCCCCACTAGTAACTTTCATCATTCAACTCAAGCCTCATGTCATTTTTGCACTCAATGTAATCGCTTCGATCATCCTTGAAAATACTTGTCCTACATCACCTAGTGCACAAGACGTCTCACAATGGTCTATGCCTTCTACTTAACCCTACACACATGCTACACGTGCTTGCTACAACTATGGAAACCCTAATCATCTACGCCATGTGTATCCTCGACTTATTCATATACATTGAGCTCAAGTTTATCAAACCAACTCAAATTAAACACCTCTTTTGCAACACATACAAGTTCAGCCTAATCAGGCAATTTCAAATAACTTAACCCCAACTATTCAATATTTTATAAATTCAATTAATCATTGTGTTTTAAATCAAAATGAATCAAATCAATCGTAAATAAGTTTTCTCAAAGAACACTATATTGTTTTCGTCATTTTTATCTAAACATAGTTTTGTCTAATCAATCATACACTATAGCAAACTTTTTGTTTAATTTTGGTTTTGAAACAATACAATTTGAATAACCCATCAATTTTAAGCGTTTTCTCTTAGACAATAAAATTAATCTTACTTTCCAAAGGCAATCGTTTACGATACCGTACTTCTTGTTTAAGTTGTTTATCCTTGTTCAATCCTAACCCATCTCAATATCCACTTTAAGGAATCCTTTCCTTTCCAACTCTTAAGATTTATTATATCCTTATATCAAAAAGATGTTATGGAAATTTTAATATTTCATTAAAACAACTCAAATATTCAATTCACTTTTAGCATTATTTTACACAACGACTATCTTCTATTTATAACCAAAACGTATTAAGTTTCTTGTTTTCTCTAAAAATCATGTCTTTCAAATGTTTTGTAACCCACACTATGGGACGAGTTATGTGGATCATCCGACGATCTAGGTAATTATGGAGGCCTACGTAGTTATGGAAATTCTTGCATGGAATCATAAAACGTACAAGTGTATAATAATCTAGAACCGAAAGTAGTGTTGAAGTAATGGTACAAATGTAAAGATGATAAGGACATGGTGGATACGCTGCTGGTACATCCTATATATAAGTGTCGTGTTGTGATTAATTTTAAATTATATTATAAAATTTAATGGTGTTGTTATAGTATTCTTTAATTACGGTACGAAATTCCCTAAAGTAGGAGAGACTGTAACAACTCAGATTTTTTAAATTATTATTTTATTAAATGGTACCCTAACCGCATTTATGTTAGGGTTATTTTATCAAATAAAAATACCGCATTTATCGAGTAAATTAATTGTTCTAATAATATTTTTAATTATTTATTTAATACGCATTTATAACTTTCAAGTTATGACAACCCTAAACTAAAACTATTATCTACATATGTTTCCATCTATATTCTTCAGGGACTAGAAATGCAAATTTCACATTATAACCTATCAAACCTGGTTACCCTGATTCAAAACCCGTTAACCCAAACCCGAAACCCATTTAGCATACCCGGACACCCAATATCGTTGCTTAGACCTCAATTCTCGTATCCAATATCGAAATTGAATCAAAACACATGTCATACATTCTTATTGCGGCCTACCGACATTCTAAATATGTTTAATCAATCAAACTTGATTCGTAATTCCTGTTATACTAAGCCAACGTAATATGTTCATCAATATACATTATATCTATCACCATAATGCAATTAAACTGGTAGATACGATCCTCAAACCATCTGAAACATAACCCCTAAACTTAATTATATTATTGTGGTCTTTTGATTTGTATTCGTGATTCTTATTTGGCCGACGGCATAGGGAGTCTGTTAGCCTGCAATTAAACATCGTTAAGGTAATTGATTTATACATTTGAGTTGGTCTCGTTGTCTGCAATCTTAACCCCAACATTAATCGGCCAAACAATCAACGTATTGGCCGATTGATGATTCTAGGGTTCATAGTCTGTTATGGTTACTTGTCTATCTAGTTATGTATATTTGTTTTAGAGTTGTTACCAACTGATCAACCAGAGCAGTTGGCTGGTTGTGTTTGTGTTAATCGTTGGATATTGGAGGTCGAGGGTTCGAACCCCCTCCATACCCGTTTCACTCTTTTATTTTTGGTAATTTGTTTAACTATTATAATTAATTAGTTAATCAACTAATTAATATTATAAGTATTAAAAAACTTATAATAAATTCATATTTATTAAAAACCGACATTTAAACTAGCCGTTTTTCCTACACTTTGTTAAAAATCATATATATATATATATGTATATATATAAATATATATATATATATATGTATATATATATATATGTTAGGACTGATATTTTCAATACGGAGGATATCTTATCCTTGAAGATGTGTTTGGATCAGTTATCCTCTTGAAGAGTTCCAGAGCCGTGTTAAAGATCAAGGATCCTAAGAGGTTGGTATTACTAACAATTGTTTCATGTGTGTAGGTTAATATTCAACAGAAAGTAACGACTTTATCACTGAGTCTACCTTAAAGTTCGCTATTGTAGGCTCCCAGCACGTGGTCAATGAACGTTAGAGGAGTTGTGGAAGAGTGGCGGATAGTTAGGTGTTATAGTTAATTGTAATTTCCTTTATAAACATCGAGATAATGATCGATTAGAGACACTTGTATTCACACACACTCAGAGCAGAACTCAAAATTCACTCTACACTTTAGCATTCGTTGTAAGATCGATCGTAATCTCCAAGATACTTGTAACTTTTTTTGTGATTAATAAATTGGTGATCGACGAGTTGTCATCACCCGGGGGTTTTTTCTTTTGATCTTAACAAGATCAAATGGTTTTTCCTCGCAACAAATCACGTTGTTCATTCCATTTTCATTCATACAATCTTTGTTATTAGCATAGCACTAAACCTCACTTTTACGGATTTGGATACATTATCCTTAGCAGATTTTTATCCAAAATAATTTGGCGCCCACCGTGGGGCAATTGGTGCTATAATCCATATCAATCCCATCAATTTTCGATTTTTTCATACCCATATCACTATCAATGGCCTCTCAATCAACCTTTGCTTCATCGACCATGCCATCTTCGGTTCCTCTCTCATCAAGAACTTTGTCGCCGATGCCTCCGCCAATAACGGGAGCACCATAGCATGCTGCTGCTGGAAGCAAGACGCACCTACCAGTCTTCCAGAGATCGAAAACCGCTGCTACTGCTCTGGCGGTTAATGCTAACAATGATGTTTCATCTATGTTTTCGCAGGTTAAAGCATACATGGAGCAACAGAACAAGAATAACCAAAGGATCCTTTGTGAGGTAGAAGATCTCAAGAAGACTAAGAGGCCAGTGGAGGATCACACTCCCTTGATGCCTAGGATGCTGGATTTCACTAGTCCAGGATCCCTGGCTTAGTTCACACAAGGATCATCTATCCTTCAACAGGGGTCCCTGGGTCAACAAACTCAAGGATCCTCGTTGTTTCAGACAAGATCATCTATCCTTCAACAAGGGTCCATGGGTCAGCAAACTCAAGGATCCTCATACTTCCAACAAGGTTCATCCATCCTTCAACCAGGATCCTCTGGGTTATATCATCAAGGATCCTATAATTCCCAACCTCGAGGATCCTTCTTTCAGAATCAAAGATCCTCAGGAATTCAACATCAACGATCCTCCGAAATCCATGAAGGAGATATAATCCCCATGCAGACCATAGCCTCTGGAGGACCAACTCCTGTAGCAGACGCTTCTTATCTTAGCTACTCATCCGGGATGCTAACCTTCACCCAGCAAAGAGTTAACTTTTATGATCCTATATCCTTATATGCTAACTGTGGTTCCATGCAGGATGCAGGTATCAACCAAGCTATGGCTAAGGAACTACAAAAGCTTAAGGATATGATATCCAGTGTTCTCAGGGTGATACGTCCAATCCTCGAGATACCGGAGGGAAGACACAAATTATCGAGATTTGCTCCACCTATCTGTGATGCTGAAATCCCGAAGAGATTCCAGACCCCCAACATGAAGACTTATGATGGGACCACGGATCCTGAGGAGCATGTAGCTCAATATAGAGAAAGGATGGAGATCAATCCTATTCCTGAGAGACTCAAGGAAGCCTGCCAATGCAAGGGCTTCGGATCCACACTGACAGGATCAACATTAAAATGGCTGCTAAGTCTTCCTCCCTTTTCAGTTACTTCTTTTTAAAATTTAGTTAACTTGTTCAACAGTCAATTTTCCTGTAGTAGGAAATTTGAGAAGTTAACTAGCGATTTATACCGAGTTATCCAACCTAGTGATGAATACCTTAGAGATTTTGTTACGAGTTCAGCAGGGAAGCTCTGGAAATCCCTAATCTTGACATGGCTACCACTATTGAAGCATTCAAGATGGGACTTCAGAAGGGCTCCCCCTTTTATGATGATCTTGTGATGACTCCTTGCAGGTCCTTAGATGAAGTCAGAAACAGGGCACTCCGATTCATACGGTTGGAAGATGACAAGAGGATCCACAATCGTCTGGGAATCAAACAAAGCAAGAATCTTCCGACAAGAAGCAAGGATTCTCATTCAAGAACAACAACTCGAAGCCCTAGTCCAAATTCGACAATCAAAACGTTCGAGTTGTTGAAGAAGAGGATGATGATGAGGATTACCCCATCATCTCAGAATATTGCTTCTCAGTAGATACTCATGGTTTAATTTGTGCCATGAGGGATCTACGTGAGAAAGCGAGGTGGCCCCCAAAAGAACGAAAAGTCAACCACCTTCAGAGATAAGTCCAAATGGTTGCCTTCCACGAAGATTTTGGCCACATGATGGACGATTGCATCGGTTTGAGGGAAATCGGATACCTCCTAAGCAAGGGCCACTTTAAGGAACTGTTGGGAAGAAAGAAGTCCAGGATCCAGGATCCTGAAGAGGCTCCCCAAAAAGCAACTCCCCCCCCCCACCAGATGCTCAAGTGATCTACTTCATTTCCGGCGGCTCAAACATATGTGGAACTTCTTTCTCCTTAGCTAAGAGGTTGGCCAAAGAGACCAAGTTGGATAACGGGGAACGACCGGTTATATCCACCACCTTGATGACTAACAAAAGGATCTTCTTTGATGAAGAACATAAATCAAGCTTCCAGGATCCACATCATGATGGTTTGATTGTTACTTTGTTTATTGCTAACCATTATGTACGCAGGATCCTTGTCGATGGTGGAAGCTCGTTCAACATCATCCAACATGATGTCCTTCAGAAGATGAACATCCCAGACTCAGAAATCATCCCGAGGATGTCGGTGTTAGTCGGCTTCAGTGGAGAAACCAAGAAGACATTGGGGGATATCAAACTCCCAATATACATCGAAGGGTTAAACTCTTACCAAAATTTTGGTGTTATAGATAACCTTTCTTGTTGCAATGTTATTTTAGACAGGCCTTGGCTACATGGGATGAAGGCAGTGTCCTCTACTTACCATCAATGCATCAAACTACCAACTCTTTGGGGAGTGGTAGGGATAGATGGTGACCAAGTCGAAGCCAAGAACTACTACTCCTCATCAATGAAGCCAGCATCTAAACAAACGATAGCATAGCAACCACAACAACATCCTAGGGACGTGCTGGAAGCTCGTGAGAAGGACTTAAAGGAAGTATCCTTGGACTCCGAGGATCCAGATGCGAAAGTGTTCCTAGGATCCGGTATCCCTAGCGAAATTGAGGAGGATATGATATCCTTTCTAAAGAGAAGAAAGTCCACATTTGCCTTCAAACATTCAGACATGACAGGTATTTCTAAGGAGGTAATTACTCACAAGCTAGGCCTTGATTTATCTATTAAACCAATCCATCAGAAGCGAAGGAAATTCGCTCCTGAGAGGAACACGATCATACAAAAAGAAGTTGAAAAACTTCTTAAGGCCGGTATGATCAGACAGGTTAAGTATCCTCGATGGTTAGCTAATGTGGTTGTTGTTTCCAAAAAGAATGGAAAGTGGAGGGTGTGTGTCGATTTTATTGATTTAAACAAGGCATGCCCCAAGGATCCTTTCCCGTTACCACATATAGATTCCATGGTGGATGCTACGGCAGGACACGAAATGCTCACATTTATGGATGCTTCCTCTGGATTTCAACAAATTCAGATGGAACCATCTGGCCAAGAGGATACAACAATCATGACTCCTACCGGCATATACTGCTATATTGCTATGCCATTTGGACTAAGAAATGCAGGAGAAACATATCAAAGATTAGTCAACATAATGTTCATGGATCAGTTAGGCAAGACAATGGAGGTCTACATAGACGACATGGTGGTGAAGTCAAAGAGGGTTGAGGATCACCTCAGAGATCTTGAAGAAGCATTCAATATCCTCGACCAGTATAACATGAAACTGAATCCATCAAAATGCCATATATGGTGACTAAAAGAGGGATAGAAGCAAGACCCGAGCAGATAGAAGCCATCATCAACTTGAAGTCTCATGCAAATGCTAAAGATGTCCAAAGGCTGACAGGAAGAATAGCAGCTCTCAACAGATTCATTTCCAGATCCTCCGAGAAGTGCAAAGATTTCTATGACATCTTTAGGAAAAATAAGAAGTTCGAATGGACAGAAAGGCATGAGGCTGCGCTCAAAGCCTAGAAGGATTACTTATCCTCAGCTCCAGCTTTGATGAAGCCTGTGGATGGAAAATCCTTATACCTGTACCTAGCTGTGTCAGGAAATGTTGTAAGTGTTGTCCTTGTGAAGGATCATGAAGGTGAACAACATCCCGTTTATTATGTAAGTAAGAGTCTTTTAGACGCAAAAGACAGGTATTCTCATTTAGAAAAATTAATTCTTGCACTTATTATGGCTTCTATTAAATTAAGACATTACTTTGAGACTCATACTATTATTTTAAGAACTAATTATCATGTTAAGAATGTGCTTAGAAAACCATAATTGTCAGGAAGGATGGCCCATGGGCTATGAAATTGAGTGCATATGATATTCAGTATGAGCCAAGAACAGCCATCAAGTCACAAGCACTCACAGACTTTGTGGCTGATTTCAGTAGCGACGCAGAAAGAAGCCGACTTGGAGGTCCAACAACTAGAAGAGACCAAGGATCCTTGGATACTCTTCACTGATGGGGCTTCCAATGTAAGAGGAACAGGATTAGGGACCCTACTGAAATCGCCACATGGGGACATATTACCCCAGTCTATAGCCTATGAGTTCCAAGCAACGAAAAATGAGGCAGAGTATGAAGCTCTGATCGCAGGTTTGCAATTAGCTAAGTGCATGAGGATCAGGTATCTTCAAGTATATATAGATTCATTATTGATTGCTAACCACTTTAATGGCTCATATGTTGTTAAAGGAGAAAAAGTAATCAAATATCTAGATGTTGTGAAGGAATTAGCAAAATCCTTTGAATTATTTAGCATTGTACAGGTACCAAGGGAAGAGAATGCTGGGGCAGATGCCTTGGCAAATTTAGCCTCATCTTTGAAGATTCCAGAAGACATGAAGATCCCAATCATTCATATACTCTCGCCAACAATAGGAGAACAAGAAGTTTGGGAGATAACAACTGACAGACAGATTGTACTTTGGGATCCATCATCCTCAATTAGTCAAGGATCCTGGATCCTCCCGATCAAAAAATACATTCAAACTGGAGAGATTCCAACCACAGAGAATCCCAAATATTTCAAACTCAAGGAATCATAATATATTTTATTAGATGATATGCTATACAGGATATCTCTTGCAGGTCCATACTTGAGGTGCATCGAGGATCTTGAAATCCAAGAGGTGCTCAAAGACTTTCATGAAGGTGATTGTGGTAATCACACCGGAGGTAGAGCCCTATTTTCCAGGATACTGAGAACTGGATACTTCTGGCCGAAAATGAAGAAGGATGCAATGGAATATTCAAAGAAATGTGATGCTTGCCAAATACATGCAAACATCCTTCATCAGCCAGCAGAACCTATGTATCCTATATCCTCTTCATGGCCTTTCATGAAATGGGGTATGGATATTGTAGACAAGCTACCAAAGGCACCAGGTGGAAAGGTCTTTATGCTTGCTATGACTGATTACTTCTCTAAATGGATTAAAGCAGAAGCATTTGTGCAAGTCCAAGAAAGGGAAGTTATATCCTTTATTAAACGAAATATTATAACTAGATTTGGTATCCCTTCTGAAATTTTTTGTGACAATGGTTCCCAGTTTATCGGGAAAAGAACCACTAACTTTTGTGACTGTTGGGGCATCAAGATGATTACTTCCACGCCGGTCCATCCTCAAGCCAATGGTCAAGAGGATTCTAGCAACAAGATTATCATCAACAACTTGAAGAAGAAATTACGATCCAAGAAAGGAAAGTGGGCAGAAGAACTTCCCTATGTTCTTTGGGCAGACAGGACAACGCCAAAGAACGAAACAGGTCAAACACCCTTCTCATTGGTGTTTGGCTCAGAGGGAGTAATTCCTATAGAAATGGTGGTCCCTACAGCCAGAACAAGCATCCGTGATCCTGAAGCCAATAAAGAAATCCTTCTCGAATACTTGGATACTGTTGAAGAACTCAGAGACCTAGCCAATATCAGAATGGCAGCTTATCAACAAAGGGTAGCTGGGGCATACAACAAAAATATAAGGATCAAAAGATTTCAAGAAGGAGACTTAGTCTTGAGGAAAGCTTTTCAAAACACAACCAATCCGACTGATGGGAAGTTAGCACCCAAATGGGAAGGTCCTTATTTGATTGAGTCGGAGGCAGGAAAGGGGGCATATCATGTGCTCACTAAGGAAGGCAACAGGTTAACAAGAGCATGGAATGCTATCCACCTCAAGAAGTACTTCTTCTGATTAGGATCAAATATCCTTTGAGGATCCATTATCCTTAGAGAATCAAGGATCCTAAGATCAGTAATATCTATCTAATCACTTAATCATTTTAGATTTTTACTTATTTAAGGATAACACATTCTTAACATTTGTATTTTCCAAGTTTTAAGTAACAATGCAGGATATGAGTAATATGTTTAATGATCAAGAGGTTGGCTACCTCTCCATTACACTTGAGGTACTCTACTATTTTCCTTATCCTAGCCCACGATTGGGTATGACCCCCGATGGTCATATCCCCTAAGGTTTAAAGATTTTCACCTTTCTTATGAATTAGAGTTTCTACACTCTCGCCTGTAGTGCATGTTATCCAACGTATAATCTGGGGAAGCGGGACCAGTACACGTTTAGTGGCTGACAATTTCGTTGTTTTCGGCTATATGGAGGATCCTACGATTTATGGTAGACGTACCATACCACCGGTTTATAACATGTTCATGTTATCCTACGTTTGGGCTAAATCCCGGTTTGGGCGAGTCCCCAGTTGACATCCGTATCCTTGGGCCAGTCCCCAGTTTTGGGCTTGTTCCCAGTTCATGGGCTTGTCCCTAGTTGCACGGGCTTGTCCCCAGTTTATTATTTGGGCTTGTCCCCAATCTAATGGGTTTAATCTCGATTAACATTATAACTTGTTTGCAACATATTTACTAAGTTCATTACGAAGATCAAGTCCTGTGGATTCAGAATCCTTAATATACTTCTTCGAGGATCACAGAAGAATCAGTACTTATGGTAACTAAGGTCTACTTAGACCTTGTGGTACAATTCCTACTTATAACTTTATTATAAGTATTTTTTGTTTAAAGACTTGATAGTTTTTGAATTATTCCTCTAAGGATATTGAATCCTAAAAATTTCTCCTTATTTTTAAGGATATTCTATCCTAAAGTTTGGGCTTAAGAATATTCTTTCCTAAAGTTTTCTTTTTATTAATTCTAAGGATATTCTATCTTAAAATTTTTTGAGAATATTCTATCATGAACATTTCTTTCAATCAAGAACAATTTTTTGAAATTTTCAACAAAACTAAATCTATATCAACAAAACCTTCATAGTAACAAGCAAATAGTCAAAAGTTTTATATTATTAAACATAAGTCACGAGGACTTATCCAAAATCCTTAACCCAGATTTCTCCATACGAAAGATGGATCATCCACCCGGGTTAAGCAGGTGTTACTAATTGTTCTTAAGGTGCAGGAAAATAAAATTCAGAGGCACCAAAGGTTTCATCCCCAAAAACAGAGGATCCATCCACCTTCGGTACCCCTAAGAATTGTCTTAAGGATCAGTGATCCTTAAATCCTAATTACTATTGTCTATTACAACCGATTTATCCATCAAAACATCAGCATAAAAAAATGGGCTCGGGCCTTGTCTTCAATATCCTTCATCGCCCATTCAAGCTACTTCCTCGCCTTCCGCAGCACCCGCTCCTTCACCAGCATCCGCCACATCCTTGACTCCACTAGTCCCAGCTTCATTCTCCTTAGCCATCTCCATATCCTCATTGCCACCGAGAGCCGCCAGAGTAGTTTTCCACTTCTGCACATTCCAGGTCGCCCTAACGAAAGCAGAATCACCGGCCTCCATCGCCATCTTAATCCTTGCTTGCAGCACCGACCTGGTAGCCCACATCTTAGCCTCTTCTGTAGTCTGCTTAACTTCCTCTTGGCGCTGGGCATCCGCTGTGGATACTTGATCCTCTAGCTGCCTCTTGAGCTGGGCTAAGGCTCTATCCTTGTTGACCACCGCATTCCCTAACCCTGACAGCTTATCACTCATCTGGCTCACAATCTTTTCATGATGCTCTTTGAAAGCATTCACATCCTGTAACCAACAGTTAAGCAAGGGTTAAAAGGATATTGGATCCTCAGATTCAAAATAGCAGGATACAGGATACTTACAGTGAGGATCACGTCAAAGTGGGTTTCGGGCTTCGAGGACCTCTTCCTCTTAGAAGCAGCTGACTTGGCTCTGGTAGTTACAGTCTTAGGCTCGAAACTAGTTGATTCTTTCAAAGCCTCTTTCTTGATGTCTTGAGGAGTGATCATACTATCGATGTCTTCCAATGAGAACTTGCTAGCAGATTTCTGAGACTTCTTGGCCCCTACAAAGACTAAGTTAACAGATAAGTATTCTATCTAATTTTATTTACTTTGAAATTATTAAACTAAACCTACTTGACATATTGAAATCTGAGGAGATCTCACAAAAATCTTCGATGAAACGGGCTTGGAAGGTTCTGACCTCGGTATCCAGTGCAAGGAACCGTTTTGTTTTCTCTTATGTACCAGGTAACTTAGCCAACGAAGCGAAATTCTCAACTGCAAATAAAAAGAGGATGCAAAGTTAGATTAGTCATCAAAGATCCTATCGTTATTAAGGATCCAGGATCCTACCCTTTCTGACCCATTTTGAAGGAAGGTCAGTCCCTCCGGGTATGGAGTCACGTTTCACGAAGAAGAATTGATTTCTCTAGAAGGAATCATTCAAAGTGACTTTTAAAATCGGATGGGGTTGTCGAGGTTTGGATTTCAAAAGGAATCGGGCTGGACCATGGGTAGTGAGAGTATACAGATAGGACAACTCTGGAAGACCGAAGTCGATTTTTCTTCCTCAATAATTCTTTCAATGGTGCCTAACACTCTCCAAAGCATCAGCATAGCTTGAATGTAGGATATGCCAGTGGATTCGAAGAAGCTTTGTGTGAAAGAAGGAAACCGATAACAATAGCCAATAAGGAAAGGACAAGCCGGAAAACACACCCAAGCTTGTGAATATATGTCACAACGGACGCCGGAGTCGTACGGTCGGAACACGGTTTTTGGCGGAAATAAAGGATGGAACTCATCGATTTCGGGATCTGTGAGTTTGCAGATTTCGATAGATGGATTGGCGATTAGATTTTGTGGTTGCATCTCCGTCAACCCGGAGTCATCGGAGGGTTGGTCGGACGGCTTAGAGGGAGGTGAAGAAGACGAAGCGACTGACATTATTATCAAAACAAAGAAAGTAAAGAGAAAAGAAAGGATACCTGATGTGTCGCCTGGATATGTGGTTATAAAAGAGATATAGGGATGGCATATTTACGCGGTTATGATTAATATCTAGGGCTGGATAGTAAATATTTCTGGCAACCATCTAATCGTTCAGTTTTTGCAGAAGATTCAAATTTCAAAATGCCAGCTGTAAAGCATAAACACTCACCATTTTGGGGGCAATTGTTAGGACTGATATTTTCAATACTGAGGATATGTTGTCCTTGAAGATGTGTCTGGATCAGTTATCCTCTTGAAGAGTTCCAGAGCCATGTCAAAGATCAAGGATCATCAGAGGTTGGTATTATTAACAATTGTTTCATGTGTGTAGGTTAATATTCAACAGAAAATAATGAATCTATGACTGAGTCTACCTTAAAGTTCGCTATTGGAGGCTCCCAGCACGTGGTCAATGAACGTTAGAGGAGTTGTGGAAGGGTGGCGGATATTTAGGAGTTATAGTTAATTGTAATTTCCTTTATAAACATCGAGATAATGATCGATTAGAGACACTTGTATTCACACACACTCAGAGCATAACTCATAATTCTCTCTACACATTAGCATTCGTTGTAACATCGATCGTAATCTCCAAGATACTTGTAACCTTTTTTGTGTTTAATAAATTGGTGATCGACGAGTTGTCATCACCCGGGGTTTTTTTCTTTTGATCTGAACAAGATCAAAGGGTTTTTCCTCACAACAAATCACGTTGTTCATTCCATTTTCATTCATACAATCGTTGTTATTAGCATAGCACTATACCTCACTTTTACAGATTTGGATACATTATCCATAGCAGATTTTTATCCAAAACAATATAATAGTTGTTAAAATTGTTAAAGGATTTATGATTTTTAATAAATTTAAAATATATTATATAATCTTATAAATTAACATAATTAAAATCTATATTATTAAGTATTTTATAAAAGATGTTATAATATATAAATTGTTTATTATCTATTAATAATCTATTTACAATAATAATTCAAAAAGAAATCTTTATTAATAATATTACAAGTGCATTTTTTTAAAACAAATATTTAATATTATACAACTTTAAATAAAAATAATATTCTTAAAGATAAAGATTTATTTTATTATTTACATAATATTTATAAATTAAACGTTAAAGAAATAGTCTAAACTCTCGTTTTCCCCGTCTCAAGTACCCTTTAATCTTTATTAAACCATTTATTAACTCGTAATATTCTTCGATTATTACTACTTAAAAATTTTCCCGGTTGATACATCTCGAAAAGCGTGACTCTTAATATTTATTTCCTTGTCGTATTCCAACATTCGCTTATTTACTAAGGTGAGTAATCACTCCCCTTATTTTTACTTATTTTTAAACTTTTTGGGGACTTATGCGTACCTATAATTTAACTACATTTTTATATCTTATTCTCAATAGCAAACTGTGATGTTTGTTTGTGTATCAGTTAAATGCTTACATGCTACATGTTTATTTGCTTACATGCTCATTGCTTTATTTACCACATTCAGAGAGATCCATCATAATCACATAATAGTATGATCATACGACCGTAGTAGTAGCCAACGTCCACCACATGATAATGGTTTTACCGACACTTATTACTTGCTCATTTACTTTGATTCTTTATACTCATAGATAAAGGGTTTGCTCTTATTTATATCTTATTATACTCATTATTATAACTCATTATTTTTGTATTCTCAAACTGGTGATCTACTCACTCAACATGTATTGTTGACAAACCTATATATATTTGACACATTTGTAGGTTACTATTGGATTGTTTATCAAAGTGAAGAACACATAGCGAAGACCATTAGGATTAAAACTTATTCAATAATTATATGATCTTCTTTTGTAATTTCTTTATAATTGATATACTTAAATGTTGTTTGTTATAAAATAAATTATAAAATATTAATTGCATGACGATACCTTGAGAACTGTGAGCAATCAACTCACGCCCCGTATTTCCGCCTTAGTTTGGGATGTGACATCATCGACAACTTCAATGCATTCAGAAACTTTCATAGACACTAAGGTTGTCCTTTGTGGAGGAGCAAGGTTGCCACTCCACATCATCGTCACGTAGGAAATGGGGCTTCGAAGTCCCTTTCCATAACGCCCCAGTGTAGTTTTGTCGCCTCTTTGTTGCCCAATTATATATATACATATATATGTATGTGTGTATTGATCGATGTCGAAAGGTCAATCAAAGCATTTGTAAAATACATTTACTAGCTAGGGCAAGTAAGGTGTCGAGTCCCCAGGGAATCAATGGAAAGTGCAATTGAATTTCAAATTTTATTATAAAATAATTCAAGTGGACAAACGATGCCAAGTGGTTTAAATGAGTAGTTTGTAAACAATTATATGAAAATAACCAAACTCCAGGGTTCGGGTTTCGAAGCAAGTTAGGAAATTGGTAAACTTCTTTGGACTGTTTCTTGTTAAAAATGAAAACCAAAAGACTTAACGATTGGCTATGATGATCGTCAGAACTGAATCCAAGCAATTGACACAGCTTAATGAAAATCTAGTTGATTATCGGTTTTAAGTTTTGAGAAACAAAATCAATAATATAATTAATGATAAATGGGTCAATGACGAAAGAACTTAATCCTAATTGTTGATGACCACAAATCCATTAACTGACAAAAGATTAAGTAATCAATTACTAAAAACCGTTTTAAGCACAAAAGCAAACTCAAAGAATTGATCAACCGAATGATTAACCATATCCAAATCCAAAGTTAAAAGTATAGAATATCAAAACCTAGCATACAACTCAACCCTACACCCGGAGATGGTTATGAAGCCTTTAGCCTTGCATCGTGATCTTCATTTTCTTGACTATGATGTTGAGGAAGGATTTCATGGATCAATCGTGTGAATAGGATATGTTATGGTGGTGTAAAGTGGCCTCCAAGAACTCCCAAAACTGGTAGAAAAAGAATGTTATTGACCTTATTGTTTTCCCCCTTAAATTTGGCATAAAAAATTACCCAAAAACCCGTTTTCCGTCAAACTCGTTCGTAAGCTACGGTCGGGCAGCCGTAAGCTAGGGCTGGACCGCCGTAGCCTACGGCCAGACTGCCGTAGCTTACGACTGTCTGCTGCTGCCTTATTCCGCCCTTCATGCCTTAGGCTACGGCCTAGCTCCAATTCTTCGTTTTCTCGTTCTTTTGATTCTTGATCGCCCGGTTAAGCTCCCGATCACCTCTCTTCGTATAATATTGATTCTTCCATCCTTAAACACTCCAAATTAGCACCAAATAAGCTCCATTAAGCTCTGCACACCTGTAACCACAAACGTACTCACAGTACTCGTGTTCGCAATATTTAACTAATTAAAACACACGAAATTAAACACTTAATGCACATATTTTTACCCACACATCACATCCCCATACTTATCATTTGCTTGCCCTCGAGAAAACTCTCATACAACACATACACCTTGATCGATGGTTCATCAATTATCAGTATTAATACTAGTGAGGCATAAGGTCATACCCAATTCCCAAGAACTGACACTGTCAAAGTTGATAACCCACCAAACAATTTAATGATACTTTTTTAAAACTATGAAAACGCCCAAACAAGTGTACTTTGTTTCCGGTTAAGGCGCACATGTTCATACCCCTCTTAATATAACATCTCTCCACTTGGTTAAATATCTGGACCAGAAAAAATGTGTTAATATCTCTCTGCCCTCAATAACAAGTATGAACACAATGTAATAAGCTTGGAAGCAAGTCATATCTCCACCCATTACCCACTGGTTGCATAGAGAATAGAACTAAGGGTTTTGATATGTCTTAGGTTAAGGTGTGGAAGTGGATTTATTTAGTGACTGATGGTAGATGAAACCCAATTTATTTAACAAACAAACAGACAAACACTCACTAAAATTTACAAACAATATTGACTCAACATTGACTCTTTTTGAGCTTTTCTTTGATTTTCCATATTTTTTTGTTTTTGACAAATATCACATACGTAAACACTGACATTACATAAATTGAGATGGACCTAAGACATACATACATTGTGTATTATGCTCAACAAATAACTCAATTATAACTCTTATTATATTGGGTTTCATCCATAGGGTTAAAAAAAGGTCAATGCTAACATGGCTTGTAATGTGGGTTAAAAAGAACAAAGAAAAATGGGATATGCAACAATTGGCTCCTAATGGATACTGTAGGGTAAGGAGTAATTTTTTTTAGGCCAATATAATGTGGGTTTTTTAAAGTCCTATTTCACCATACAGGTTGGTGGTATTATGATCTCGAAATGCATGAGACAACCAAGTTATAGATATCATGGGCATACTAGTTACTCTCTATAATGACACTCGTATGACATGTGTATATACTATATATTATATGTGTGTTATATATAAAGCAAATCTCACACATGTACCGGAGGAATTAGGCTGTCGACATGAAACTTGTGTACGTGTCCCCATGACTCGTTATCCCCATCTAAACGTTCCATTTTAATTTTCTATATTTGAAAAACATTTGCGTGGGAAGACTTTCGAAAAGCTTAAAAATTGACCATGACCAAAGACCTCTACTTGGCATTAATAATAACAATTAACAAGATACAATTCTGGCTTTTGCGCACAATCAAGCTACTTTAAGGCTAAAAATTTCAATTTTTCCATCCCCGCACTTGAGATTAACATTGCCCTCAATGTAACTCTTATTTTCAAAAACAGATGCAAAACACGGGATATTCATACCAATCGCGATTTAAAGGACAAACAACTACCCATCTACGGATTCAAATAAAGTTGCACACCATAAAATAACACACAAAAATTTTTAAACATAACACAGACACCAACACCAACCACATGACCTAAAAGTTCAACAGGCCACCAAACCGCCCATAAACACAAATATTAAACAGTCAACAGAAAATAAAAGATAGGAATAGACACATAGACATGATCAGCGGATCCGTTAGTGCTCAATAATAAGGTGGATGCGGGTCACCAAAGATAAATCTCATGGTATCCATAACACACCAGAGAAATTAAACGCATCCGACAAACTACCCACACCAGCATCACGAGTTGAATCAGCATGAGGATCCACCCACCTTGAATGATGAATCTGAGGTGGTGGATAGTGTGTACTCTCGTCAAACTGCCCCAAATTTGTGTAGTCAATCATTGGTGGATTATCCACCACTGGCTCACCACGATGCCACGCCTCATGTGCTCGACTCTGGCGATCATCCTCATATCTGTCATTGATTTCTTTCTGCCAATTATACGCATGGGTTTGATTCCACAACTAATCCGGTCATACAACCTTTGAGTCTCCCTCCTCTGCATCTCTGCATTCCTATTATGTTGATCAAACATTAACTGAAACTCACTACCCCAACTACCATAGACTGGTGGCCTCGACGCTTGAAGCCAGTCAACCATCCCTGCATCATCCTGAACCATCTCGTGTGGAAGCTGAATCGGGGCTTGTATTGGTTGCCTCGATGAACTACCACCCAAATCACTTCCCACTGCACTTAGTGGAACCTGATGACCCCGACTACCCGGAAGAAAAACATACGGTTCCTCAATCACATTCTCTCCATGACCAATCTTCAATGCCATCATCTGCATCTGTGTATTAAAATTTTGGATATAAACATATCCGCCTTACTCATGATAAATCAACCCCTCTTTTTGCAACTACTCTTTATCAAAAGAGCTAAGATTCTTTTCAACCGTGGGTGTATCCGATCGTATATTTCCTTTTGCCTTCAATAAAGTTGTAATCAACGAAAGTGGTACGATCAAATTTGCCTTCGATTCTCTTGCCATCCAAATGTTCATCATAACCAAATACCGGGAAGAAATCTTCGGTGTACCCGTCATCAATGCATATAACACCGGGATTTCCCATTTTCTAATTTGAGTTTTGTCACCTCGCCTCGGCATGACATTATGGATCACTAAACTCAACAACAACCTCACTTGCATCTTCAATTATTTCACAGCATCGTATGGGCAAGTCCTGGTTTAAAATCTTGAGTTTCGTTCTCTCATACAAAGGATGTTTTCCGGGTTTGCATAAAATTCATCCTCTGAGGGATCCACATACTCTCCTAATGGTTTCCAATCGAATGGTGCTATCCTACGCAAGGTTTCCAACGACATAACCACCTCTTTGTTATTTACCTTTCCAATCAACCTCATCAACTTTGTCGAATTACTCACCCAATCAACTCTCAACGATGCAACCCACTCTTGAATACTATCCATGTAAATTTCCTTATCTTCGCCATCGTAGCACTTCAAAGCCGCTTCCCAACCCAAGTTCTCAAACATATATACAAATTTACAATACCAAACGGCCTCAACTGATTCTTCGAAACCTGTTTCTCACACATAAACCCATATCTCTTGTTTTTAAGTTTGGCTATCTCATCATTATATAACTCTTCTTGCCAATACGGATCAATTCCCGATAGCCCCCCCCCCCCAAAGTGGCTTAAGGGGAGGAGCCATACCTTCGTCTTCGTATGTTCTTGCATTGGATCCTCCTCATCCTCGTAATCATGTAAAATCAATCTTATCTTGGGCAAATGCGGTGGGTCAGCCGAAAATAAGGCAGCCTTTCCCTTATTCCTTGACGGGTTCTTCCTCGTATCACCGGTCCTTCCCATCCTATACAATCACAACCAACCAAACAATGCAAGTCAAACGAAACATTCCAAAATAATAAACCCCCCAAACGTCCCCGCACTTGTTGTTGGTTATGGGTGTATGACTTGTTACCTTAATGCTTATGAAAACTACTTCAAACTCTAACTTGCTAAAGGTTTTAGATATGCAATTAACCCAACATGCTTTTGTTAATTCTATAAATGTCAATCACAATATCATCAACTTCCTTCTTGTAAAAATTCAACAAGTCAACATAACCAAATCAATATAACCAATGACACCCATTTTCCAATCCCCTAAAGAAAATATCAATCGTACAAGCATGGAGAAATTACCCGCATAACCATCCCTAACCACAATCAACATTCATAACTTAAAAATTGAAACTCCATCACCTACCTTAGAAATCTTCAATCAAAATAAGTGAAATACATACCTTTTTAGTGATGAAAGAAGATGTACTAAGCTTCAATTACAAGAAAAAAAAACACCTAAACTTGAAAATCCTCAAACTTGGTCCCTAGGGTTCTTCACATTCAACACGAATCCGGAAAAAATCGAGAGGGAATTGATGAAAACCGACACCTCACATGAGTTCCTCTCGAAAAATTAATGAGTTTAGAGTCCGGAATCAAGTGATTTGATTAAGTATTGAGGGAGTTAGAGGGTTAGAGATTTAGGGTTTGTAGGTTTATGGTAAAGAAGAAGAAGAAGAAGAAGAAGAAGGCTAAATATGTGGTGGAGATTAATTTCTTAAAATAATATTTTATTTTTTCGCAAAAAATCGGACCGACCGTAGGCTACGGCCGGGGCGCCGAAGCTTACGGCGGCTTGTGTTGACCCCACGGCGTAAGGCAGAACATGGAGTCCGTAGCCTACGGACTGGCCGTAAGTTACGGCTAGCCATCCATAGGCTATGGCTTCTATAGTAAATACACACACACACACACATATATATAGGGGATGGATCAAGCGAGAAATGATTTATGGTGAGAAGTGCGAGAAGTAGATCTGAACCATTAATGGTGTTTAATCAATGGTGTATAAATCCAAATGGCATATTTGTAATTAATTACACATTATTGCAACATGTATTTAATTCAATAGGGTATAAATGTATTTGGTATTTTGGAATCATTAAATCAGACTTCAACGTTTCCATCAGTTACCACCATCTACGCCTTAATTAATTAAACCGTAAAAATTATTTTGTAATTAGGAGCTCTTATTCAAAACATTTTAAATCTTTAAAACATTCTACCATTTGCTACATTATAAACAATAGTTTTTGTGGTGGACTTTTAATCAATTTTTAACCTCATATCAGTTATTATACCTACACACATACATACCTACATATGTGCATACCAACGTACATACATACATATATACGTATATATGTACCTACACATACCACATATATACAAATGTGCGTACATATAGATGTACGTACATATATACGTACATACATACATATATATGCACACATATACATACATACATACATACGTTCGTACATACATACCTACATACTTACATTCCTACAGATATCTGCATACCTACATACTTACATACTTACATACACACCTACACATACCTGAGTACCTACATACATACATACATTCGTGTGTACATACCTACACATTAATACAAATAGTTGACGAAACTAAGTAATTAGGGTGATGTAAAATTTTGTTTTATAAAAATATATTTGAAGTATTATGGTGAACATATGTAAAAAATATGCAAACTCATGTCAATGGGATGTGTAAGTAAAATATAGTACATTGTCATGTATGATATGTAGTGGTTTTTATATACGAAATAGTTTATTATTTACAACGGTTGGTACAAAAAAACATTAATTTGAAGAATTGTGGGACACTAATGTTAACATGCGGAATATGCACAATACATGCAGTAACTAAAGACAAATAACAAATAGTTACCATAATCAAATGTTTAAGAAAAATAAAAAATAAAATATTACTTGCAGATGTTTGAAGAATACATACACTAACCTCTTGCAAATGTTTAAGTAAAATAAAAGATAAAATATTATTTGAAACCTCCAGCAATTAATAGTTACCAAATTCACACATTTATGGAGATTACAAGTATACCCTTCAATAGAAATTTAAAATAAAATTAAAAGAAAAATTATGATTGGTTATAATGATTTATCGCACTTCTCGCACTAAAAACACTTCTGAAATGAACCTAATCCTATATATATATATATATATATATATTAAACTAAAGAATAAGCAAAAAACGCTCGGGTTGCCTCCCGAGAAGCGCTGAATTTAAAGTCTACAGCCCGACGTTACCTGGCCCTTAACACTCGGCTGAATATAATTGTAGGCTCCTGGACGGATCATACACAGGATGTCGCTATCTGCGCAGGTGCGGAATCCCTGCGTAGTTAGATACGAGCGTAGAATACGTATAAATCAAACACACGAGCAATAACCGAAACACGTTATATTGATAACACGAACACGTGACACGCGGTCACTATTACAGACTCTGACTTGTAAACACGTAACCCTAACCAATCTCGCGAACTCACGAACTCTCGAACTTCTTACAACTGTTACGGTGAACAGTTATATAAACACGACAACTTCGCCTTAGGCGAAGTTGTCCATAACTTCGCTGGTTCAACAAGTTCGCCTGAGCGAACTTGTTGACAACTTCGCTCGTTACATAAACATAATCAAAAACATAATTACATTACAGACTCGATTACAAACGTTAGACTATGAACTACTGACATACATGTACCAACAGACTCCCCCTTGGCAGTAGCTTCATATCTTGATCTTCAAAGCTTGAGTCTTGTAATCTTGTATCTTTACGCGTGTGCTCCTTCTCTAACACATACCGACACCACCCTTTGATATTTCCTTGCTTGATCCTTCCAAGCAGGAATGTAGAAGATCTTCTTTTCGTTGAGCATCTTCAGATCAGCTTGCGATAGATTAACAAGATGCATCGGGTCGTAAACCCTAAGTACTTCTTGTTCATCCTCATCTTCCATTACCGCCTCCGCTGTTTCACAATCTACGAACCACCATTTTAGGTCTTTGAGCACGTCCTTGGGCATAAGCTTCATCGGTACTTCTTTAAGGCACCGGATCGGTTTATATTTCATAACCATCCAAGGCTTTCCATCAGCTCTCAAACCTCTATCCTTGTCTTCGACAAGTTTCCCCTTTTGTGGTTTCAGTAGCTCAAACTTCTTCTCCTTAATGCTCTCTTTCCATACGATCTTTCCGATAACTCTAGCCATGTTATTGTCACTTCGATTTATCGACCCCAATCTGGCTAAGTCTTTAACCTCACATTCAGGCAGTGTGTTTAATGATCTCAAAGTTCTCCTGAAGTACTGAATCCCGTCATACCTTTTGATCACGAAGAGCCGCAGCTGCTCATCATATATCCAGCAGATAATACCTTTCTTTGCTTCAGCGTATCCCTTAATATTGTAACTCTTTTTGAACATTTTAGGGACCGCCGGTTTCTTCGTCTTTACGAACCATTGAGCACAACCTTCCTTCCAATTCGGCTGCTCTTCCCATTCAGTATCTTCCACAATCGTCTCATCACCCATATCGGGCATCTCAACCTCTGGAATCTCGTGTTCAATATCTTCATCTACTATCTCCCCTTCTTCTATCACACTTTCAACAATAATTTGCTCACCGATCTTCTCAATCTCATCACTCGGCAGCACATCTTCTTCCAGCATAAAATCATCATCATCATCTAGCTCTTTCAACGCGTCAATTACATCATCAACATCATCATCATCATTATCTACCACATCATCACCAGCTGCGCCTGTAGACTCCCCCTCAGCTGTGGAAGTACCAAGAGCTATAGAAGTTCTTGGCAGCTCACCACCTGCACCTTCCGGTGCATTGGGATCATCGTCATGATCTTCTCTCCGTTTTGTCCTCAACTCATCTCCCCTACAGCTCATCTCCCCCTGAGATTCCAAGAACGCTTTCATAGCGTCTATGATCTTCCCATGCTCGACCAGGAGGGAGGCCTGTAGTTGGTTTGCTTCCACTAGGCTTTGAATGGTCTTGGACTGCTCAGCTACAATCCTCTCTAGTGAACCTATCCTTTCGGAGTCTAAAGTAGGCGTTGGAGTTGGTGGGACATCAGCAGCAGAAGTGACCGCAGGTGGTACACTTGGTAACCCTGCAGTAGTAGTGACGGTAGACTCAACAAATCGTGCTACTACCACCGATGGAGTAAGCGATTGAGGTGGTAGAGACACAATTGTTGGAGTCGACGTCTGGACGGCAGTAACCTGTGCTGTAGAAGGAATAAGAGACATACCAGACAAGGCAGGTGGAGCAAAGCGTACCAGCCTTGAAGTTTCTCCAGCTCCCGAACCCATACCTGTCCGTTCTCTTCTTGAACGTCTGAGCACTAGCTGAACTGCTTCTTCTTCATCATCTTCCTCGTCATCGTCGTCAACCGTTCTCTTCCTCTTCCCAATCGTTCTCTCCCTAGACACCATCAATCGTCTAGCTTCAGCAAATGTCTCATCAAGATCGGAGTCAGCTACCGAAGTAACTGCTCTAGTAACATCCATGGCCTGAGAACCCGAGACATCCATATCAAACAATCCTTGGCCGCTAAAAGCAACATCAAGGTCGACGTCTTCAGCAGTAGGCACAGCAGGCGCAGCTGATACAGCATGAGGTGCTGCCGCCTGTTGTGGTCTTGGGTCTCTGAACTCGTCCCCACCAGCAGGAACATACTCCGGGTTGACAAGATACCCGAACAGTGGAGTATGCCTGGGACGCAGCTCAGGCTTGCTACGTGCGCTAGAAGTGCGACACTGAGCAAAGATACGCTTCGTCACACATTCAACGTATCTAATAGGGCGTCTCTGAGGTACCAACGGAGCCACATGATTGAGAATCATTTGTAAGAATCGAGGATACATAATAAATCGCTCACGTGCCACAGCCCTCCTTTGACGATCAATCTCGTAAAATATCAGCTGACTAAATGAATATCTTCTGTTGTAAGTCAGGGCAGTCATGGCAGACTGCATCGTCGCGCCCATTCCATCAGTTCCTGCCTTCCTCCCAGACATGCACACGATCAAGACGTGCATTAGGAAGCGCCACTGATCTAGCAAAAATCCTTTTCTCCTCTGCGTGTCCCCCAACGGACCTGAATAACCCATCCTGAGATAAGCCCCATCACGAAAAGGAGCGACGAACTCCGTTGGGTCATCCCTCGTTTCTTCTCCAAACTGCAAAGCCAACCGTATATCTTCTGACGAGAACTGCACAACATGACCATTTACGGTTGCTCGCATCACCGGGGGATCAACCCGGCAATCATACTCTACCGAACGCCAAAAGTCTTCAATGTTAGGTAGTGAAATAGGCAAGGTATTCGTGATTGCATGGAAGATCCTTGAGCGCAGGAGAAATGAGATTATTTCCCTGTAGTCCTCCACGCCACTTGCGTCTGGGTCTAACATGATGTACTGGTTATGCGATGGAAAGAACTGTCTTTGATCATCACCGTCATCACCACCAGCACCGCCAACAGCAGCCATATCTGCACTAAACGAACCAAGTTAGATAACTGTTAAGCAAATCACAAGTTCGCGTTATACCATGAGCGAAGTTGTGATTAAAACTGTATAGGCGAACTTAAAGGTGAGGCGAAGTTGGGAACAACTTCGCTTCATCTGTAAGTTCGTCTAATGTAACTGTTAAACAAATTGATTTAGGCGAAGTTGAAGATAACTTCGCCTTATCACAACATCGCCTCAGGCGAAGATAAGTGTTAGGCGAAATTAAGCTTCAGGCGAAGTTGTGGATAACTTCGTCTAAACCCTAACTTTGCCTGAACTTAGTCGGCGACTGTTAGGATTCCAACACCGGAAATCCTGTGTTTTCGACTAAGATCGACAATCAAGGACATCAAAACACATGATTTTAAGGATGTTTAGATGAGAAGCATGTCCATGCACACGTTAACACAAGTTTTGAAAATTTCGGTTTTGAAGGTCCGACGACCCGAGGTCTCGAACCGGGTAAAAACGATCAAGAACGAACAAGTTTGTGAGAGATATCGACAACACATACCCTCAATGATAATAGAAACTAGAAGCAAAGATCGAAATCGAAAATAAATCAAGTTCGCCGGAAAAACTCAAGTTCGCCGGAGAATCAATTTCGCCGATATTATAATGATATTTACTGTTTAACAATCAACTTATATAGGGTCAGAGTTGGTCAGGCGAAGTTAAGGATAACTTCGCCTAGGCGAAGTTAAGCGCAAGTTCGCCTGATTCAACAACTTCGCCTATATTTTCAGAATCAACCCTTTAAGTTTGAACATTTTGCAATTAACATTTGAAAGTTTCATAAAGAGTTAAACAAAAATGATCAAGTCTAAGTAACCAGTTATAAAATAATACTACTACAAAAATAGAAAAACTTATAAAAATTTAACGAAATAAGGGATCAAATTTCAGTCTAGTCAGGGACCACTATGTTTTTAGAAAAGATCCTAACAGGAATCATACTCACTACGTGACTGTCATATAGATCCGTGTTTAGCCGTATTATGACATAGAGAAACAGGTTGTAAGCATGTAAATAACTTAAATGGTTTTCATCGTTTCTGTGATACGGATTAAGGTTCAATTTAGCTCAAAATTTAAGTGGGCAACAACTCAGAGATAATGAAGCCTTCTATCTATTCTCAAAGCGTATTTGGCTATACCCACGTCACCCCGAATTGACTTCGACCCATAGTGTCTGATTAACTTGTATATACTCGTTGTCTGCTTCCCGTTCTCTTCTTACTCCAGAATTGAGAAGTCTTAATTGTTACAATAACTCATAAGTACTTTTTTTTTTTTTTTAACCACACATACTTATAGACTTCGGAGTACTAAACCATTGCAAGTCTCGAATCTGGATCACTGCAGTGTCTTGAAATGCTTTCTTCACGGGAATCAGAACATTTACGGGCTCGTGTATGACTGGGTAGTCGCTTTTCTGCCTATCATTCGGAAAGAAATGCATGAAGACATTCAAAACTCTTAAGGAGTTTCCACGTAAAATCGAGTAATTTAAGTTAATATCACATACACTTTTACGCACCATAAAAATTACCATGACATACAATGACTGTCCTAAAGTCTTTTAAGCCTAATAACTTCACTAGTTAAGCACACACAATCAGTATATATATCATTTTCCAAGGTTGGATCAACTTTCTGTTAAACATAGCACATTTACTTCATACGAAGTAATAGACTTGAAAAGTAATTTCATTTCCCAAAAAAAATTTTGACTTCAGTCACCCCGATCAAGTCAAAGTCTTCAGGTAAACGGCAATCCTGAAGATCCAATGGATCAACTGGACCGTCCACATACAAGTATGTGTCCTTCTAACTATGTATGACCGACTAATTTTCAGCGACAGAAAGAAAACACATCATAACTGCCCCGGTCACTTTCAGTCATCTGGTTAATGGCGACCCTCATTTTCTAAGTAAAAACGAGGACCAATACATATCCGTGGATATGTCCATCAAACTGAGGTAACCGACTAATTTTAAGCAATAGTGACGTTTTTTTTTTTTTTTTTTTTTTTTTTTTTTAAGACACAATAGAAAAGCATGGTTACTCGGGATTGATCATCCCGTTTAGCTCAATTAGGTTTTGAAATCTGGATTTATCAAACGCTTTTGTAAATAAATCAGCGAAATTCTCGAGCGTATCAACTTTTTCGATCTTAATCAGTTTCTTCTCAGCACAATCCCGTATGAAATGATGACGAATGTCAATATGTTTGGTTTTACTATGTTTCACGGGATTGTTAATTACTGAGATAGCTGCAGTGTTATCAATTAAAATAGGAGTGAGTAAGAAATTCAGACCATAGTCGCGCAATTGTTGCTGAATCCACAAAACCTGTGAACAGCAGTTGGATGCTGCCATATATTCAGCTTCACATGTTGAGATTGCAACTGACGTCTGTTTCTTGCACTGCCAGGAAACTAATCTTCCACCGAGAAACTGACATCCTCCTGTTGTCGACTTCCGACTCTGATTGCACCCTCCATAATCAGAATCAGTATAAGCAACTAGTTCCACGTCTCCTCCCTTCGGGTACCACAACCCTAGCTTCGGCTTGCCCTTGAGATACCGTAGTATCCTCTTTGCACCTTTCAAGTGAGATTCTTTCGGATTTGCCTGAAAACGTGCACAAAGACAAATAGCAAACATTATATCAGGCCTAGAAGCAGTTAAATACATTAATGAACCTATTATCGCCCGATACAGAGTTGGGTCCACATCTGCGTCACCATCTGATTCAGCGCCCAATTTGTGATTGACGCAGATTGGAGTGTCATATGGAGAACTGTCCTCCATCTTGAATCGCTTGAGTACATCATGAACGTACTTCGTCTGATGAATGAACATCCCGTCCTTCTTCTGATCAACCTGCAATCCTAGAAAGAAAGTTAGTTCACCCATAGCACTCATTTCGAACCTTTTCTTCATGACATCCTCAAAATCTTGACACATGGAGACTTTTGATGCAGCAAATATGATGTCATCCACGTAGACTTGAACTAGTAGGAAGTCGCTTCCTTCTCTCTTCACGAACAGTGTGCTGTCAATTAAACCCCTTTCAAAACCATTCTCGAGCAAGTAGTCCGATAACGTTGAATACCAGGCACGAGGTGCCTGATGTAATCCATACAGCGCCTTGCTCAACTTGTATACGTGATCTGGGAAGTCTGGGTCAGGAAAACCCGGAGGTTGCTCAACATACACAACCTCATCCACTTTCCCATTGAGGAACGCACTCTTCACGTCCAACTGAAATACTTTCATCTTTTTAAATGCAGCAAACGCCAAAAACAATCTTATCGCTTCCAACCGGGCGACAGGAGCGAACACCTCATTGTAATCAATACCCTCTTGCTGATTAAAACCTTTAACAACCAGCCTTGCCTTGTTTCTAATGATAATCCCCTTTTCATCCCTCTTGCACTTAAACACCCATTTTGTGCCTATAGCATGCACATTCCTTGGTTTTTCAACCAAAGTCCAGACTTCCATCTCCTCGAATTGAGCCAACTCTTCTTGCATGGCCTCGACCCACGAGCTGTCCTTAAGAGCCATTTGATAATTTTTCGGTTCGATCTGGCTAATAAAGCAGGAGTACAAACATTCGTTCATTATACCCGTTTCATTAATGCTTGTATAAACACAGGTGTGCTCATTCAAGCTACTTCTGGTTTGTACACTGGAGGACACATCACCTATAATATTCTCCAATGGGTGATCTTTGTGAATTCTCGTGGTCGGAACAGCACTGACATGCAAATTATCTTCCAAATTTGAAGAGATCTCATCAATGGTTGTTTCTGGCTGAGAGTGAAATGGATTGATAAACTCATCTTCAGGTAAGGCAGCAGGGGTATCAATAGTGTTTGATGTGGAAGGTTGACTTCTTTCAATAAGCTGTCGTTGCAATAGATTCTCTTCCTCATCAAGTATCATCTTCGACGCAATTCTTTCTTCTTCTTCAAAAATTTCCAAATTAGGGATGTTAAATGACTTAAACAGCTTAACATAGTCGAAAAGCTCAGCAGGTCCATTGCTTGGTTTTGGCAATTGGTAACTAGTAATGTCGGTGTTACACACCACCTCCACCTTGCAAGTCGACGTATTGAAGACCCGTCTGTTGGGAGTCCCAACAACATAACCGACTAAGATTCCTTCATCGGCTACTTCACCAAATTTCGAATTAGTCTTCAAAATCGAACAAGGAGACCCGAATGGTTCAAGACCGCTCAAGTTAGGCTTCCTTCCATGCATAAGCTCGTAGCAAGTTTTTCCAAGTCTCTTAACGGTTAACACCCTATTCAGAACATAGCAGGCTGTAGCAACTGCTTCAGCCCAGAATATCACAGGAAGTTTTGAATCTGCCAGCATAGTTCTGGCTCCTTCAATTAAAGTTCGGTTCTTCCTTTCAGCCACTCCATTCTGTTGCGGAGTATACGGAGAGCTGTATTGATGTTCAATTCCTTTCTGAAGACAGAAGATTTCCATTTCAAAGTTCTTGAACTCTGTTCCATTGTCACTTCTGATGTATTTAACTGATTTACTCATGACGTTCTCAACTTTTGTAATTAGATTCTTCACCATTTGAGCCGTCTCATCTTTCGATTTCAGAAAATATACCCACGAATATCGCGAGTAGTCATCAGTGATCACCAAGCAGTAAGAGGTACCTCCTAGACTTTTTACATTCACGGGACCGAAGAGATCCATGTGAAGTAGTTCTAGAGTACCGGCAATAGACTTGACCTTCTTGGTGAGATGGGATTTCTTGTGTTGCTTTCCCTTCTTGCATGCTATACATTTGTCTTCAAAGTTAAAACTTTTTAAGGGAACGCCCATCACAAGCCCATTCTTGACAATGAAGTTCATCTTCCGAAGATGAATGTGCCCCATTCTCCTGTGCCACAATTCAGATTCTGATTCGCTTGCTTTTGTCATTAAACAAGATTCTCCCGTGGCCATTTCAGTAGACCTCATATCCATCACATATGTATTTGTTTCACGTGGAGCTTTCATTACTATCCATTCGTCTGGTATCTGGAAACCAGGCTTCAACACGATCGCTTCATTCTTCGTGAAATGGACAGTGTAATCTTTATCACAAATCTGCGACACACTCAGCAGATTGTGCTTCAATTCCTCCACAAAATTCACATTCTCAAGTGTCATCCTTCCATTTGACACTGTACCTCTACCAGTAATTCTTCCTCCGCTTTCACCAGCAAAACTAACTCTCGCTCCCTGAACAGGTTTTAAGTCTTGCAACAAGTGTTTGTTGCCCGTCATGTGCCGGGAACAGCCGCTATCTATAATCCAAAGACTGTGGGCAGCCCTGTTCAACTGTTCCTGCACAATAAAACAGAGAATTAGAATCTTGGGACCCAAGACCAATTGGTCTTGGATCTATACGTCCCGTACCCTGGCTTTCCTAAGTTAGCATCAGGATAATTCCTGTAAGTCCTGTTAGGAAATCTCCTTGAAGATTGAGTGTGATGCCTTCCAAACCTATGTGAATTGAAAGTGTTATATCTTGTGGTTTGGTTGAAAAACTGAGGTTTGTTTTTATGAAAACTTGAATTAGTTACATTTTGGCATTTTGAAAAGTTTTCATTTTTAGCAGTATCAAACTGATGCTTATTCTCAGTTTTATTTGGCCTCACACCTCTGTATCTCGGCGTCAGAGGGCAATCTGCAACAAGATTTCCTAATTTATTACATCTAAAGCAACACCTACTTTCCATTTTCTTTTCAAATGTTGGTTTGGATGTAGAGGCAGTGTTACCAGCCGTTCGTCTCACATAAGGTGGGACATACGGGTTGAGTGGAGTACTCTTTTTAGAAGATTTATTTTTATCTCCACCGGTGGGTAACACTACCTTCTCTTTCGTCTTACCTGATTCGGACAACTTATCCGAATCCGATGAGACTGGACTCATAACAGAAATATTTACACTAGAAACAGGCGAACTCGTTTCGCCATTACTAACAGTTGGTTCTTTACATGTAACCCTGATAGGAACTGTCTGAGGAACTTCAAAATCCACAGATTTCTGAATACTAGGGTTGAAAGTGTAGTTGTGGTTATAAGGTGGTGGCACCTCGTGATAACCAATTCCTCCTCTCTTTGGAGAGGTACCTTGATCACTAACAAGGTGATCAAGAATAGCTGAGGAATTTCGGAACTGCTCGAGTTTTCGGTTCAGTTCCACCACTCTCACCTGGTGGTCAGCAATCTGCTTTTCACGTTCAGCAATAAGTTTAGTCTTTTCTTCTAAAACCTCATAACTTAGGTCAATTACATCAATTTTTTCAGCAAGTTTAGTTTTTAAGCTTTTGATATCTTTTTCACATGCTTTTATTTTAACTTTGTAACTGTTTTCTCTTGCCTTAGTAAAATGATGATCTTCTTTAAGATTTTTAAATTCAGCATCTAAACGAACATACTGATCAGTTATGGTCGCAAGTTGCTCAGACAAATTCTCACATTTTGTACAAACAGGTTTAGGACTTACCTCGGAGGGTTGACCATCGTTATCTGCCATGAAAGCTTTCTCCTCACCAGTAGCTTTCTCCTCTCCAGTCATCTTCTCACAATCTTCATTTTCTACCTTAGCCATATTCGCCTGCTCACCAGTTTCATTCGCATGCAGGTTCCAGTTGTATTCACCGGCTTCTCTAGACAACATGGCATTGACTTCTTTACTAATTCCAGTAGGCTGTGCAGACCGGCCTTGACCCCGTTCAACTCTCTCGTTTCTGCATTCTCTAGCAAAGTGCCCATACTGTTGACAGTTATAACACCTTACTTTAGACCTGTCGAATCCGGGCCTACCACCAACAAACTTTCTCCCCGTCTTATTCATGAAACGCTTGACTCGCCTCACTATCATGGCCATTTGCCATTGCAAATCCATCTCTTCCAGATCATCAGCATCGATCTGGTCATAATCCTCATCCAAAACAGCAGGGTCCACAATCTTCCCTTGTATGTAGTTCCCATATGAAGCAATAAAAGATGCATAGACTGCAAACTGCTCTTCAGCAGATTTGACACTCATTGGCATCTTGGAATAGTTATTGCTTGAGGCACTTGGAGAGAAACTACTGTTGGATGTTTGAGGTTTCGAAGCACTTGAACCTCCAGCAACGAAGCAAACATCACCGTTCATGTTTACTGAAACGTTTCCTTCATGAGAAGAGCTAGAACCTGACTCTCCTTTGGAGTAGTAAGCAGCAGATTCAGGCTTCGAACTTGAGCCTGAGTTAAGTTTGGCACCATACATACCAGGGTCTTGTATCTGATCTGTTGGTGTCTCTTTACGTACCATATTAAGCTCAAAGGTTCTGAGCTTGTTTACTGCTGTCTCCAAATCACAATTAGGAAAGTCTCTGTCTTCCCTCATCAGAACTGTGTACATTTCCCACTTTGGTGGGAGAACATCGAGAAGCTTTTCAACTATCTCCTCTTCTCTGTAAGCAATCGAATAGTTGTTTAGCTCTGTCATTAGATGATAATATCGAGTGATAATATCATCCAGAGATTCGTTCTTCAAATATTTGAAGACAGAGAACTGAGTCTTCAACAGTTTAATCTTCGAGGCACGAATGCCTACGTTCCCTTCGAATCTATTTTCAAGAGCATCCCAAAGCTCTCGAGCCGATGTATACTTTCTGAAAGTATGAAGGATCTCCTGTGGAAGAGCCATAGTGATAGCTGCGTGAGCCTTGCTTTCGGCTTCGTACATCTTCTTCTCCTCTTCATCCATCTTGCTGTACTTCTTAACCACATCACGACCTTCGTACACCATGGTCGGTGGGATATATCCATCCTGGATGCACACCCACATATTTGCATCCTGGTATTTAATATACTGAATAAACCGGTCCTTCCATGCAACAAAGTCGGTTCCTTTTAACAGCCTTGGGGCCTTAGTGGCTGACCCCGCTTCGACTTCCATTTTCACCAATTCAGAGATGTTAATTTGCGACATCTTCTCAAAAACCCGAAAAATTCAAAAATTTGTCCAAACAGTACTAAAGGCGAAGTTAAGAATAACTTCGCTTAAGTGTTAACTTCGCTGGAAAAATTCTTAAATTCGTGTGACTCGGCGAAGTTGAGAATAACTTCGCTTAAGGCAAGCGAACTTAGCAGGTAAGCTAAGTTGAGGATAACTTCGCTGAGGCGAACTTATGAGGCAGGCGAAGTTGTGAATAACTTCGCTTAACCTTATATCTTCGCCGAAACCCTACTTTCAGTGACGGCAACTTCGCCTGAAGAACAGTAACTTCGCCCGATGAACACTGAAAATATTCAGATCTGATGTCGACGATTCTGCAGTTTCCGGTCGTTGTAAAGGCTTGAAAATGACTGTATATAGTGATTAGAACTCAATACGAACAAAAACTCGTCCCGTGAATAGGTCAAACGAGACGTTTTCTACACCCGCGTGAAATCCTGAACCTCACAATCGAGCCGATGGCTCTGATACCAATTGTAGGCTCCTGGACGGATCGTACACGGGATGTCGCTATCTGCACAGGTGCGGAATCCCTGCGTAGTTAGATACGAGCGTAGAATACGTATAAATCAAACACACGAGCAATAACCGAAACACGTTATATTGATAACCCGAACACGTGACACGCGGTCACTATTACAGACTCTGACTTGTAAACACGTAACCCTAACCAATCTCGCGAACTCACGAACTCTCGAACTTCTTACAACTGTTACGGTGAACAGTTATATAAACACGACAACTTCGCCTTAGGCGAAGTTGTCCATAACTTCGCTGGTTCAACAAGTTCGCCTGAGCGAACTTGTTGACAACTTCGCTCGTTACATAAACATAATCAAAAACATAATTACATTACAGACTCGATTACAAACGTTAGACTATGAACTACTGACATACATGTACCAACAATAATGGTGTAGTAGTTATAAAGCTCAGCACCGACTCATGTATGCTCTTATTCAAGTCCGCAGCTTCTAAATATGGTTTCAACTGATGCCCATTCACTACCTGCCTTAGATGATCATCAAAATCTTCAATTTCGACCTCGCCAAACTGACCTACACGCTTTACCTGAAACAGTCCCATCCATTTACGCTTTAACTTACCCGGGAACAGTTTTGCTCTCGAGTTGTATAACCAGACCCGCTGTCCTTCTTCATAAGTCTTCCTCTTGATCTTGGCATCTTGCACTTGCTTCATTCTGTCTTTATATGTTGACGCACATTCATACGCTTCATCCCGCAGCTCCTTTGGCTCACATATATTCAGCTTTCTTTCCATACCTGCACACTCATAATCTAGATTAACATTTTTCACGGCCATAATGCAAGATGGGCAAGTTCCACATCTAAATGACATCTTTTCCCGTAAACCAACCGACAGGGTGTGGTACCAATAGGCGTTTTAAAAGCAGTACGGTTATCCCATAAAGCATCATTTAATTTTGTTGGCTAGTCTTTTCTAGTCGAGTCTTACCGTCTTTTGTAAAATGTCTTTAATTTGCCTATTGTACACCTCAACCTGACCACTCGTTTGAGGATGATATGGTGTGGCTATTCGGTAGTTTATGCCATACCGTTTAAGTAATTTTCCAAAATTAAAGTTTTTAAAATGTGAACCCCCGTCACTTATAATAATGCGAGGAACGCCAAATCTCTAGAAAATATTTCTTTGGACATATTTACAAACAACGACATGGTCATTTGTTTTGGTGGCGATTGCTTCAACCCATTTTGAAACATAATCAACTGCCACCAAAATATAATAATTCCTGAAGGAATTAGGGAACGAGCCCAAAAAATCAATCCCCCAAAGATAAAATATGTTGACAACAAGGATTGGTTGCATGGATATCTCGTTCTTTCTGGAAATGCTACCTAACTGTTGACATCTCACACAGTTCTTAGCATATTCTGCTGCATCTTTAAATAAACCAGGCCAATAAAAACCACAAACTAAATATTTATGACCCGTTTTCTGCCCGCTTAAATGTCCACCGCATGCGAGTGAGTATGTGTGTGATAACACACTTCGAATCTCCTCATCTGGAATGCATCTCCGATAGACTTGATCAGCTCCAATATTAAACAAGTCCGGGTCTTCCCACACTTATTGTTTCACCTTAGACATAAATTGATGTTTCTTCTTCTTGGGCCAGAATTCTGGAATGGTACCTGCAACAAGAAAATTAATGACATCAGCATACCATGGTAAGGTAGAAATATCAAATAATTGCTTGTCCATAAATGATTCATTTATAGCCCTCATATTCTCTTCCTCTTGATCCGTCAGTCTAGATAAGTGATTGGCAACCACATTCTCGCTTCCTTTTTTATCACGTATCTCCACGTCAAACTCTTGGATCAACAAAATCCATCTAATCAAGCATGGATATGCATCCTTCTTCTCCATCAAATACTTAACAGCGATGTGATCTAAAAACACAATAACCTTGCTCCCACAAATATAAGATCTAAACTTATCCAATGCATATACCACTGCAAGCAACTCCTTTTCTGTAGTTTTGTAGTTTATTTGAGCATCAGAAAGGGTTTTTCTTGCATAGTATATGGCACCGGGTTTCTTATCCACCCGTTGACCCAGAACAGCCCTAACTGCATAATCACTTGCATCACACATAATTTCAAATGGAAGTGACCAATCAGGTGATAGAAAAATTGGGGCTTCAACCAATTTGTTTTTAAGAACGTTCAATGAATTTAAACAATCTTCATCAAAAACAAATGGTACATCTTTTAAAAGCAACTTACACAACGGTTTTGTGATGACACTAAAACTTTTAATGAACCGTCGATAAAATTCGGCATGTCCCAAAAATAACGGGATTCCTTTAACATTTGTAGGAGGTGGCAAATTAGATATGACATTAACTTTAGCCTGGTCAACCTCAATCCCCCTACTCGAGATGACATGTCCTAAAACCGTTCCCTCTTGAACCATGAAATGGCTCTTTTCCCAACTTAAGACCAGATTGGTTTCCACGCATCTTTTTAAAGCCTTTGTTAATTCGTTTAAACATGAATCAAAAGATGAGTCGATAATAGAAAAATCATCCACAAAAATTTCAAGTGAATCCCCGGCAATATCAGAAAAGATTCTCATCATGCACCTTTGAAAGGTGGCCGAGGCATTACACAAGCCGAAAGGCATTCGCCTAAATGCGAAAGTACCGTATGGACATGTGAGAGTGGTCTTGTGTTGGTCATCGGGGTGGATAGCAATTTGATTGTACCCTGAGTAGCCATCTAAAAAGCAATAAATTTTCTGGCCTGGAAATTTTTCGATGATTTGGTCAATGAACGGTTGAGGGAAATGGTCGTTAGATGTCGCGGCGTTTAACTTCCGGTAGTCAACGCAAATTCGCCATCTTGTTACCGGTCGGGTAGCAATTTCTTCGCCCTCCTCATTACGGGTTATTTGAATACCCGCCATTTTTGGAACCGTTTGTGTTGGACTTACCCAAGTACTATATGAAATCAGGAAAATAACTCCCGCATCCAACCACTTCAAGACTTCTTTCTTTACAACTTCCCGCATATTTGGATTCAACCGTCTTTGTGCATCATGTGCGGGTTTCACCTCGGGATCCGTGATAATTTTATACATCACGATGGACGGACTAATTCCCTTCAAGTCCGCAATCATCGACCCAATTTCCGCTTTATACTCTTTCAATACTTCCATCAAATCCTTTTCCTATTTGTCTTCTAATTTTGAGGCTATCATGGTAGGTAAAGTATTGTTGTCTCCTAAAAACACATATTTGAGGTGTTTCGGGAGTTTCTTCAACTCAACCGCCGGTGGACTCTCAAGTGAAGGCCTCAACTTGGAGTCAATGACGTCCGGTAGTTTCTCCACATGTTGAGACCATGGCGGTTTACCGATACTAGCAGCATAAATTTCAACCTCTCTTTCTTCCTTATCCAACTGTTGTGAATGCTCAACTGCTATCCTGCAACAAATAACACACTCCTATGTGGCATCTTCTTCATTTTCATGAGGATTCAACCCGTCAAAGATTTCGGTCGCGAAGCATTCATCACTCACCAAAGGGTTAGACACGTTTGAAAAAACAATCAACCTAAGATTTTTATTCCCAAAAGCCATGTAGACTACTCCAGTTCTATAGCTTATTAAAGCGTTTGCAGTTGCCAAAACGGGCCTACCGAGAATCACGTTCGGTTGCCGTTTTGGGTCAGGTCTGATATAATCTAGAACCAGAAAGTCAACCGGGTAATAAAAATCATCGATCATAACAATCACATCAGTAACAATTCCCCTAGGAAGCTTAAGTGTCAAATCGACTAACACCACGGTGGTGTCGGCTTTTCTAAATGGACCAAAATCATATTGGTCATATAGGCTTCCACGAATAATACTCACCCCCGCTCCAAGATCTAATAACGCCCTCGTCTTTTTAAAATCGCCCACTTGAATGGGTATTATTGGCATTCCTAGGTCTTGTAGCTTGGGTAGGAGGATTCCCATCAAAATTGAACTCACATTAGCCGTTAAATCTACCTGTTTGGGCATCTTATGAGTTCTCTTTTGAGTACACAATTCCTTCAAATACTTAGAATATGTGGGGACTTATTTAATAACATCAATGAGGGGTAAATTAATTTTTACTTGTTTAAAGACTTCCCACAATTCCTCTTGTTATGGGCCCCTCTTTTTTGGTGATGATGTTGCGGGATTCACCAATGCCTGTGGAAACAAAACGGTTTTACCCGTGGGCCCCGTCTCCTTGGTGATTGGTGTTTCTTTTTCTTTTACCGATTCATTTAAATTTTTATTAATAGTATTTTTCGGTTTATTTATTGGTATAATCTCCACCTCATCATCATTGTTACCAATTTCTCCCAAGTTTTCCACCATTCCTTCAATGAATGATAATGATGGATTTACCCCGTTATCATAAACCTTACCATTACTAAGGGTACTTACTTAGTTAATGTGGGTGTTCTTCCCACTTGAAGAACTGTTATTCTGATGGCTAGGATTCTTCAAGGTGTCACTCGGTAACTTGGATGGATTTCGCTTTAGGCTAGCCATTTCTTCAGCCAGTTGATTCACCTGTTTATCTCTTGCAGCATTTGCCTTCTCTTGAAGCTACAACCTCTGATTCAACGCCTTATTCTGAGTCTCTTGATCTTCCTTCATTTGATTTACAGTCTTGGTTTGAGCTTCTTGATCTCTCTTCATCTCTTTCAAAAAATCCATAACATCTTTCATAGAATCTTCTTTGTTACCCGAGGAATTTCCTTGCCCTTGCTGATAACTCTTTTGATAACCCTTATTATAACCCCCAGAGTCTCTTTGATTGTACCCACTCTGACCACTGCCCGAACTATTCCCGTACTGTTTCTTGTTCGATTGATAACATGTCTTCTGAGAGCTACCCTGAAAATTCAGCATCTACTGCGTGTTCGGGTTTCCATAACTGATGTTTGGATGATTCCTGAGGCTTGGATGATAAGTATTTGAACTCATATTGTTGTATTTCCTTTCACCATGCACATAGTTGACCTCATCTTCCTCAGTTTCTTCATCCTGCGCGACCCCACAACTCGCAACCTCATGCACTAACTCCCCACAACCTTCACACACCGGATATGTTTTTCCCGAATTCCCTGCTCCTTGTACACCTGCAACCAACAACCTATCCATCTTATTTTCCAGCCTATTCATTCTGTCAACTAAACCATGACTTTCAAATGCTTTTACTACCGCTCTTTTTGGCATCATGTTTGATTGTGCTCGCCTCTTCAAATTATTTGCATGTCTCTCCAAATGCCCCCAATCCACATTCACCTCCTTTGCAAAAAAAGGCCCATTCGTGGTGGCTTAGAGATCAGGAACATCATCATTTGAGAGACTATCGTGGAATGCCTTTATTAATTCCCATAAGTCTATTCCATGATGCGGACAAGTCCTCAGTAATCATTTAAACCTTTGGAATGCTTCATAAAAGGTTTTGTCGGTGATTTGCTGAAAAATTCGAATGTTATTACAAGCCTCGGTGGTTATCTGTGGCGTAGAGTACTCATCTAAAAACTGTTGAGCCAAGTCCCCCCCCCAAGTGAAGATACTAGCTGATGGCAACGATAAAAACCATGGTTTCACTACATCTTTCAAACTGAACTGGAAAACCACCATCTTCACTTCTTCCGCAGTAAAAACCTTGACTTGAGATGAGTGCACATATCGAGTTGAAATCACTCAAGTGCATGTATGGTTCTTCTATAGCCTTTCCATGAAACTCAGGTAACCCTGTCAAACTATTCTGCCACACTAAAAAAGTCCTTCCACGTCTGACCGGATTAATGATCGGTAGAGGATTCGTAGCCACTTGTGGGATGAAGTGGCTTTGATCTCCCCTGACTGGTGGTGGGACAAATGCTCTTGGGACTCCGTCATCAAAATCATAATAAGAACGTTCACGGTTTGGTGGCCGTCTTGGTGCTCGATCTCTCTAACTTTCTTGATGATTCTGTCTAATTTCTTGGTCATCACAGAGATCTTGTTGTTGATACTAACCCCCATGTTCATCTCTAAAATCTTCCTCATCCTCATAAACGAAACCAAAATCATCCCCTATCTGCCAATTGTCCACCCGTGCACGAGCTCAATTAATCTCATGTCTTTCCTCTATAAAATTAGTTTGTCCTTGATGGTTTACTAGGTCGGATCTGATTGATAAGTTGTCATCCATGTTAAATTACCACTCGGGGTTACAATTGACATCTCCTTGGTTGAACATATTGCGGTTTCTGTCATGGTTAACGTTTTGGTTTTGTGGAACTGGTTGTTTCTGGTTATTTGGTAAACATTCGGGTCTCTTCTGTTTCGGGGTACTCATGGTTTCTACTTTTGGTGTTATGATTTCAGGTATTCGGTTTAGTTTCGGTTTCTGAGCTGCTCTGTTTCGTCTTGCTGTTTTCTCGATTTCTGGATCAAACTGAAGTGGCTCTTTCTCACGGGAGTATCGCTTATGCATTAACTTTTCGAGTTATCTGCATAGACAAAAACACCAACACCCCGTGTAAAATCAACAAAGAAATAATTAAAAACAAAAATTAAAAACTAAGCTAACTAGCACTTTGGCGTTGATTCCCCGGCAACGGCGCCATTTTGATCGATGTCGAATGGTCAATAAAAAACATTTGTAAAATATCTTTACTAGATAGGGCAAGTAAGGTGACTAGTCCACAGGGAATCAGTGCAAAGTGCAAGTGAAACTCAAATTTTATTATAAAATAATTAAAGTGGACAAACAATGTCAAGCGGTTTAAATGAGTAGTTTGTAAACAATGATATGAAAATAACCAAACTCCAGGGTTCGGGTTTCGAAGCAAGTAAGGAAATTGGTAAACTTATTTGGACTGTTTCTTGTTAAAAATGAAAACCAAAAGACTTAACGATTGCCTATGTTGATCGTCAGAATTGAATCCGAACAATTGACACAACTTAATGAAAATCTAGTTGATTACCGGTTTGAAGTTTTGAGACACAAAATCAATAATATGGTTAATGATAAACGGGTCAACGATGAAAGAACTTAATCCTAATTGTTGATTACCACAAATCGATTAACTGATAAAATATTAAGCAATCAATTACTAAAAACCGTTTTTAAGCACAAAAGCAAACTCAAAGAATTGATCAACCGAATGATTAACCAAATCCAAATCCAAAGTTAAAAGTATAGAATATGAAAACCTAGAATACAACTCAACCCTATACCCGGATATGGTTATGAAGCCTTTAGCCTTGCATCTCGATCTTCATTCTCTTGACTATGATGTTGAGGAAGGACTCATGGATCAATCGTGTGATTAGGATGTGTTATGGTGGTGTAAAGTGGCCTCCAAGAACTCCCAAAACTGGTAGAAAAAGAATGTTAACGACCTTAGTGTTTTCCCCCTTAAATATGGCATAAAAAATTACCCAAAAACCCGTTTTCCGTCAGACCCGTCCGTAAGCTACGGTCGGGCCGCCGTAAGCTAGGGTTGGACCGCCGTAGCCTACGGCCAGACTACCGTAGCTTATGGCTTGGCCGTATGTTACGGCCGTCTGCTGCTTCCTTACGTCGCCCTTCAGGCCGTAGGCTACGGCCTTGCTCCAATTCTTCGTTTTCTAGTTTCTTTTTATTCTTGATCGGCCGGTTAAGCTCCCGATCACCTCTCTTCGTATAATCTCGATTCTTCCATCCTTAAACACTCCAAATTAGCCCCAAATAAGCGTCGTTAAGCTTCGCACACCTGTAACCACAAACGTACCCACAATATTCGTGTTCGCAATATTAAACTAATTAAAACACATGAAATTAAACACTTAATGCACATAATTTTACCCACACATCATGTATGTGAGCGATAGAAAGAGAGAATGCAGGCTCCGCCATCCCCATGTCGCCCTTTCATTGTGATGTAGCCCCCCCCCCCCCCCCCGATATTGCCCCCCACCTGTGTTTCCCCCCACGTCGCCTTTTGCTGCCCCCATTATAGCCCACAGTGGGTGGTCTTAGGCCATGCCTCTAAATATAAACTCTGAGAATTTGATATTAAAACTAATATGCATATATTGAAAATAAATACAAGAAGGGATAATCTAGAGTGTGAATATTTATATGAACTTTCTCTTTTTCTTTGTGGATGGAACTATGGAAGAGAATAAATGAAAATAAGGTGTTATGTTAATAAAAGTTATCAAGATATTGTGAAACAATATCCCTAAAACATAATGTCAACTAAACAAAGAAGTAACAACAATATGCCTTAATGGTTGCTCAACCTCCCCACCACCACCATGTTTCACAAAGTCCACCGGAGTTAAAAACCAACCATGACACACACATGATACTATCCTAATTACCTTTTCATCTTCTCCATAACTATATAATAACCCTCGTCAATAACCCTCGTATCCTTTATTGGAAAAATTGGTGCAGTTTCAATTATGTAAACTTTACTTTATAATTGTTCATTATAACATCATTTCATGTCCTTCCTATAATTTGGCTCTAGCTTCTTGCTAGTTGCCTTGGGTGTTTTAATACATCAATCGTTCAGAAAAAAATTAATGTCACACCCCAACCTACAGCGGAAATGTCGGGGCGTGGACTGATTTTTACAGCTCGCAAGGTTACTATCACGCACAATTATAAATTTAAATATCTATTTATTTAATTCAAATAACACCATTATTCATTACAAAAAGAAATTCAAGAAAACAAAACATCAAATAATTCAAATGAACATTTAAAGTCTCAAAATAAACTCTTCTAGCATAAGTCCTTAAACAATTCCTCTAAGTCCACACTTCACATCAAACGGTGACCTGCATATGCGTTGAAAATAATATAGTTTGTCAACACGAGGTTGAGTGAGAAACACACCAGTTCAATTATACATATATAATAAAATACGTAGCTGCAACGCGTCAAATGAGATTAACAAATCAACCAATAAGCAAATAAAATGAGATGTCGAAAAGCACAAGGCTATAACGACTAGCGTATGATCATACTATTTCTGAGATTATGCTGGACCTCTCCGAATGCAGTTCACATTGAGCACATATACATATAACAAGTATGGCATGAGATTAGTTAACACATAGACAACGATTGCAGTTTTGTGTATAGATAAAGTGTGAAAATATACTAAGTTACGCATATGTCCCCAAAACAATATCAAAACGAGTAAAAATGGGGAATGTGGTACTCACCTCAAAGATGAACGAGGATGATTAAGGTAGTGAAAACGAGAGAAGGAATTACACACGAACGTTAGAGCCTATGTGGAAACGAGAGCAAACGGGCTCGTTAAGTACAAAGTTTAACTAGATAATTAATAACAAAGAAATATTACATTAATATTTTTTTTATAAGGATTTATTATTAAACTATTATTTTTTATTTAAGAAACATAATTCAATAAATTATTATTTTTAGTTTTATAACGAAAATTACTTGATTTATATATATTTATCAAAACGTTAGTTGTTAAGTTATAATCTCCTTTATTTATATATGAATCTTTATATCTATACGAAAAACTTGCATTAGTAATAAATATATTTGAACGAAAAAGTGGATTAACAAGTATTATAAGGTTGGTTTTTAGTTTAAACAATCATTATTAATCATTAATATTAATAATATAATTTGTTTCTTAAAAAAATGATAATAAACCCTAATAAAAAAAAGATACGGGTCAGCGTGGATCGAACCCGCGACCCGAGTTTAATAGACATACAACCCAACCATGCGAGTTTCAAGTACAGATTGCTTATAACCCAGAACGTTTAAGTATAAACATAATCCGATTTTTGCCCTTTTAGCCAAGAACCCTAGAAAAATCAATTAGCCCAATTCGTTTACAGTTGATTAAAACAGGTTTGGGGTTAATAATTCCCATGTAATCGAGATTCAAAACATGTATATAATTACCTTAGATGATTAACAGAAAAGGGAGAATGAGCGAGAACAGGGCCGGCGGCTATAGGGGTGATGAACGAGTACAAGCAAGTAAAATGAATTCAATTATTTATAGGGGTATTGTCGGTCAACTAGTAAGGAAGGTATTCATACGATTAATTGCAATAATATCAACGTTTACGTGGTCATGGCTGTCAATGAGTGTCGGTTAGGTCTAGAAAAGGAAAAAACGAGTCAGCAGCGAGTAATTAACTTAATTGTACTGTCGGTGAGGCCGCGAATCATGCACTGAATTGATTTCCTTAATCAAAAGTTGATTATAAACGAGTATGGACAGTTAATCAGTTGATTGATTGATTGATTGATTGAGGGTTCGATAAAATTGGATATGGGTCGGGTTGGGGATGGATAATCCATCTAGTAACATGGGTTATAACAATATTTATAAATAGACCCTCGAGTTTGGAGATGGACACAGAAATGGTTAGAACTTTATATTTCGGGTTAAAAAGGTCAAAGTCACAAAAATGTAGTTATAAATGAATAGTTAACTTGATAAGTGCGGGAATTTTTATTAATGATAAAGCCCGGACCCATAAATGGGTCGGGTAACGGTTACAAAATAAAAGTGAAAAAAAACCCGAAATGTTACAGTCTCCCCTACCTTAGGGAATTTCGTCCCGAAATTAAGAAATACCATAACAACACCATTAAATAAAAATACATAATACAGAACCTTAGACAGCTAAAGTAACGCTCCAAATGAAAATTAGATAAGGACACTTATATATAGGATGTACCAGCGAAATATCCACCATGTCCTTATCATCTTTAAATTTGTGTCGTTATCCCAACTACTTACAGTTCTATATTATGACACACAGCTATTCGGATCATGATTTCCATGCGAGGACTTTGGTAATTATGTATGCATCCATAATTACTTAGATCGTCGGATGGTCCACATGACTGGTCTCATTTTGTGGGTTACAAAATGTTTAAGTAAAACATGATTTTTTGGAGGGAACAAAGATTTTTTTTTATTTTATATATATATATATATATATATATATATATATATTGTATAAGACGATTCAAAAAGTTGCAATGAAATTTTAGTAAGACATCGCAAAAATATAAGTATTTGAAGAAGACATCGCTTATGAAGGTAGAAAAAAAATAATATAAATGTAAACTTTAATAAACAATCTAAGTAAGCAAAATGAACTTTATTCATAAGATAGCTCATAAAAGATAAATAGTTCAAATGCGAGATAATCCAAGGACATCAAGAGGCGTTACAATAATTAAGAAAAGACAAATTAATCAAGATAGACAGAAGGAACGGCAAAAGTCTTCACGATCGTTGAGTAGCTTAATTGGCTTGGCTTGAAGCACTATGAGGAGTTGCATGAGTAGGAGCAGTTGAGGTAGACTGGTTTGGAATAGCTTGGATAGGTTGAGCTTGTATAGAAGGGGCTTGAGCAAGGTAGGTTTGGTACACTTGAGCTTGGGGGTGCGAAGCTTGATACAGTTGAGTCAAGTAAGGTTGACTTGGATTGATGGAAGGGGTTTGCAGGACATGAGGTGGTTGAGTTTGAACTTGGTAAGCATGGGTCAAGTAGTAAGGTGTAGTCATAGCTTGGGCTTGATGGGCGTGGATAATTTGAGGGCATGTATTATGAAGATGGTTTGGGTCTCCACAATGATAGCAAGCACGGGAGTTGGGAGTACTAGGTTGAGCATGTGAGGTGGCTTGTGCATTAAGCGGGATACGGCAAGTGTTAGCAAGGTGGTCATAAAGGTTGCATTGAGTGCATAGTCGGCAAGGGGTTTGGGGAGAGTGATGAAAGTTACACTTGGCACATAGGGGATAAGCACCAATGTAAGTCTTTTTGTTTGGGGCGGTTTGGTTTTGGTTAGGAGGGGATTGGTTATTGGGTTGGTTATTGGGTTGGCTAACGACATAGGCTTTATGCTTGTTGTTGTTGTAGGAAGGCTTAGTCTCAGCTTCAACATCAGAAGAGGAGTCGGTCTTAGTATTTTTGGAAGTAGGCTTGGAATCCTTGCGAGACAAGGTTCCATACCTAACATGACTATCGGTGAGAGAGGCAGCTAGGTCCATCGCCTCACCAATGGTTAACGGGTCACAACTCATCATGGCACCACTGAAAAGGATCGAAAGACCGCGAATGTACTTCTGAATACCGCGAGTCTCGGGGGTTACCAAATGGGGCACAATAGGGCTAAGCTCGCGAAACCGGTTAGAGTAGGCGGAGTTATCGCCACCGATTTGCTTAAGATCCCAAAACTCCGCTTCTAACCTCTGCAGTTCATGTTCTGGGCAAAATTCCTTTTTCATCGCCTCTTTCAATTCCTCCCAAGGCATGCCACAACCAAATCCGACCCTTGGTCGTTTCTCAGGGCATTCCACCATACAACAGCTTGATCCACAAAGCAGATTGAAGCAAATTTGGTCCGTTTGATATCTGGACATTCACAGTGGATAAATATGTTATCCATTACTTCAAACCATTGGAGCAAGGCGGTGGCATTTTCCTCACCACGATAAGATGGAGGTTTGGTGCTCAAGAAGTTACGAAAATCATAGTTGTTGGGTGTGGCCGAAGTGGCTGAACCATTAGAATTAAGGCTTTGGATCTGGGTGATAATTGCAGGCATTAGCAAACTCTTTCGTGATTCTAGCAGCCAGGCGGCGGTCGCGTGAGCCAAATGAACGTGGATGACGACGGTGATTCTGAGTGACGACATTCTACGGGAAAATAAGAGTAAAGGTTTATGAGTTGGGGGATCATATGTGTAAATATTTGTGGGGAAACGAAGTTAGTTGAAAACATTAAGTTTCTGTTAGGTTAGTCTCACAAAAATATAATGAAATGCATCTAGGGACGTTGGCCTCCCATGAGCTTTCCATGGCAATTTGAATGGCCCAACAATAATTAACGAACAAACATTTGAGTTGGACAGCCCATGAGCATTACATGGCAATTTGGTTGTCCCAACTAATTAACGAATTATCGATGCAATATAGTTTTTCAGCTCGATGAGCGTCTTTGACCGACCAAACTAAATAATGAACTATCGAAATAAAATATGGGTAGTCGGAGTATCCGAAAAAAATACGAAACAAGTTAACAGATGGATAGTCGGGATTCCCGACTAACCACTTGAAATAATGTAAAAACCATAATCGGAAGGTTACCGAATTTAAGCCACGATCCACCATGAATTCGGTTTTAAAAGTATTATAAGGAATGCAACCACTAATGTGGTCACGGTTGACAGCTTAGGGTGTCGGCCATATGGCATTCATGGGTCTCGCTCGGGTCCATAGGGTTGAGTACTGTGGTCAGGTTATCACCCAGGTAAGGATTAGCGTCTTACCTTTGGTTCTTGGAACCGTTTTGCCAATGCCCAACTCACAGTTTCTCTCCCCTTTTTCTTATGATAGGGACATGCCATATAACCTAATCCTAAGGAGAACGAGTGAAAACAACAGGTGGGAATTCTTAAGGAATTTCCCGCAATTAAAAAGCAATCTAATATTCATTTTAATTTAAATAAAATTTGGTTTTGAGGCATAGCCTCGGAGCAGTGCGTGTGTGCATGACAATAATATAATAAGAAAAATTATTAACTAAGGGAAAGCAGTAACAATCAAATAGAACACGTAAGGTAAGCAGATAAGCACGTATAGGGCTCCTAAACATTTGTCTAAGGCAATCTCTAACGACCTATCTTAAACCTTCGGCTCTGATACCAATCTGTCACACCCCAACCTACGGCGGAAATGCTGGGGCGTGGACTGATTGTCACAGCTCGCAAGGTTACTATCACGCACAATTATAAATTTAAATATCTATTTATTTAATTCAAATAACACCATTATTCATAACAAAAAGAAATCCAAGTAAACAAAACATCAAATAATTCAAAAGAACATTTAAAGTCTCAAAATAAACTCTTCTAGCATAAGTCCTTAAACAATTCCTCTAAGTCCACACTTCACATCAAACGGTGACCTGCATATGCGTTGAAAATAATATAGTTTGTCAACACGAGGTTGAGTGAGCAACACACCAGTTCAATTATACATATATAATAAAATACGTAGCTGCAACGCGTCAAATGAGATTAACAAATCAACCAATGAGCAAATAAAATGAGATGTCGAAAAGCAAAAGGCTATAACGACTAGCGTATGATCATACTATTTCTGAGATTATGCTGGACCTCTCCGAATGCGGTTCACATTGAGCACATAAACATATAACAAGTATGGCATGAGATTAGTTAACACATAGACAACGATTGCAGTTTTGTGTATAGATAAAGTGTGAAAATATACTAAGTTACGCATATGTCCACAAAACAGTATGAAAACGAGTAAAAATGGGGAATGTGGTACTCACCTCAAATACGAACGAGGATGATTAAGGTAGTGAAAATGAGAGAAGGAATTACACACGAACGTTAGAGCCTATGAGGAAACGAGAGCAAACGAACTCGTTAAGTGCAAGGTTTAACTAGATAATTAATAACAAAGAAATAATACATTAATAGTTTATTTATAAGGATTTATGTAGGTTCCCATCCGGATCTACACAGGAATATCTCGTAACACGAGGGTGCGGAATCCCCACGTAATACGATACGAGCGTAAGATATATAATACGTTGAGACGATACACAAACACACGTTACAATACTAATAAACACGTTTGTATTGCAACACCTCAACACGTGATCTCAATATCACTTACACGTTCTGCCCAAAAACCTCACAAAAACCAAGCCGAAGTGAGGATATATAATCCTCGACAACTTCGCCTAACAGACTAGGCGAAGTTGTCACAACTTCGCTTGTCCACAAGTTCGCCTACATCCCAGGCGAACTTGTGTGACACTATATCCAAAACCCAAACAAAACAATCTAACACGATTACAGACACATACAATACACTAGATATTGAACTACTGACATTATGTACCAACAGACTCCCCCTTGGCAGTAGCTTCATATCTCTATCTTCATTCTCGTGTCTCGTGATCTCAAAAACTCGTGTCACCCGTCTTCAAGCATGAACACCCTCTCTTACACAAACAGAGACCACCCTCTGGTACTTCTTAGCTTCATCTTTCCATGCAAGAATATAAAATATCTTCTTATCGTTTAGTACCTGCAAGTCAGCTTGAGACAAATTTACCAAGTGCATGGGATCATACACTCTCAGAATTTCTTGTTCATTTTCATCTTCCATAACCGCTTCAGCTGTTTGGCTATCAACATACCACCACTTTAGATTCTTTAAAACATCCTTGGGCATTGTCTTCATCGGCACTACTTTCAAACACTGAACCGGCTTATATTTCATCACCATCCAAGGTTTGCCATCAGCTCGCTTTCCTCTTTCCTTATCTTCAACTAGCTTCCCTTTCTGCGGCTTTAACAACTCAAACTTTTTCTCTTTCACACTTTCTTTCCACACAATCTTCCCAATTATTCTGGCCATATTATCATCACTTCTATTAATCAACCCTAATTTTGCCAAATCCTTCACCTCACACTCAGGCAAGGTATTGAGAGATCTCAACATCCTCTTAAAATACTGAATCCCATCAAAGCGTTTAATCACAAATAACCTCAACCGCTCATCATACAGCCAACAAATAATACCCTTCTTCGACTCAGCATACCCTTTGATATTGTAACTCTTTTTGAACATTGTAGGAACTGCTGGCTTCTTTGTCTTCACAAACCATTGAGCGTAGCCTTCTTTCCATCTCGGCTGCTCTTCCCACTCAGACTCATCTGACACATCCATATCCATATCTTGACTCACATCTACCTTAACAACGTCTGGAATATCATGTTCTACATTGTCATCCACAATCTCTCCCTCTTCAATCTCACTATCAATCACAATATTTTCTCCTATCTTTTCAATATCCTCAACAGGTAACACACCATCATCCCCCTCAACATCATCATCCACAACCACAACATCTTCACCACCTGATCCACCTGCTGTACCAGCTGACTCCCCCTGAGATGTGAAAGTCCCAAGAGTTTGTTCAGTTCTTGGCAACTCACCACCTGCACCTTTCGATGCATTGGGATCATCGTCTCTATATTGACTCTTCTTCATTCTCAACTCGTCGCCCTTGCAGCTCGTCTCCCCATGAGATGCTATGAACTGTTTTAAAGCATCAAAAAGTTTACCGTGCTCAACAAGGAGGGACGATTGGATCTGATTATCTGCTACAAGGCGCTGGATAGCTTGAGTCTGGATTAGATTGATTCTTGACTGTTCAGCCACCACCCTTTCAAGAGCCGCTATCCTTTCAGAATCAGATAAGGTATCATCAAAATCAAACCGCATATGAGAAATGTCTTGAGCATAAGGTGGAGGTATTCCCAAACTTGCTGGAGTGTCAGAGACAGACTGAACAGTAACCGTGGGTGGTAATGTAACAGATAACCCCGCAGTAGCTACCAACGTCGACTCAACAAATCTTGCAACAACCTCCGATGAAGTAAGAGTAGGAGGTGGCAAGGAAACTATCTCCGGAGCCGAAAACTGAAACGTGGTTGGTGGTGTACCAAAAGATGATGATGTTGTCACCACGGGAACACTGGAGGTGATCGGTACTGTCACAGTCATCGAAGCAGGAACCATAGACATACCAGATAACGAGGGTGGAGAGAAACGAACCACCCTTGAGCTTTCACCAGCTCCCGAACCCTCACCAGTTCTGGCCCTCTTTGATCGACGTATCAACTGGTCTAACTCCTCCTCGAAGTCAAATTCACTGTCATCTGAGTCTTTCTTTCTCTTACCATGTATTCTTTCTTGTGTGACCAGAATCTGTCGTGCTTCAGCGATATCGTCAGCGGAGGAGTCAGAGTCGGTTCTCTCAGAATCTGCTACAGACGTAGCTACCATCGAAACATTCACACCAGATGCCTCAGCTTCTGGTGCTTGAATCTCTGCAGCTGGATCAAGCTGCTCCATATCAAAGAACCCTTGGCCACCAAAAGCAGCTTCAAGATCTACCTGTTCCTCTGGAGCTACAACAGGATCAGTAGGCAAAGCTTGCTGTACCACAGGTGGTGGTTGAGGAACATCAGCCTGTTACGGTGCCGGGTCCCGAAATTCATCTCCACGAGGAGAAATATAAGCAGGGTTCACCAAATAACCAAACAATGGAGTGTGCCGCGGACGAAGCTCTGGTTTGCTACGTGCGCTTGACGACCTACATTGCGCAAAGATCCTCCTACTTACACTCTCAACATAACGGATGGGACGTCGTTGAGGTAGTGTAGGTGCTACATGATTCAAAATCATCTGTAAGAATCTGGGGTACATTAAAAATCTTTCACGAGCGACCGCGCATCTCTGACTATCAATTTCATAAAACACCATCTGACTGAAGCTGTAGGGCTTGTTGTAAGTCAGGGCTGTCATAGCAGACTGCATCGTTGCCCCCATACCGTCAGTACCAGCTTTACGACCCGACATGCACACAATCATCACGTGCATCAGAAAACGCCACTGATCCAGCAAGAATCCCTTTCGCCTTTGAGTGTCACCCAAAGGACCCGAATAGCCCATACGTAAAAATGCACCATCTCTGAATGGAGCTGAAAAATCTGTAGGATCATCTCTAGTTTCAGTCCCGAACTGCAAGGCATCTCTGATCTGATCTGCTAAGAACTGCACCTCCTGATTGTTCACTGTGGCGCGCATAACCGGAGGCTCAACTCTACAGTCATATTCTACCGTTCGCCAGAAATCTTCTATATTCGGTAGAGAAATGGGGAGAGTTGTAGTGATGGCGTGAAAAATTCGTGAGCGAACGAGGAAGGAGATGATCTCGCGATAGTCATCGACACCACTAGCATCTGGATCCAAAGTAATGTACATGTTGTGACCCGGAAAGAACTGTCGGTTGTTGTCACCACCTTCGTCACCACCGGCACCACCAGCTCCTGCCACAGCAGCCATATCTGCACAAAAAACGGTCTAAGTTATAACATCGACGTAGCAGATCATAACTTCGCCTGTTACCATGAGCGAAGTTATGATAACATATAATGTACAGGCGAAGTTAGCCATATGGAGAAGTTGAGTACAACTTCGCTCTAACTCTCAAATTCGCCTGATAACAAATCAGAACTTGTAAATAATAGAAGCAGCAGGCGAAGTTATGCATAAGGCGAAGTTGAGTATAACTTCGCCTAACCCTAACTTCGCCTAACCCTAACTTCGCCTGAGAACAACCAGACTAATTAATTAATTAAACATGAGCATTCGAAGTTATGCCTAAACAACTTCGCCTAAACCTAACTTCGCCTGAATCTGAAACGGCGTATACAGAGGTCCGATCATGGTTTGTTTGGTGAATTTGTGATTGAAAACAAGAAAGGATGTTACAATGGAGATCTCGACGATCAACTGAGTTACGAACATATTAGAAACAGATTGGTTCAACGATTGTTTAAAAGTTAGCATAAACAATGTCACACGTCGAATCACCACGGCCCCTGATTATCACCATTAGTATGAATTACATGTTATACCGAGCCTACACACCTTTAACACGGATTGGAAACAGATAATAACGAGGTTAGATTCTTGGATTAAGTTCGCCGAGGGTTAGTAGGAGATATAAGTTCGCTGGGTTTCTGATATATTGTAGAGTGTTTGACCAAGTTGACCCTTATATATAGGTTTGAAAATAGTCAGGCGAAGTTAAGGTTAACTTCGCTTACCCTTAACTTCGCTCCTGAACAACTTCGCCTATTGTATTTACAAAACAGGCCCTTATAAATTTGAAAAAAAAAGCTTTGTCTTTTAAAATATTCCGTTAAAGGTATAAACTTTACGATCAAAGAACCAAGTAACCAAGTTTTAAACCATAAAACAAAAATGCAATGAAAATTTTAGTAATTAAATAAATGGGATCAAATTTCAGTCTTGACGTGAGCCTGCATGTTTTAGAAAAGATCCGAACAGGAATCATACTAATTAAGTGGCTGTCACATAGATCCATGTTCAGCGGTATTATGACATAAAGAAACAGGTTGTAAGCAGGTATAAAACTTAGTATGGTTTTCATCGCTTCTGTGATACGGATTAGGTTCAATTAAGCTCAAACTTTAGATGGACATCACATGAGAGATTGTGATGCCTCCTATCTATTCTCAAAGCGTATTTGGCTTTCCCCAAGTCACCCCGAGTTGACCTCGAACCGTAGTATCTGATTAAACAGTAAATATATATCGATCTTTAGAGTCTTCTTCCCATTCTCTTTCTTGCCTCTTGATTGATATTTGAAATAACATAAGCTCCAAAGGCTTAACAACATTTTTTTTATATAAGGATACAAATATATATTCAAATTATAGACAACTGCAAGTCCCGAATCTGGATCACTGCAGGTACTTGACATTTATCTTCTCGGGAATCAGAACACTTACGGGCTCGTGTATGACTGGGTAATCACTTTTCTGCCTATCATTCGGAAAGATGTATATGGAGACATGCACAACTCAGAATGCGTCTCCACATTAAATCAAGGAAATTTAGTTTGTATCACTTCTTCTTTTACGCACCATATAAAGCTACCATAACATACAATGACTGCTCTAGAGTCTTTTAGGCCTAATAACTTCACTAGTTAGGCACACAGAAATAGTTTTTCTATCACTTTCCAAGGTTGGATCAATTTTCTTTAAAACATTGTATTGAAACTTCTTATGAAGTTATAGACTTGAAAAATTATATCATCTCCCCTAAAAAAAATTTAAATTCTATCGCCCCGATCAAGTCAAAGTCTTCAGGTAAACGGCTATCCTGAAGATCCAATGGATCAGTTGGACCGACCACATACGAGTACGTGTCCTTCTAACTAAGTATGAACGACTACTTTTCAGCGAAAGAATAAAAACCCATCATAAACCGCCCCAGTCACTTTCAGTCATATGGTTAATGGCTATCCTCATAATCTACTAGTAGAAGTAAGGACCAAACATATCCGAAGATGTGTCCTTCAAACTGAAGCAACCGACATAATTCTAAGCGATAGTGATGTTTTTTTTTTAAACGAAAAACAAGGTTACTCGGGATTGATCATCCCGTTTAGCTCAACAAGATTTTGAAAACGGGATCGGTCAAACGCTTTAGTAAAAAGATCGGCGAAATTATTCAAAGAATCAACCTTTTCAAGCACAATTAATTTCTTCTCAGCACAATCCCATATAAAATGATGACGAATGTCAATATGTTTAGTTTTGATGTGTTTGACGGGATTGTTAGTTACTGAGATTGCAGCAGTGTTATCAATGCAAACAGGAGTTTGAGTGAAATTCAGACCGTAATCGCGCAATTGCTGTTGTATCCATAGAACCTGGGAGCAGCAGTTCGATGATGCCATGTACTCTGCTTCGCAGGTGGAAATGGCTACTGAGGTCTACTTCTTGCACTGCCATGACACCAATCTTCCTCCCAGAAACTGACATCCACCGGTTGTTGACTTCCTGTTCTGATTGCAACCTCCATAGTCAGAATCTGTGTAAGCTACCAAATCCAGTTTTCCCCCTTTCGTGTACCACAATCCCAACTTAGGCTTGCCTTTGAGATACCGCAATATTCTCTTCACACCCTTCATGTGAGATTCCTTCGGGCTTGCCTGAAAACGAGCACAAAGACAAACTACAAACATTATATCAGATCTAGATGCAGTTAAATACATTAAAGAACCTATGATTGCTCGATATTGGGTGGGATCCACGTCCTCATCACTGTCAGAATCAGCACCCAGTTTGTGGTTGACGCAAACTGGAGTATCAAATGGGGTGCTATCTTCCATCTTGAAGCGTTTGAGCACATCATGGACAGATTTTGTTTGATGAATAAACATCCCATCTTTCTTCTGATATACCTGCAATCCTAAAAAGAAAGTTAATTCGCCCATGGCGCTCATTTCGAACCTCTTTTTCATGACTGCTTCAAATTCCTGACACATGGCGACTTCTGATGCAGCAAAAATGATGTCGTCCACATAGACTTGCACTAGTAGAAAATCTCCCCCTTTTCTCTTGACAAACAGCGTGCTGTCGATCTTTCCTCTTTCGAACCCATTATCAAGCAAGTAATCGGACAAGGTTGCGTACACATGATCAGGGAAATCAGGGTCTGGGAATCCCAGAGGTTGTTCAACATACACCACCTCATCGACTTTACCATTAAGAAAGGCACTTTTCACATCTAACTGGAACACCTTCATCTCTTTGTGTGCGGCAAATGCCAAAAATAGTCGAATTGCCTCCAATCTTGCCACAGGAGCAAACACTTCATTGTAGTCGATTCCTTCTTGCTGATTAAACCCTTTTACTACCAGCCTTGCCTTGTTCCATATGATTATCCCTTTCTCATCTCTCTTACATTTAAAAACCCACTTTGTACCAATAGCATTTACATTCTTTGGTTTTTCAACTAATTTCCATACTTCCATCTTCTCGAACTGTGCTAACTCTTCTTGCATGGCTCCGACCCAAGAGCTATCCTTTAGAGCCATTTGATAGTTCTTCGGTTCAATCTGGCTGATGAAGCAGGTGTACAAGCATTCATTTATGATACCCGTGTCTTTAATGCTTGCGTAAACACATGTGTGTTTATCCAAACTTCTTCTTGTTTGAACACCGTCAGACAGATTACCTATCACGTTCTCCAAAGGGTGATTTTTGTGAATTCCAGTAGTCTGAACCGGACCGACTTCCAAATTGTTTTCTAAATTCGAAGAGAGTTCATCAATGGGTGATTGATGTTGAGAGAAAAATGGGTTGTAGAATTCTTCTTCGGTAGAGGCAGCAGGAGTATCAACGGCACTTGATGAGGAAGATTGACTTTCGTCGTATCGCGGACGTTGCACAAAATTTTCTTCCTCGTCATACAGAATCTGTGAAGCAATGTTCTCATCAACTTCTGCAAAATCCAAGTAAGGTATATTAAAAGATTTGAACAGTTTATCATAGTCGAAAGCTTCAGCGGGTCCCATACTAGGTTTTGGTGATTTGTAACTCGTGATGTCAGTGTTACATACCACCTCAACCTTGTTGTTCGATAAATTAAAGCTTCTTCTGTTGGGTGTCCCAACAACATATCTGACTAAAATACCTTCGTCGGCTTTCTCACCAAATTTTGAGTTTGTCTTTAATATCGTACATGGGGACCCGAAAGGTTCGAGACCATTCAAGTTTGGCTTTCTACCATGCATGAGTTCATAACAAGTTTTATTTAATCTTTTAACAGTTGAAACACGATTAAGGATATAACAGGCTGTGGCAACAGCTTCAGCCCAGAACACCACGGGAAGTTTAGAATCAGCCAGCATGGTTCTGGCTCCTTCAATTAGCGTTATATTCTTCCTCTCAGCCACCCCATTTTGTTGCGGAGTATACGGGGCGCTGTACTGATGGTCTATCCCTTTCTGTAAGCAGAACATCTCCATCTGGTAGTTCTTGAACTCTGTACTATTATCACTCCTGATGTACTTAACCTTTCTCCCAACAATATTTTCAACCTTGGTAATCAAGTTAATTACCAACTGAACCGTCTCATCTTTTGCCTTCAGAAAGTATACCCAAGAGTATCGAGAGTAATCATCGGTTACAACCAAGCAGTATGACGTTCCACCTAGACTCTTTACATTCACTGGACCAAAGAGATCCATGTGAAGTAGGTCTAGGGTACTGACGATTGAGTTAACCTTCTTGGAGTGATGAGGTTTCTTATGTTGTTTTCCCTTCTTGCACGACAAGCATTAATCTTCAAGGTTAAAATTCTTCAAGGGAACACCAAGCACCAGCCCATTCTTGACAATGTAATTCATTTTGCGAAGATGTATATGCCCCATTCTTCGATGCCATAACTCTGACTCAGACTCAGTTGCCTTTGATAGAAGACATGATTCTTCGGTTGTCATCTTAGTTGACCTCATATCCATTACATACGTGTTCTTTTCTCTTGGAGCTCCCATCACCACCCATGCCTCTGGTATCTTGAAACCAGGATAAAGGACGATTGCCTCGTTTTTAGTAAAATGCACCGTGTATTCTTTGTCACAGATCTGAGACACACTTAACAGGTTATGCTTCAACTCTTATACAAAATTTACCTTCTCTAACTTCATTTTTCCATTTGTTACCGTTCCTATTCCACTAATTCTACCTCCACTCTCTCCAGCAAAACTAACCCTACCTCCTTGAACAGGTTTCCAATCACGTAACAATTTCTTGTTACCAGTCATGTGCCGGGAACAGCCACTATCCACAACCCACAGATTGTTTACAGCCCTGTTCGACTGTTCCTGCACAATTAGAGAAAAAGATTAAAATCTGGGGACCCAAGACCTACTGGTCTTGGGTCGATTAAATCTGTTGACCGGCATCCAGTACTTTGGTTGCCCAAAGTCAGTTTGAGAATGATTTCTGTAAGTTCTGAAAGGAAACCTTCCCGAGGATTGACTATGAGGCCATCCAAACCTTAGTGAATTAACTGAGTTATAATTGTTGGTTTGGTTGTTAACTGAAAAAAACTGAGATCGATTTCTTTTAAATCTTGGATTATACCAATGTCTGAAATTTGGTGTGTTCACATCCCTACCATTATTATAATTAATATTCATTTTATTCTCAGTTTTCGGATGCCTCATACCTCTAACTTTTCTCTGGTTTAGAGGACAATCAGCAATAAGGTGTCCTACTTGATTACATCTGAAACAACTTCTGTGTTTAACTCTCGTCTTAACAGTTGTCGTAGAGGTCGAGGTTGCATTACTACCCGTTCTTCTTACATATGGTGGGACGAACGGGTTTAGGGAAGAATTCTTTTCATCAGGCTTATATTCCTCCCCACATTTTAGTAACACTACCTCTTCTTTTATCTCACCCGATTCGGATGACTTGTCCGAATTTGATGAGACGGAGCTAGGAACAGAAATCTTAACATTAGAAATTGGCTTACTCGTTTCGCTCTTATCAACTTCAGGTTCTTTAGTCGAAATTTTGACTGGAACTGTCTGACTAATCTCAACATCAGCAGATTTCTGATTACTAGGATTATAAGTATAGTTATTGTTATACGGTGGTGGAACTTCAGAAAATCCAATTCCCCCTTTGTCAACTGGGGAACGTTGGACACTTATGATGTGATCAAGCATTGCTGAAGAATTTCTAAATTGTTCAATTTTTCTGTTTAGTTCCACCACTTTTACCTGGTAATCAGCTATCTGTTTATCTTTTTCAGCAATTAGTTTGGTTTTTTCTTCTAACACTTCATAACTAAGATCAATTACTTGTATTTTATCAGCTAGACTTGCTTTAAGACTTCTGATATCCTTTTCACTAGCTTTTATTTTTACCGAGTAACTGTTTTCTCTAGTTTTAGTGTAGTGATGATCTTCTTTTAATGTTTTAAATTGTACATCCAAACTAATAAACTGATCAGTTACTGTTTTCAATTGTTCAGACAGATTTTCATATTATATACAATGAGGTTCAGAACTTACCTCAGAGAGCTGATCATTCACTTCTGCCATATATGCTTGATTTTCTCCCGTCTCCCGCTCACTTCCTCCAGTTTCGATGTTTACCAAATTAGCCTGTTCGAACACTTCCTCAACTTGTATATTCCAGTTGTATCCACCATTCTGTCTAGATACCATAGCCCTATTCTCACTACCACCCCCATTCTATTGTGTAGGCCTGTTCTGACTTCGTTCGACTCTCTCATTTGTACATTCCTTAGAAAAGTGACCATTCTGTTGACAGTTGTAACAACAAACCTTTGATTTATCAAACCCTGGTCTTTCTCCAACAAACTTTCTACCCGTTTTCTTCACGAATCTCTTTACCCTTCTTACTATCATAGCCATCTGCCACTGCAGATCCATTTCCTCCAAATCATCAGCATCGATCTGATCATAGTCTTCATCCAAAGTTGCAGGGTCGACTATTTTACCTTTGATGTAGTTCGCATAAGATGCAATGAAGGATGCATAGAGAGCAAACTGTTGTTCAGCTGATTTAACACTCATGGGCATCTGTGAGTAGTTGTAGCTCGGAACATTTGACGAGAAATTTCCTGTTGTGGCTTGAGGTTTTGAAGAATTACTACCTCCAGCTACGAAACATACGTCACCATCCATATTGAGAGTCACATGACCATCACGAGTAGAGTTTGAGTTTGATTCTCCCTTTGAGTAGTAGGCAGAGGATTCTGAGAGGATTCTGATTTTGAACTTGAACTTGGAGTGACTTTCGCACCATACATTCCCAGATCCAGAACCTAATCAGTTGGTGTTTCCTTCTGAACCATGTTAAGTTCAAAATTTTGTAACTTATTGACTGCTGTTTCCAAATCAATATTGGCAAAGTCTTTATCCTCTTTCATCAAAACCGTGTACATTTCTCATTTCGGTGGAAGAGCATCAAGGAGTTTCTCTACTATCTCTTCTTCCTTGTATTCAATGGAGTAATTACTAAGTTCGGTCATCAAGTGATAATATCTAGTGATGATATCGTCAAGTGATTCATCTTTCAAATACTTGAATACAGAGAATTGGGTTTTTAGTAGCTTTGTCTTGGAAGCACGTATCCCCACATTACCTTCATATCTATTTTCTAGTGCTTCCCGTAGCTCTCTAGCAGTTTTGTACTTCTTGAAGGTATGAAGAATCTCTTGTGGAAGAGCCATGGTTATTGCTGCATGAGCTTTACTTTCTGCCTCATACATTTTCTTTTCCTCCTCTTCCATCTTACTGTACTTCTTGATTTGATCACGACCTTCAAACAAGGATGTTGGTGGAATGTATCCATCTTGAATGCAAACCCACATTTTAGCGTCTTGATACTTCACGTACTGTTCAAACCGATCTTTCCATGCAACGAAATCGGTACCCTTAAGCATTTTTGGAGCCTTAGTAGCTGAACCGGCTTCAACCTCCATTTTTACCAGTTCTGTAATGTTTATTGAAGTCACAGTTGAAAGAAACACGACTCGAAATAACAATAAAGTATTTAATATTTAAACAGTGACCAGACAGCGAAGTTGTGACAACTTCGCCTGTTAACTTCGCCTGATCCTAACTACGCTTGTACTCAACTTCGCTTATACTCAAATTCGCTTAAATTCCTAACTTCGTTGCTCTTAACTTAGCCTTCTCTATAACTTCGCTTAAACCCTACAAACAGTGACGGCAACTTCGCCTGATGAACACAAGGTTTTTGCAGGTTTTAATTGGACGTATTGCGAGGTATGCGAGGGCGTAATGGGTTATATTTGATGGTGGGAGATGGGTAAGACACAAAAACTAGGTATTTCAACGTAAACTTGTTCCGCGAATAGTCAAACGGAACGATCTTAACACCCGTGTGATAATCCCGAACCACACAATCACGAGCAAATGCTCTGTTACCAATTGTAGGTTCCCAGCCGGATCTACACAGGAATATCTCCTAACACGAGGGTGCGGAATCCCCACGTAATACGATACGAGCGTAAGATATATAATACGTTGAGACGATACACAAACACACGTTACAATACTAATAAACACGTTTGTATTGCAACACTTCAACACGTGATCTCAATATCACTTACACGTTCTGCCCAAAAACCTCACAAAAACCAAGCCGAAGTGAGGATATATAATCCTCGACAACTTCGCCTAACAGACTAGGCGAAGTTGTCACAACTTCGCTTGTCCACAAGTTCGCCTATATCCCAGGCGAACTTGTGTGATACTATATCCAAAACCCAAACAAAACAATCTAACACGATTACAGACACATACAATACACTAGATACTGAACTACTGACATTATGTACCAGCAATTTATTATTAAACTATTATTTTTTATTTAAGAAACATAATTCAATAAATTATTATATTTAGTTTTATAACGAAAATTACTTGATTTATATATATTTATCAAAACGTTAGTTGTTAAGTTATAATCTCCTTCATTTATATATGAATCTTTATATCTATACGAAAAACGTGCATTAGTAATAAATATATTTGAACGAAAACGTGGATTAACAAGTATTATAAGGTTGGTTTTTAGTTTAAACAATCATTATTAATCATTAATATTAATAATATAATTTGTTTCTTAAAAAAATGATAATAAACCCTAATAAAAAAAAAAGAAACGGGTCCAGTGTGGATCGAACCCGCGACCCGAGTTTAATAGACATACAACCCAACCATGTGAGCTGCAAGTGCAGACTGCTTATAACCCAGATCGTTTAAGTATAAACAGAATCCGATTTTTGCCCTTTTAGCCAAGAACCCTAGAAAAATCAATTAGCCCAATTCGTTTACAGTTGATTAAAACAGGTTTGGGGTTAATGATTCCCATGTAATCGCGATTCAAAACATGTATATAATTACCTTAGATGATTAACTAAAGAGGGAGAATGAGCGAGAACAGGGCCGGCGGCTATAGGGGTGATGAACGAGTACAAGCAAGTGAAATGAATTCAATTATTTATAGGGGTATTGTCGGTCACCTAGTAAGGAAGGTATTCATACGATTAATTGCAATAATATCAACGTTTACGCGGTCATGGCTGTCAATGAGTGTCGGTTAGGTCTAGAAAAGGAAAAAACGAGTCATCAGCGAGTAATTAACTTAATTGTACTGTTGGTGAGGCCGCGAATCATGCACTGAATTGATTTCCTTAATCAAAAGTTGATTACAAACGAGTATGGATAGTTAATCAGTTGATTGATTGATTGAGGGTTCGATAAAATTGGATATGGGTCGGTTTGGGGATGGATTATCCATCTAGTAACATGGGTTATAACAATATTTATAAATAGACCCTCGAGTTTGGAGATGGACACAGAAATGGTTAGAACTTTATATTTCGGGTTAAAAGTGTCAAAGTCACAAAAATGTAGTTATAAATGAATAGTTAAATATAATTATAACTTGATAAGTGCGGTAATTTTTATTAATGATAAAGTCCGGACCCGTAAATGAGTCAGGTAATGGTTACAAAATAAAAGTGAAAAAAAACCCGAAATGTTACAATTAATAACTATATATATAATAACAATTTATGAAGTAGATTGATATCAAACAAAACGTTTTTTGTACAATGATTCATGAAGAACAAATGATTACAATGGTGGTTGCTTATGGATATTTATACCCGCTGGAATTCCATACAACCGTCGCGTGCTTGGTTCAATTAGTTTCTAACTAACTACAATAATATACACAAACTATTAACTAATTATAATTTGCACCCTGATTACCTTGTTAATTGAACTTTCTACGGTTTGTTTGTCCTTATAACTTAAATTTTTATATTAAAGTCGGGCAAACTATAGAGATATTCTTATGTGGTGAAACCTATTTAGTAGTTTGCTTATAACAAAAACACATATTTTTAATAGGACATAATATCAATTCACAAGCTATCAACCAAGATATGAATGTTATTCTAGAAAATCATGTTAGTACACAAGCTTGATACCAATAACTAAAAATCAACAATAATATAAAAACATGTTAAATAAAACATCACAATTAAATAAAGGGAAAGAAATAATCTAATATAAAATCTTGGATCAATGCAATGGGAACTTTAAGCTTTCAGTTGTGAATTGGGTTTGGTCTAAAAGGGACTAATCTTTTCGCTACTCCATATCTTGGATCAATTTCATCCAGTGAAGACGCCGATTGTGGTAGAAGTAGCCTACGAGTATGAACCGTGTGCGACTTTAAGTAAAGATGACGTATGTGCTTTGGGTTCAAGATGGTGCTTTGGGTTCAAGATGATGGTGGTGGCAGTGGTTTCCATTGAATTAGTGGTGGCAACGGTGATAACGAGAGGTAAGAGTAACAACAGCAAAACAACTAATTTCTTCGACATCTTCTTAACTCACTACAAGAAATTCAAGTTTTAGTGGCGACACTAATAGCGGCGACACCTGGAATTAGCGGCAACAGTCTTGTTTGTCGTCGCTAATGCCGGATGTTGTCACTGTTGGCGTTGTCGCTAAAGGTCTTGATCCATGTGCTCCATCAACAAACATTTCTAACCATTGATAAACTTTTAATCTAAAGCCACAATCATTCCAAACAAACACACCCACACTTCCTAACTTAAAACACCCCTCACATCAACAAAAAATACACAAATACCTTCATCTCACATTCCAGTTTTTCTTCTACCGGCAACCAGCCACCGACCGGCTCACCGTCAACCATCTGCAACCTGACAACAAGTCATCACCACCTGCAATATGCCAACACGTCAGCGACCACCTGCAACTCGCCGGAAATTACTTCTTCTCTGGCGGACCTACTACTCAGCAATGACTTCATCTCCGGCAGATCTGCAACTTGCTGGAAATATTAGTTTATATCTCGTGTATATTGTACAAATTTTTTATAGTTTTTGTTTGTAAAAATTTTGTATAAATTTGGACCGATGTAATGAAAATTTTATGGTGTTTTATTTCCTTTTCAATGATTCCATCCTTTTTAATGTTTCTATCTTATGAGTTTAATGATTTTGTTCTTATGAACATCTGGATATCTACATCTGAAATATTTTCTGGCAAAACTTCGGTGTAGGTAATAGCGGCGACGGTGTGCGCTTAGCGGCGAGGAATTAGTGGCGACCCACGTCGCCACTAAATGCTTAACGGCGTCAGACGGGGTTATTAGCGATGACAAGGTGTCGCCGCTAAAACTTGAATTTCTTGTAGTGACTCTTAAAATTTCTTGAGAAAGATGGTTATGTAAATTGATGATGATAAAAGGAGTATTTATAACAAGAGTTTGACCATAATTAGAATTCATATCCCTATAATAAATGTATCACTAATTTAATGAATTATCCTAACTTTTTTTAAATATTGTTATTTGAGATATATACAAACTAATTCATTTGTTAATTATATAAAATTGTAACTAATTTAAAGTTATAAATCTGTAAAACTAATCGATTATTTCATATACGCTTGGGCCATGCCTATAAAGATAAACCCCATAAGAATATGATCTGATATTAAAATTAATATGAATACGAATAATACAAAGAAGGCGATAATGTAGAGTGTGAATATTTATAAATACTTTCTCTTTTCCTTTAGGGATGGAACAATGGAAGAGAAAATATGAAAATTAGGTGTTATGTAAATAAAAGTTATCAAGATCTTGTGAAAGAATAATATCCCTGAAATATAATGTCAACTAAACAAAGAAGTAACAACAATATGTTTTAATGGATGCTCAACCTCCCCACCACCACCATGTTTCACAAACTCCACCGGAGTTAAAAACCAACCATGACACACACATACTATCCTAATTACCACTTTATCTTCTTCTCCATATCTATACAAAAACCCTCGTATCCTTTTACCACCTTTAGTAGTAACACACGGCATGGTTTTATCAAATGACGAGCACGGTGACGGTAAAGATTGCTCATCTTGTTTCTTCACTTTCACCATTCTCGCATTCTTTTAGCTTTTCAACTCGTTTCCGCTTAGCCTCCACCCGCCGTAACGACTGCAACTGCTTCCTCTGCTGCCGTTCAGTCTCTGTCTCTGGCGGCAGAGAACTTGTTCTTGTTAACAGATGACATGATAAAGATGAGTTAACGTCCGTAACTGAAGAAGCACGATACAGCTTGTTGATGTTATTAGTAACTGATCTTTGTGGTAATTCGGGTCCGAATCTACCGTTCAAAGACAACCCTAAATTCACATTTACTACATTATCATGTTCCTCTTTTGGTTTCATTGGATACCGACATGTTTCTTGAATCTTGATTTTCCTTCATAGCTTCAAACTGATGTAAATAATATAATATTATTATTTTCAGTTTTCAAATTTCAATATTGAAAGAGAAGTTAACGATATTTATAAGATGGGAGGCCATAACTGGAATTTTGAGACGGACAGTTGGATGGACACGTGGCGGTAGGAGTGTTACCCACGCAAGTAGAAGACAAAAGTGAAACGACAAAGCCAGCATTTAAGTAAAACGTGACACGTTGCAATATTATATTAATATGCATGAGTAATTGACATTTGGTGGTACATTTTATAGGTTATATGTGTTGCTATGCAGGTTGGTTGTCGGCGGAGTCGTGACGAGGTGGAGGTACGTTTGCTTTTCCGAATTTGGGATATGGGGAATAATAGGCATAGCAAGACACGTGTCGTAATTTTTGAAAACCAGATGGTTACTTGATTTCTTTAAAGATAATTCTCATAATAGTCCATTTAGAGAATGTATTTCTAAAATTATTCCCACTAATTCAAGTTTTCAACTTTTTCCCTTTCGAATCTCGTCGCCGACGACATGATAGCGAACACCGACGATGCGTTACTGAAACAAATACGATAACAACACGTGGCCAGAATCTGTGTTTACGATGCGTTATGTTGCTAACGTAGGGTAGCAGCGATGCGTTAGCTAACGCATCATCAACCCTATGTTATGTTAACGCATCGTCAACCCTATGTTATGTTAACGCATCATCAACCCTACTGAAACAAATACCCTATGTTAGCAACATTAACGCATCATCAACCCTATGTTATGTTAACGCATCGTCGGTGTTCGCTAACATGTCGCCGACAACGAGATACGTTTATGTTGCTAACATAGGGTAGCAGCGATGCGTTATCAGCTAACGCATCGTGGAACCCCTACTTTAAACATTAACGCATCGCTGCTACCCTATGTTAGCAACATAACGCATTGTCAACCCTATGTTATGTTAACACATCGTCGGTGTTTGCTAACATGTCGCCGGCGACGAGATACTAAAGGGACAAAGTTGGAAACTTGAATTTGAGGGGGACAAACTTGGAAACACATTATCTAAATGGGCTATTATAAGAATTTTCCTTTTCTTTAAATTAAGGTCTTATCTTTAGTCAATAAACAAGGTCAGAAAGATAAATTCGATCGAACTCAATGTCATCATAAGCAGCTTTAATGTTATAACTTTACTTTAAATTGTTCATTTCATGTGTTTTCTGTATTTTGACTCTAGTTCTTGGTAGATGTTTTAAGTTTTTTTTAGTACATCGGTCATTGAAAAAAAGGTTAATAACTATATAATGGATTATAAAGTAGATTGATCACATGTCATATCTGCTTACCATTTGTATACAAAGAATATTCAAACCATGAATGAAAATGACAAGAACTCTTTGAACATCCATCATCTCATAAATCAAATTCTGTTAAGGGGAATACTAGTCTTTGATATTATCAACAAGTTAATCTTAACGTCTTTGCATCAACCAATAAAGTTTACATAATTGTAGGAATACGTAAAGAGCTAGGGTAAGACAAAGACAAATAAACAATGAACAAAAAGTAAGTCCTAGAAATTAAAAGGAAAAAACGAGGATTACATTACGTGTAGTAAAAAAGAAGGAAAAGATAGTATGTAGGACGATAAATAAAAAATACATTTAAAATAAATAAACAATAAAAAACGATAAGATATGGATCTTCACAATCATTACAGAGACAGTTGGCTTTCTGTTTAACGCGTGTTTTTGAGCTCGGGTACCTTCGATACAAAGTACAGAATTCCCCAATTTTAGACAAGACCAAAGTTATGTGTTATAAATAAAATCAACATAAACAATTTTGTATATTATATATTACAAACAAATTTTGTCCTTTAAAAACTTATATAAACTAGCTATAGAAACACTGATGTAAAAATAATTATAAAAATGTGATACATTCGTGTAATAACTAGTTGAGTGCCCGCACGATGTAGCAGGGTATGTACGCAAACATAACATCGAACGCATAACAATGCTACCGTTTCAGTTAGTGCGTGACTTCATAACAGTATACGTGTAACCCGGCGATAGTATGCTTGTAATGCGACATTGGAAGCTTAACCGGTGTATGGTGTTAGTAAGCACATCAAACGACTGTACGCGTGCAATCAGGTGTCGGTACACACATAACGCTACATTGAATGAGTCTTGACCTGCCATCCATTCCGCCTGACACTGTTATAACCCGAAATCCGTACTGATTTGACCCTTTTCGACCCGAGTCCGTCCCGGCCCAAACCAAATTAACCTTTTTTGTATCGACCGATTCCAACCTTAACCTTTTAGACCCATGACCCGAACGACGAACCTGCCCGACCCGTTTGTCGGTTCTTAATGGTAATCACGTAACACATTAAGTTTTTAAAATGAAAAAGTATAGCAATACCATACTCAAAATAAAGAGAATAAAATACTTGTTTTTATGGTATAATGATTTTTTAAATAATATTAACGTGTGAAAAAGTTAAAAAGTTAAAACGTTTAAACGTCGTGGGGTAGTTGGTTTAAAATAAGGGGTATATATGTAACTATTCTATAAATTAACAAAATGTAATTAAAGTTAAAGGGCCAAACTTGTAATTATTATTGAATAAATTAACATCAACCGTACATTATTTTTGCTAAAAGATAAAATTGTCAAAAGACAAAATTGTCCCTAAAATGTTTTAATCATATGCATTATGGTTTGTATTTAAAGCAACAAGTTTTGTACATCTTAAAAATTAAAAGTTCTCTCACTCATGCTTTATATTTAGTATAACATAACTTTATAAAATAAATATGGTGAAAAAAAAAGTAAAGTATATATAATGAAAACAAAAAGAAAAAAATATAAAACTTTAGTGGGAATTATAAATGTATTTTTCTAAGGAGGGCAAAATGGTCATTTTTTTAGAACTAACCTCATAAGTTAACTTTTGTTCGTGGAAAGAACAAAAAGCGTGATATAGTTATCATATCTTGATATTGTGAATGCTTGAAAATTTGTACATATACAATATCTTGATATAGTGTCACAGCCTTCGACCCCTAACCTTGGGCGGGAGCCGTGAACGTGAGCAGTGGTGTTGGTGTAGATTAAAATATTTGGCAGTGGAAAAATTCATCATGATCGTGGTTAGAAAAAATCATCAGAGTTTAAAACGTCATGATTCTTATTTCACAAACCGGGGATAAAATCCAAATTTATACAACATAAGTTTTATAGGGATAAACCCTAATTAACAAAAAGAACGTATCTCTTTATTCTGGTGACAAACAACTTATTTAAGCTAAGGTGCCTAGTGACATTGTTCATGTTTCTTTTCATAACAAGTTACTTGAAACATATTTAAAATTATTTGATCAACAAGAAATAATATTCATTTGAAAATGACACATTTTTGCAGTACAACATTTTGATTTTACATTTGTCTGCTTACAAATTATCGAATGATACTTGTCACTCGACCGTATATGTAAATGTAGTCGTATTATTTATCGGCTAATTCGTTGTTCAGTAAGTAACGATATAAATAAGTATTGTATACAAAACCCCACATACTAATAGTAATCATCCCGTAAATGTACAAAGACTTAATCACTTTAATCTAATGTAAATAGTTTGAAAACATTTTGAAAACCTTTGGACTATTATACTCCGTCATGAGTTATACATATTTACAAATTTCAATGACATTGTTGAAAAACTGGGTGTCTCATAAAAATGTGAGTTGTACAAAGACTCGAATGTCTCACCTTACAGGGTTACAAATTATGAGTTTTATGGTGTGACATATGTCATTTTCGGTTATTACTTGTAATCATTTACCTGACATGGGATTTGTAGTCGGGTCTTTATTATCAATAAAATCGAGTGTTTTCTTAGTATTTATGGTACTTATTTTATTCTATATTGTTTCAATGTTTAAACATGTTAAAATCTCCTAAAAACACGTATTTGGCCTAAAACGCATTTCTTGAAGCTACAGGGACCAAAACTGCCAAACCACGAAAGTTTGACAACCCACCTCACAGCGTAGCGCGACAAGGGCTTGTGCAGTTGCGTTTTGTGTTTTAGTACGGTTCCAATTCGTTTATCTCTTAATCTCCATCGTCATATTGTTATAATTCAAATTGTGAAGTTTTGGAACATTCCCTAGCATAATCTATCGAAAACTTACGAATTATATCCTTTAATTTGAGATAATTATCAAGTTTTATTGATCATCTTGTTCATTTTTTAGTTTCAAACAAGTTATCATTAAAATGATGATAAACACGAAGCTAAATCCAATTCCTATATAAACAAGGGTAGTAGGTCATTCATTCTTTGCTACTCAATTCACAAATCTCTCTCATTTTCATGAATTCAAGTTACTAGGTTATGTGTTCTTCAAGGTTTGACTTTTCAAAGTCAAACGAGTTTTTCAAGCATCAATCAACTAGTTCCTCATTCAATTGTCGAGTAAGATTTGATTTTTATTGTTAGTTATAACCCTATAACAAAATCCATCAAACAATTTCAATGGATTTTGGGGATTTCATATCCATTTTAATCAAATTCAATCTAGGGTTTATGTTAAGAACTACATTGAGGCTTTTCAATCACACTACAAATTGACCCGAATTAGCCTTTGACTTTTCAATGTTTTATGTTTGTATTTAAGTTTTGGACATGTTGGACCAAATCTGAACTCATAACGATATTCGAATCGACTACGGACTGAACACTCGCTTAAGTTCGTTTTCTTTATATTTCATGTTAAATCTTAGATTTATTATTAATTTTTGTTCGTTTTAGTTTGATTTTAAGTTAGTAATATTTATTTAAATTTTAGGGCATCCTAAAGTTTGGTTTGATCAACTCGCTTAAGTCGGTTCTTTTATTTAATTATCTTCTTTCTCTCGCCAACTTTTAAGGTCAGTAACTCACATCCCCTTTTTATTTTTAAATGTTTTGGGGACAACATGTGTATTATAAACGTCAATAACATTATTTCACAACCTCAATTACAATTTTAATATATGCGTTTACGTGTATTGCTCAATTAATTGTTAACATGCAAGGTGCTTAATTGTTTATTATTTATTGTTGGTGGCCTCATTCTTATTAGTAAAGATCTTACGCCATCTTAGTAGCTTGACTTAGCGTCATGATGGATTTTTTTATTTATTATTGTTTCAAATTAGTTGTTGTGATTAACGTATCCGAATGAGAATTGATTTTATTATTATATATAATAAATTTTGTTTTGCTCATGAACCGTATGTTGATCAATTATTTTCATACACGTTATAGGTTCATACTTGGATAACAAAAGAAGCTAATAGTTATTGGACCCTTAGGATATCAACAAAACTATCGTGATATTATTTATTTTGAATTTTGTTTATTTTGGATAATGTTTTGATTTAGATTGTGTGATGCATATGAATGATTTAAATATAAATAATTAGATATTGTCACTTTATTATTAATACTGTTTTGCGAGTTACTGTGTAATAAGTTACGTCCCGACATTTTCGTCGTAGATTGGGGTGTGACCCATGGTATTAAGCACCTAATTTAATACAATGTAGTATGTATTAGTACGAACCGAGAAGCTTCAACGATAATCACAAGATTGAAAACTTTACACGATGTCACAAAATCTCACCTTATTCAAGCATATATTTAGATTCGTGTGTCAAAGTCTCGGTCAATCGGATAGGGCATCGTTACAACCACCAGTGGTATTACACCAAAACTCTATTTATAAGGGAAAACGAAAGAGAGAACAAGAGGAATAAGCGATGGACAACAACCTTGATCACTCCTCTTTATAGCTGATTTCCATATTGGTTGCATAACGCGACGGCCTCAGTATAAGTCATCGCGTAGTGCTACAGTCTTATAGGTTTGCCGAGTCAGCTGTAACATCCCAATTTTTCGTTCGGTTAATAATAATAATAATAAAATATGATAGGTTAAGTAGGCTTTTAGATGAAATCAATTATGGACCAAAGGGAAAGATGTGCCTTAGGTCCATGGGCTTAAGGGAGTATAAATACCCTTAAACCCTAATCTTTTTCATTTTAACCAAATCTACACCATAGTCTACACCTTGATAAACACACACAAACACCATCCTATAACCCGAGCCAAGATTCTAAGGTGGAAACCCGAACCCGTTGGTGCTAGATCGTCGTGAAGAACCAAAACAACATCAAGGCTTAACCGTGTTCGTAAACCGACTTGTTTAAGGTACGTCTATATTTAGAAATCGTTCATATAGGTTCGGTTTGGTTTGGGAAATCATAGATCTGTTTTAGTATGTTATAAACGAGTCCAAAGCAACAAATCTTATGGAAATCGATTAACGTTTGATAGGTTAATTGTTAACCTAAATAAACCCGTACTATAGATGCTTAAATCGCACCCTACAAACATGAATATTTGGATGATTGGACCCTTGGGGTTTGTAGGTGCTGCATAGACGATTCCAACGGTACCTAAATCATGCTATTTCGTTAAGAAACGAAGATTTAATTGAAGATCTGAGATAGATTGACTGTTTATGTTCTTATCAATTTTGACTTTGAGCTCTGAGTCAAAGTCTGGATAAGAACATAGATGATTCGTTGTGATTGACCAATTAGTTGCGCGTTCATAATGAATGGGACCCAATTCATGAGACTTGACAACGAATGAGCTCTTATTTCGTTATCTATCCATTCGTTAGATAAGATAACGAATCTGGTAATTCGTTATATGCTCATTCTCTATGCTAAGGTAACGAATCAGATGATGTTCAGATAACGAATTAGCATAACGAATCAAGTAACGAATCATGTGATTCATTGGGTGCTAATTCGTTATGTGAGGATGACAAACCAGAAAAGCGAATTAGACCACGAATCAGGCTTAATTCGTTATAGAGAATGAGTTAGAGAATTAGAAAAATAATTCAAAATCCTAATGGAAAATGTGTTATGATAGTTAATGAAAATAAAATTTTTCCAAGCTGACCTGGCAGCTTGACCCCAGCCAGGGGCTCTGCCCCTTGGACCCCGCTAGGGGCTGCCCCCGGACCCCGTTCGTTATGGGTTATATAAAGATAGAAATACGATATGAGTAATAATAGTTAATTGATACATGTAAATATTATACAGTAGCCGTGCACAGTCAAGAAAGGAGTAACCATCAACAGTGAACGTAACCGAGTTCAGGTGAGTTTCTAGCCCCATTACTTGTTATGTTTTCGGGGCTGTGTGCATACTCGATGTGACAGTTAATACACTTACCTTAAATGGTAAGTGTATGCCATGTATGATATATGTGATAGATACGATTGATTGCTTGACGGTGCGTGAACGATCTTCGGATATTGCATGTACCGTCAGGTGGTAGTTTAAGATATGATGGATACATATGATGTATGAATGATGTATGTATGTTATGTTAATAGCTTGTCGATACGTGAACGATCTTCGGATATTGCATGTATTGCCAAGAATAGTGATGATTTCCTTATATGGATATTAAATAATAACTTGTACATAGAGTTCCCTCTACGGATAATATATAGAGTGTTCCTTTAATGGAAAGCATAATGTTCCTTTAATGGAAAGTATAGTGTTCCTTTAATGGAAATATATAGGAAGTTCCTTCTATGGAAGTATATAGAGTGTCCTTCTATGGGGAATTTATACAGAGTGTCCTTCTTTGGAAAATATATAGCATGGGCAATAGCCATGGTTTCTTTAATAGATATTATGTGACGTTCCTCTTATGGATATTTATACGGGGTTAAGATATTAATATGTATCCTCGGATATGTATGTATATGAATGTAATAGTATGTATGGTATGATGTATGATTAACTAGAACTCACTCAGCGTAGCTGACTTTTAGTATGCACGCAGGTGAATATGATTAAAGAGATAGCATGAGGTTGGCACATGGCATTGATCGAACGGCTGGCATTTGAAGACGGAAGAAATGATGTTTTAATATGATGATTTATTCTATGGTTTTAAAGAAAAGATTAAATGTTTTGTAATAAACAGTTAAAGTTTTATTTTCCGCGAAAGTTTTAATAAACTCTGATTTGTAGAACTGTGTTTATGAGTAAATCCAGCGTTAAAGTGAGGCACCGGGAACGGGGCCTTACATCAGCCCTAGCTATATCACATGGTATGCAACGTGTCACGAATACTTAGCCAGCACGCCGCGCAACACGATGGGTCAAATAAGTATCCATTGCATAGCGCAATAGTCGTCAAAATATCCGGATAACTATAACTCTTCGCGTATCGCGACAAGTCCAGTAATCACCCATTGCGTAACGCGAACGCAATAAACATAAAAAAATACATTTTTTAATATTGGTTTTCGTTGAACGCATTTGAGGTTTTGGTTCTTGATTGTTTTGTGAATATTTACGAGAGTTGTTACATATAGTGAGTTGATAAATGTGATCACTACCTTTGCTTAGTGAATTAATTGGTGATTCCTGCAGTTTAGGGAAACGACTTATATATCGATTGGTGGATTATAGAGAGGACTAGAGTGAATTAGTTTACATTCATTTACTTTAACATCCATAAAATTGATTTGTCATCCCACTTAAAACTTTTTTTACTTATTTCATATCTTATTCTTGAGTTTTGTAAAGGGTTTAACAAGGTTAACTAGCATCTTTAATTCAGCTAAAAATAAGATAACATATTGACCCTCTCTCTCTCTCTCTCTCCAAACATTTAATCTTTTCCTTCATTATAGGACTCTTAATCTTGATCTTAGTACTTGTTCCCCAAGTGTTGCATATTTCAAAAACAAACCAACATCAGAAGATTGTTACCTCATTGTTGGTTATCCCAAGAAAAAGGAAGAAATATTAAACCAGATAAGATGGAAAGAAATGAAAATAAAATGTTATATTGGGCGAAATAAATGATATAAATATCATCAAAACTGTTCACGTTAATTCCAAATCAAGCCCGATTAACGGAATACTTAATGAAGACGTTGCTACGGTGGCCTAGACTTCCAAATTCCGAAAAAATGCTGAAGCATAAAATAAGAAAATACAAAAATTAAACATGATAAGTAAGTTACCTTCAAATCACCCACGAATAATAGATTGAGACACATTACCTACGATGAAGGAATGTTATTTGTCACACCCGAAAGGGAGATTAGTTCTCACCATACCCAATGGCAAAAACATCCGATTAAAACCACTGGAAACACTTTATTTTACCAAATGAATTAAATGTTTTCAAAATACCCAAATTAGCTTCCTATAAAAGTAACCAAAGACCACCATCACTTTCTCTCTCATCACACCATTCTCTCTCTCTCTAGAATTCGGGTCATCTTTCGAATCCGGGTTTTGCTTCAAGGTTTATTCAAAACCCTTCCCCATATTTGAATCCCAAATTCAAACACCAAAAGTGCTTCTCAATTCCCACTTTCCAATTGATCGAATCACTACACACACCACTGGTACGTTCAATTCCTTTGATTTTTCTATAGTTCTTGCAACAGATTCACCTCCAATGTTAAAAAAAGATTCTACCTTTACTGGAAATGAATTGATTGGTTCCAGTTTTATAAATTAGGCTTTTATTTTATAACCTTTTTAGTGTATTAGTTTCAAAGATTCAAGATTTATTTTGGGTTTTTAATATTATGAAGATGTGGATAATATGAACAATGGAGGAGGTGGAGAGAGCTCTAAAGAACCCGATTCTTGTTTCAAGAGACAACGAAAAAACGGCGAATTTGCACACGCGATCGCCCGGATCGCAGTGGCTCAAGTATGCGAAAGTGTAGGGTTTCAAGGGTTTCAGCAGTCTGCCCTTGATACATTTTCTGATGTTGCCTGCAAATATATTCTTGAGATAGGAAAGAGTTCGAATTCGTATGCTAATTTAGCGGGTAGGACTGAATGCAATGTGTTTGATATAATTCAAGGGTTGGAAAATTTGAATATGTCACAAGGGTTTGTTGGAGCATCTTGTAGAGATAACTGTTTGTTAGGATCGGGTCTCGTTAAAGATCTTTCGCACTTTGTTAATCTTTCTGAAGAAATAGGGTTTGCTCATTCAGTTCCTGAATTTCCAGTAACTAAAGAATGGAAATCGACATCAAGTTTTTTGCAAACGGGAGAAACGCCACCATCGGATGATATCCCACCTTGGTTACCCATGTTTCTTGATCCCGTTACGGAAGAAACTCAAATTGTGACTGATGGAATTGAGCAAGAGCAGAAGGTTCTGGAACCATTGTCATCAAAATTGGAACAACGGGATAGTAACCCTTTTCTTGTTGTGCCTTTAAAGTTTGGGGAGAAGGGTGTTTCGGTAATTTCACTTCCTGCTAAGCTTAAGGAAGATGAAATGGTGCAAAATGGCGGTAATCATGTTTTTGAACTGAATCTATCTGGTGAAACAAACGAGGCGCTTAAGAACGGTTGTGAGACTAATGAAGGTAGTGGAATTGTTGTTTTGGAAAACCGACCGACGGTGCAAATGAAAATTACCAAAAAGTCAAGTAATGATATTGGAAAAGGAGAGGTTGGAACTTGGTTTGTGAATGATGAGAAAACAGAGCAAGTTCTAAACGGGCCAACAGATGTTGAGGAGAATACAGGAGATGATTCGGTTGTAAATTAGGGAAACTAGATTGGGTTTTGTATACTAGTTTGGAATCCTAGTCAAAGTCAAAGTTAGGAATGCATGTCGTCCTGAGACAGATATTATGTTCCAGATTAACATGTTTTCTCAAGGTATGTTTGTAGTTTCCGTAATGAGCTTTTAGTCAATGATAATTCTTTTCAATTGAAACTCTGTACTTTGCACATGCTTTTGTTATACTTGCAAGTGAAATCTTAGCTCAAATAATAATTAACCGGAACGTATATTCAAGTGATATGAAGTCAAAGAATTCTCAATCTTGTGATGATCTCTTTATAGCTATATATCAAACAAAAAGATTTAAAGATTCAATATTTGTAAACATTTACTTTTTTGGTCATAGATTTGTTAAGATCATTTAGATAGCTAAATTTGAGTTTTAATGTAGCCTAAATCTTACTTACCATAAATAGGAAACCATTGTAAGCATTTATTTTTTGCATATTCATTGTCTGATTTGTGAGATTTACAAAGATATATCTACTTTAATGTCTATAAATCCATATATCCAGATACTTACAATGGAGCTCTACACTAACACCACCTTGAACTTTGTGGTCGTGACAACATGCTTATTTGACAAAATTTACAAGCGAAGGAGTTTTAACATGTACACATACTTGCTCAAACTAACATTCTACTTCATATGCTGATAAAAGTTACAATTTACATGGAAAACAATCGCCTACAACGTCTCCCTGCATCAGCATTCACAACCTCATCAATCAAATCTTTGAAAATAAGCCGCTCAATGTCTAGAACAATACCAGGAACCTCGTAACAACACTTATCCCAATCTTGTGAAGTTTTATCAAAATCTGCACTCACAAGTACTTTTATTCCGTCATCTTCATCATATACACATCTCTCAGAGCTCCTTTGAAGGTTATCTATTTCCAGCCATAATTCTTTCAGTAACTTCTCTCCATCCACAAATCTCACACATGTTTTTCCAGAAGAGCCCGGCACGGCTAACTTGTGGAAAAGAATATCATTTACAGAATCAAAGATCAGTTTTCTTCTAACTTTGTTGGATTTAGAACTCAGGCCGCTTTTGTAGCAATCTTCATTTGTTTTCTCCAGAATATGAAACAATCCGGGCCTTATTATACTGCTGGTGGGATGAGTCTGGACTATCCGGATGGCAGAATCTGGATCTTTTAGAAAACCCGATTCTAACAGTATCTTTCTGATGTATTCATGGTCCTCATTTATGATTTTGCATAAAGATTTTGAGTTCAACAATTCAATTTGTTGAAACTCAACTGCATCTGTTTGGGTCGTCAAGTTATAGGTCCCCTCTTGATTCCATTCAGTCTCATCAACGCGAAAGTTATCAAAATCTGAAGAGAACAACGCATAAGTTAACGGATTTTGAAGTAGCATATAATAATAGTGACGGTTTGATAGACAAGAAACGTACCAGTAAAAGCATTCGGTTTCTTTTTTACTGGAGACAGTGTGTCTTCCACATTAAACACATCAAGAACCAAGACGGGACTCGATTGATCCGTTGTAAGTTTGGCAAGTTCGACCATTGCCTTATCTTCTATCAATCTTTCAACACACTTATTCTGAAAATGGAAAACTAACATATGTTAAGACAACTCCATCTGTAAAAAAACATGCACAACATATGAACTTCACTCACCCGTGTGGCTTCTTGTTTACTTCTTGTTTTAACGGGCTTGATTTTTGCGTGTGTTGTCTTCAAACTGGATTGCTTTTTGACTCTTCCTGAATTAGACGATGGCCCGTTAACACACTGTTGGTCAATACCATGACTTGATCTTTGCAGTCCGGGCCTCGAGACTTGTCTGTCTCTAATTGGGTCTTTTACCTGCTTTCTAACCTTGTGGTTAACACAATCAATACCTGTGACCTTTACGTGCTCTGTAGCCATCTTGGCTGGTTTCACGGCCCGGTTCAGGAGTTCACGTTTCTTTATTGAGCTAGGACTCTTGACCGTGGGTGAACCCGGTTGGTCATTTTTTACGGCCCGGTCATAAACTTCCTGCTGCTGGAAAGCTGGTTTAATCTTTGAGTGCAACCATGCAGAACGTGAACCCAATTGGTCAACAAAAGCCGGTTTGACCTTCAAGGTCTCAACTTTACAAACCAGGTCTGTTGAACTATCCAGACCCATTAACCGAGCAACAATGCCCGATGATGATCTGTTACTCCTTCCTGGCTCATTTCTTGACTCATTCGTGGAATTCTTTCTTGAGTTTTGCTTGCTATCTAATGACAGCCTTGGAAGCTCGTTGACTTTGAAAGTTGACTTGAGTGAATATTTTGATTCCCTTTCATCACAAGAAAATCTTGAAATCTCATTGACTTTTTTAATGCCCGATGGAAGTGACTTAACGTTAGCAAGGTTTCGGTCTTTTCTATCATAATGAATGGGATTTGGGGGCATTAAAGGCCTTGGAGAATCAACATGCTTCATGACCAGGCCGGCCCGTTCATCTTTTGTCACACGGATGACTCTAGTCATCGACTCCTTGACCACGTCTCTGATATCGGGTGCAGAACATTCGGGTTGTTTTTTGTGCAGGTTTGGGGATGTGGGTTCAGAGGGAAGTTTCCATTCGGGTTGAACACGTTTAATACAATCAAAAGATGAGAAAGTGGTGGATGAGCAAGATGAAGAAGACGAGTTTCTTGATGATTCAACCGAGGCTCGGTTCTTTTCTAATATCGTCTTTTTTTGGTTTCTCTCCTGTGGTTTTCAAATTTCAGTTAAAGATTTGTGTTTCTGCTTATGTTTAGATATTAAAAACCTGTTAATATTATTCTTGGTCATTACCTTAGCTTTCTCGGATGATTTCTTCAACTCCTTTTCACCGTTTACGCCTTGGCCTGAAAATCAGTTCATAATTCTTAGTATGTTTCATCACTTTTGATTATATATATTGTTATGTGCGTATGATTTTTTTTTATTTATTTTTTTTTTAAAATTTGGTTCTTTGTGAAGTGATTTTGGCCATTGTACAGTGTAGATGTTATTTGACAAGTTTGCTTCATGTTTTTGTAATGGTCATACTTTCTAGCAAATACACATGTTTCTGTAATGGTCATACTCTCTCACTAAAGGTTCTAGTTTTTTATGAGAATGGTAAGATAAAAAAAATTTATTCATTTTTCTTAATTGGTAAAAACTTTTAAAATATAAGAAAATGGTTAAAATGCAATTTGTATTCATCTATTTAAAATCTCAAGAAAATACATAAATAAAAATTTGTTTATGTATAGAACCTACATACGTGTAGGTTATGTGTATCATTGTAGGTGTATTTGCTTCACATAACTACACTGCTACACATGTGCATGTAAATGTTTAAAAGTGAAAAAAAATTGAACAAATTAGTTTAATGGCTTTTTAATGTATACAACATAGACATGTATGTATGAATAAAAAGTTTATAAAAATATAAAGTCTTTAAGTTAAATGATTTTAGTTTGTTCTCTAGCAATAATTTAATCTTCAATAATGAACCTTTCCTAGTATAAGTTAAAGTAATAGATACCTGTGTTTATTTGGTTATTGTCATTCTCTATTTAAAATTAGTTATACCAATTTAGTCAAAGCAGATTTCTCCTAAAAAGCATAGGAAGCAACGAGGAGGCGACTCGTGTACACGAGTCGGTTTATTGGTGAGTGTATTTGCGTCTATTTACGTAAACATGTTTCCAGCATACATAACCTCGCCATGTAAAATTGCATAACCGCAATGTGGTTCATAATCAAAATACCATTTCGGACCTAAGTGCCTAAGACTTTCGCACTGTGTAAATTCATTAGGCACATACTCGAACCGTTTAAAATGTGATAACTAGACTGCGTAAATGATATAGCAACACAATATATATAATCAAAGTGATGAAACATACTAAGATATGGTGATCATGGGTTGTCTCATATGTTTTAATCGGAAACACATAATTAAGAACTTGTTGGTTTAGTACTTGAGTGCAAATGCTTAAATTTGTACCTGCAGTTAGCCTGTTCTGGTTCCGCCAGCTGCGGTGTAGACCGATAAGGTAACCGCGGTCAAGAAGATTCAAAATCCCATTCATGCATCCTAACTGCTTCTGCAGCCCTTGTTTTTCTTCCCTCACTGTGTATACAACCTTTGCAGCCATTTACACTATACCACCACTGTTTGTTTCTTCACAATCAATACCTTAAAAACCTTCTTTTTTTTTTCTTTTTAATAGATAAAAAGCACCAAAGAAAATACACAAGATTCTTTTCTTGTTCAAGTGTACAGAGATGGATTTATTTTTTTGTAAAGCTGCACAAAGAATGTGCAGAAAAAAGAAAAAAAGATTATGTAAATTTTAGGTTTGATAGAAGAGAGAAAGGAAGATATGAAATTTGGTTTTTGTTTTTGGCCTCAAAAAAGGGTACTGGATGTATAGATGGATGGGGATTTTGAAGCAATACATGCAAGTGTTGATGGATTATTTTATTATGGGAAATGAAGTGGTGACAAATTTCCAGATTAAGAGTGGAATTTGATGGCATTTTATATTTATATTGTTGTTGAGAGTTTGGAAGTGTTCAGATCTGGATAGCCAGCCATATGGACAAAGTAATGTGGATGGGCCCCTTTTCATGTGGAGTGTGTCTGGCTAAACTATACTCTTTTACTAGCAAAGTGCTTGTACATTTTGTATTGTCAATTTGTAGCTTCTATACTCTAAACCCCTTTTGCACTACATCCCATTGAATTGAAGAGAAGACACAAAACATTTTAATTATATTGGACATATTTGTTGAAAGTCCAAGGGGTCTGTGTTCTGTACTATACCTACCAAGGTATGGACAAAGAGCCAGTCCGTACGCTTCTAGAAGATCTTTTGTACTATACCTACCAAGGTATGGACAAATAGACAAGATCTGACGAAAGCGACCCATGAACCAATCACAGGGTGACAGCTCACCGACAATAGTACGAGGAGGAGCACGCTCCAGTACAAAATGTCACTATCAGCCACTGCCTACCCACCAACTCCCATCGTGGCATGAACGTAGCCCATAGTTGGTGGAAAAGGAATATTATATACAGCTGGCCGTACCTGCTTGGAAACCTACCTTCGGCTATAAATACTCCAACACCTTGGAACGGTATCATCATATTATCTTAACTTCTCTCTAGCTATTTCTCTCTATATACACTTATATTCAGAGCAATCTAGTCTGATTCTCACGCCGGAGGGTGGTCACAAGGAGGACCCCCCCCCCCCTTCTCAGTGACGAGCTCACGGTATCTGTTTTGCAGGTTGAGAAGAATAACCATCTTTGCCGGACCTAACCCTCGTGGGAAACATCTACTTAACCCTAAGATTATCCTTAATCTGCCGGGGTCACTTAGTGTTCTTCATTGGCGCCATCCGTGCAATAAGCTAGAATTAATTCCTTTTTTTCTCAGTTTTTTCAAACTTCTGGAAAGATGGTTAAGGTTACTCCGATGCCAAAGCCACCGAGTGACCAAGAAACTCCGGTAACCACAACCCCAGCTACCGGGGGGAACACCGGTGAATACACGATTTTTACGAACACTACCCCGGTTACCCAAGCCGGGGCAAGTGCAGTAAACAATCCTCCCCTGGGATTCATTGATACCCAGGTGGAGAAACAACAGACGAGGCTTCCCCGACAAACACTAGATCAAGTTAAAGCTTGGGCGGAAGCACGTCAGAAAGAATTCCAAGCCGAGTTGGACGAACGTTTACGTTCACTCCAACAGGCCAATGATGAATTCGGAAGCACTCGACAACAGCTCAACATGAGCAATGATTGCGAGTATTTGGATAATGAAGATTGGGAAGAATCTGACAGTGACGCAAACCCTCGTCATAAGGCGAAAGGGAAGCGTAAAGAAGCAGACTTCCACTCGAGAAGAAATTTCGAGGGAACCTTCAAACCAAAGAACACGGGGGAAACCCACGTGACTTCTCCAAAACTTTCAGGCCAACTGTTGTGAATGCGGGAACGTCCAAATTTGCAAGGGACATTGCGGAAGCAATCGCTCCAAATAGTGCCAAACAGATGTCCAACATAGGCACTTATGATGGCATATCTGACCCGGACGATCACTTGAACAGATTTATAGCGGGGGCAACCATCAGTAATTTGACGGAACCCACATGGTGTTACATGTTCCAGATGACGCTCGTGGGGGCAGCCAGAGCGTGGTTTGATCGTCTACCGGTCCACCACATCTATGATTGGGCAGACTTCCAGCACAAGTTCAGCCAGCACTTCAGTCAACAAAGAAAATATACTGAAGAGCAATGGACGATCCTCAACTGCATCCGAGAGGAAGACGAATCTTTGCTAGACTTCATCACTCGCTTCAACTCAAAGAAGCTAAGTCTGGGCACTATAAGCGAAGATCTTGTTCGCGCCACTTTCATCCAGGGCGCTGAGTACCCAGAGCTTATCCGCACGTTGACAGGTAAAGATGGCATGCCATCCACGTGGGATGCCATCATGACGGCAGCTAAACGCTTTGCCGAAACGGAGAAGCAACTGGGTAGAAATTTTCCCCAGAGCACAAACCTCTACACGCAGAGAACAAGAGAAAATAACGTCCGTACCGCCCGACAAAATAAAAAGAGGAAGCTTGGTATTTGGCAGTCAAGGATAAACTTTGACACCTCATCCAGCTCTCGCCCTCTCTTAGGCGGAAGGGACAACATGCACTCGTCGAACCGGAATCCCAGATGGACGCCACTCACCAAAAGCGTCACCGAGATATTTGCCACCGAGAAGCTCCCATGGCCAAAGGCTCCAATAATCCGACAGCGTCATAACGCTGATCAGAGCAAATCCTGTGACTTCCACGGGACAAAAGGCCACACCACGGAGGAGTGCACATCTTTGAAGGATATCGTCGAAACATTCGTCAAAGATGGGAAACTCACACACCTTGTGGCGTCAATCAAGAGCCGAGGGAGGAATGACCATCGGTACAAGGGCAATGGATGAAAGCCCGTCGACATCAGCATTCACATGGTTCATGGCAACGTCAGAGGAAGAAAACGACGAACAACAGAGCCAAGTGCGTGGAAGGAAGCTGAAGTGCGCTTCCCGCGTGTGCCAGGAGGGCCCAACAAAGAAGGCCCCATAGTCATCAAAAGCCAGCTGGGGCACTACATCACCTCCCGCACTCTTGCTGATAATGGCGCTTCATCAACGGTCATGTATAGGCAGTTCTTCGACAAGCTAGACGACGAAGACAAAGAACGCCTAGAAACAGTTTACGCCTCGATGGAAGGGTTCGATGGCAGCACAAACACCCCCTTGGGTATCCTATCCTTCCCCGTCACTCTCACGGACGGGAAGTACTCCCGCACAGAAGACGTGGACTTCGTTGTAATGAGGAAGCCACACCACACATACGACATTCTCTTCGGGAGAGATGGGATGGCAAGATTTAATGCCGTGGTGTCTTCGGTCCATGGGATGATGGGATGGCCAACAGCCGAGGGCGTTGCTATGATCACGGGCATTCCCCAGGTATGCATCGCATCTGTCTCATCTAAACCCAAACCAAAAATGGCTAAACCAACCACCTCTGAACCAGAAGAATGGGCCTTCAATGGCAAATACCTTGACCAAGCTGTTACCATTGGCCCAACGATCACTAACCACACACGCACCTTACTCAAACGCTTGTTGCAAAAAAATGCCGACATCTTCGCGTGGACACCAGCTGACATGACTGGTGTACCTTGAAGTAAGGCTGAGCATAAGCTCAAGTGTGACCCGGCATTTGCGCCGGTCATACAAAAGCGTCGCGTAATGGGTGCTGAACAGGCTAATGCGTGTAGAACCCAAGTCAAGGAACTCCTTGACGCAGGCATCGTACGCGTTAGTAAATATCAAACATGGGTTGCAAATCCCGTCATGGTACCGAAATCCAACAAACAATGGCGCATGTGCATAGATTTTAAAGACCTAAACAAAGCATGCCCCAAGGATTGTTACCCTTACCCGAAATTGACCTTAAGGTAGATTCATTAGCACCGTTTCGCCTTAAATGTTTCCTTGATGCGTATAAAGGGTACCATCAAATCCACATGGCTGTTGACGATCAGGATAAAACCACATTTCGGACGCCCGATGGCACATTTTGTTATCAAATGATGCCATTCGGACTAAAGAATGCCGGATCCACATACCAACGCCTGATGGACAAAGAGTTTCATGCGCAAATCGGGAGGAACTTGGAAGTTTACATGGATGACTTGGTCATCAAAAGCCTCGAGCCAGAGGCGATGTTGAAAGACATCGAAGAAACTTTCAACACACTCAAAAAGATAAACATGAAGCTCAACCCGAGCAAGTGTTCCTTTGGGATGGAAGAAGGGAAGTTCTTAGGAGTCATCGTTACCAAAGATGGCTTCAGAGCGAACCCTGAAAAGGTTGTGAAAATGGAATCACCTACGACCATCAAACAGGCTCAGACACTGAATGGACGACTAGTCGCACTTAACCGCTTTTTGGCAAACCATGCGGATAGGTCGTTCCCATTCGTGTCAACATTGAGAAATTGCTTGAAGAAAACACACTTCCGCTGGACACCAGAAGCGGAAGCAGCTTTTCAAGAGATTCGGTCACGCTTGATCGAACTCCCAACACTCACAGCACTAGAAGTGGGGGAGGAATTAATTCTCTACCTCTCCGCCACAGACAGAGCAACTGGGGCAGTCTTACTAGTAGAACGAAAGGGCGTCCAGATGCCCATCTACTATGTAAGCCGCGTCTTAACAGACGTGGAAACCCGGTACTCCACCCTGGAAAAATTAGTCTTAGCGCTTGTACAGGCTTCACGCAGGCTAAGACGATATTTCCAAGGTCACCCAATCACCATTCTCACCAACTTCAAACTTGCAAACGTTCTAGGCAAACCCGAGTTGTCGGGACGCCTAGCTAAATGGGCAATTGAGTTGGGAGAATACGCGATAAAGTATAAGCCAAGACTAGCCATAAAAGGCCAGGTCTTGGCAGACTTTATTGCAGAAGTCCCCGCTTCGCGGGAAAAAGAGTGCCAGGAAGAGGCTCAACCCTCTCCAGCACAAGACATTAACGATGTCTGGCGACTCTACACTGACGGAGCAGCCAACAACGAAGGTTCAGTCGCATGGTTGAAACTAACTAACCCAGCAGGCCAAGAATACACTTACGCTATTCGGCTGGATTTCCCTAGTACGAATAACGAAGCGGAGTACGAAGCATTCTTGGCCGGATTAAGAATTGCGCGTAAGTTGGGGGTGAAAAACTTGGAAGCCCACGTGGATTCCATGCTAGTAGCCAACCAGATAAACGGGACGTACACGGCCATGAACGACACAATGGCCCTGTACCTCGCACAAGCAAAAGCCCTTATGCGCGATTTCAACGATTGCAAAGTTATGCACATCAAGCGAAGCGAAAACAAATCTGCGGATGCGTTAAGCAAGCTTGCATCGTTAGCCTTCACCCACTTGGCTAAGGACATTCGCGTTGAACTTCTTGGAGCACCATCAGTCCCGCACAAGGAAATTTGTGTCATCCAAACCGGCACGGAAACATGGATGACGCCAATCATAAATTACCTTGCGACGGGTGTACTACCAGAGTCAAAGACACAGGCAAGAAAGATACGCTGTAAATCACTGAACTATCAATTTGTTGACGACATACTTTACAGGCGTAATTTTCTTGGCCCACTCCTCAGATGCGTTGACGACCAAGATGCCGACTACCTCCTAAGGGAAATACACGAAGGCATCTATGGAGTACACGCAGGTCCACACGCAGTTGTAGCCAAGCTAAACAACGCGGGATACTTTTGGCCGGGGATGCATACGGATGCGCTGGCCTACAACAGAAAATGTAGGTCCTGCCAGCTCTACGCATCCAACACGCATCGCCCGAAGAACGAACTTGTTCCAGTCACTTCTTCATGGCCATTCCAGAAGTGGACCATCGATGTGACAGGCCCATTTCCAACAGCAGCAGGGAACGTTCAGTTTCTAGTGGTAGCCATCGACTACTTCACCAAGTGGATAGAAGCAAAACCCCTAGCCCAAACAACCGCAAAACACATCAAAAAATTTATTTGGGAATTTATTATTTGTCGTTTTGGACTTCCACAGAATTTGGTGAGCGATAACGGCACCAACTTTGCTGACCAGAAGCTACAAAAGTGGCTGAAAGAGCTTCAAATCACCCACACCTTTACCTCAGTGGCACACCCGCAGGATAATGGTGAGGTGGAAAGAGCAAACAAGAGCATCGTCGACGGCATAAAGAAAAGACTCTTGGAGCATAGATCCGGCTGGGAGGACGAGGTTCCACATGTCCTTTGGGCAAACAGAACGCTAAAAAAGGCAAGCACGGGTGAAACCCCGTTCAGCCTCACCTATGGCACTGAAGCCATGGTTCCAGTCATGATCGGTCTACCCTCACCAAGTCATAACTCAACCAGAAGACAATGATGCGGAAAGACGGTTAGACCTTATGCTAACCGAAGAGCGCAGAGACTTAGCCGCAGCGCGTGAAGAGAACTACAAGAGACAAATGCAAAAGTACTACAACACGCGGGTGAAACTCTGCAACTTCAATGTCGGAGACTACATACTGCGTAACAACGAGGCTTCAAACCAGGAGCGCCCAGGAAAGCTGGCCCCGGTCTGGGAAGGGCCATACATTATTAAAGTTCTGGGAAAGGGCGCATACCGGCTCGAAAGGCTCGATGGCACCCCCATCCCAAGAACATGGAATGGAGCTCAATTACGCAGATGCTACATGTAGATCAATTCCAAACTTGTAACGAACAGGCCAAGAGCCACTTCTAATGGAAATGATTCTCCTTATCACATTGATGTTGATAGCCTTACCTTTATACTTATGAACTGACCACACTGATATGCCGGTATTCACCGCATAAATAAGTGAGGGAGGAAGTAAGTCGTTGCGTGTGGAAAGCGGCACAACCCGCATAAACACAAAAATAGTAAAAATTTCTAAGGGGAAGATGAGGAAAACCTTCACGCAGGTCAGATATAGATAAAGTTTAGTCATCCTACTAAGTGAAAGTGACGGTCCTACCCACACAATCATGATAGAGGAAACAGAACATTAACCTATTGTCTGACACGCGTCGAAAGGTTAACTTATTCAAAACACTTAGAAAATTGCTAAGTTAAACTAAAATATGCATGAGCAAATCATATAATGTTTACAAGGCAAGGCGTTAACAAAACATTTATATTCACATTAAAAGCTGTTCAAAAATTACAAAATGGCTAGGTATTTACCCGCCTACAAAAAAGTACAACTCTATCCTAACGGCTGGGAGGAATCTCAAGATTCAGGCTTCGGGACCACTCCCTCCAAACCCACTTGAACCCTCACCATCAGTTGGCTGCGGCTGTTCAAAGAAAGATTTGAGAACGGCTAGCCCGTCATCAGCAGCAGCAACTTCGTTCACCTTCTCCACAACCGGATGAGAAAAAGCAGCATACTGGTTCACAGCTTGGTCGTAGGCAGCTTCAGTATCAACATCATGTAGAGGAAATTTGGAAGGTGGGATGCCTTTCTCTGCAAATCCTAGACCAAGCAAGAAACCAGCCTTCTCTCCATCCTCATGAGAAGCGTTGAGGGCTGCACTCACGGCCATCATCATAGGATGTGTTCGCGAAAATCCGATGCACAACCTACACAACAAAAAAAAACTTTTCTAAGTATAAAGAAAAAGAGCAAAAAGTAAAGAGTTAGGGAGCTATGCGTACCTGCGGCAACGCTTCTCGTAAAAGCCAATCCTTATTGGACAGAGCCTCTTGAAGGGTAGCTTGAGCTTGATCGCGGGCGCGTTCGGCCTCATTCTTGTTTAGGTTGGCAAGCAACACGTCCTTGGCAGCAGCCTCTTCAACGCCTTTAAGCTTGCGCTCAGTGCGATCAAGCACACCCCTCTGATCCAAGAGCTCCTGTAGCTTATTGGCATCCTCCAAAGCCAAAGCCTCATGAGCCTGCTGAAGCTTCTCCAGTTTGGCTTTCAGCTCTTCATTCTCAGCGCGCAGAGGCTCAGCAACAGCTTCAGCTTTGGTGGCCCTTTCAGTTGCATTACGCGCAGTTTCCTTAGCCAACCTAAGCTGTTCGTTAATAGCTTGGGTAGCCTTGGAACGGGCCTCATGCCTAGCTTGAATTTCGGCCTCAAGATCCTTGAAGGCCTTCTCTTTCTCCGTAGCAGTGGCGGCAAGCTTCTTGTTCTCCTCCCGCAGCGATCGCACCTGAGCCCCTTCCAAGCTACGCGCAGTCTTTAACTTGTCGTTTTCACGACAAAGTAACTCGACACGCGGCTGCATCCGGGCGATAAGGATTTGGAGCTCAGTGGACAAGCGGCCTTCCTGGTAGCTAACCATCGCCTCCCCCAATGCACCACTTGGAGCGGCATGGCGCGCCCAGTCGACGCAGTCTGCGGCAGTCCAGAGAGTTGTTCCTAGGGCGGATATTCCACCTTGGAGCATAAACCTCATTGGAATCCGAAACTGCGAAAACAAAAAACAGTTAGGAAAAAATGACAAGAATGGATAACAGGCCAAAGTAACCCCACGCACCTGTAGGGTCGATAACAGGCCGATAGCCGCTAAACCCATCACCCGAACCTAAAGGATATCCATCCAAGAGGTCAAGGAGATGGGAAGGAGGCAAAGATTGGACCCCCTCAACAACAGAGGTAAGTCTAGAGGCCCCAACTCCAAACATACCTAAAGAACCGGCCAAGGACGAGGTAGTCGCTGACGCCGAATGTGACACTGCAGAAGCCATTGAGGTAGAGACCATCGAAGATGAACTCATAACCGTGGTAGCCGCTGCAGATGAGCTCGCGGAAAAAGTCACCGCCGGTCCGGTGAATGATGTAGTAAAGATGGCACTGACGGCCGGCGGAGAAGTTGAACTGCTCAACGCAGCAACGAAACAGGACGCCATCGTCGGCACAGCAGCCATGACAGATGACGTCATAACCGGAACAGTTGCTTCAACAGTATGAGCAACTGAACCAGTACCAGAAACAGGCGTAGCCGCCTTGGTCATCGCCTCGGATAGGTTGACCAAACCTATCGTCGTGGGTCCTGAACCGCTTCCTCCCGCACCGCTCTCGAAAGGAGATAAGTCCACTCCTGCATGAAGAAAAACAAAAGATATAAAAAACAAAGGCAGAAGGAAATGCGGAAAAGGTACACAAAAAGTATACTTACTGGTTTTCTTGATCTTGAAAGCCAGACAGGCGGAGATGGACCCGATGAAACTGACCTCTTCACGCCAGTCACCTTCGCAGCGCTTGGTGGCTCAGAAGTGACAGTCGTCTCAACCTCTGAGACAATGGTCTCATCACCACCACCAAGGTTCCCCGCCTCCTCCTCACTTTCAGTCTCGGAATCAGACTGATTCCCAAGGTCAACGAAGGTAGCAACCTTCGTTTTGCCCTTCGCGCCAGCCCCCTTCTTTTTCCTCACTATAAAAGGCCCATCTGCGGAATCCTCATCAGAAGATGACAAGATCAGAGGAATTCCAGCAGAAGTTTGAGCATGAAGAGGACGAGGATTAAAGAACTCCTTACCTGGCCGAGTGGCGCTTAAAATCTCGTGGCCTGGCGGGTAGACCTCTACGAATCTATCCGCAGTCTGCTCCAAAATGGGCAACTCGTTCTCATCGAGATCACGAGTACCCAACCGTGCGGGACCACCAGTCTCTCGCGGGTGCAAGAGCGACTGTAAGTCGTTCCCCTCTGAAATAAAAAAGATAATGTTATAAGGAAATCCTAAACCAACACAAAAAACGGAGCATACCATAAGGAATATAGTTCAAACCGTATTCAAGAACGATGGGAATTTGCGGCGTCCCAGACCCGGCATCCTTCCACACGCGGCTCATCCCAAGCATGACCATCCCAGACTCGGCAAAGCGATAAACAGGAGTCCGAATCTGGGAGATCTTGGTGAACCACTCCGTCTCCTGGTAGTTGGAAGCCGGAAGATTCGGGAGTGCCTTCCCATTCTTGAACGTCATCGCGATGGGAACGACACGAGCGGAAATGAAGAAAAACTCGCGCTTCCAAGAGCGAAGACTACGCTCGGTAGTGCAGATCTTCAAACCCTTGATCCGAGTGACAAGGGTATACCAACCCTGGACGCACCTCCAAGTATAGAAGGTCATCAGGCGGTCGACTCGAGGTTCAACATCCAAAATATGGCACACCCATTCGAAATGGCGAACTTTAGCAATCGCCATTGGGTTCACCTCTGTCAAGTGAACACCGTGTTTCTCCAAAACACGGTATACGAACTTCGTTAATGGGAATCTTAGATTCCCATATATGAAGAACGAAGCGTAAACCGCTATCTTGCCCTTAGGGGCGTCGTATACCGTTTGGTGGGTCTCCGGGAACTCCGGCTCATAGGGCTCCAGCATGAACTTCTTGACGATGTAATGGTACACATCGACAGAAAGAGTACACTGACACTCGCCAGCAGTACTCTTATCGTCCTTGTCGGACGTTGACGTCGGGTTCTCGAGGAACACGTCGGACTCTTCGACGTTAACCTCTGGGTCATGAGAAGAAGACATTTTTAAATGTGGATGAAAGAAAGCGGTTTCAGGAGAATGCTCGCCGGAAAAGATGAGTATTCGCCGGAAATCGCTTAAAAGAAAAAGGAGAGTGAAGTGAAGGTAAGGGATGAAATACACCCTCTCCCCCTTATATACTCATCGCAATAAATGCGATGAATTTAATGCGGATGAGAGAGAAGGCGCAGGAGCAATGACACGGCGACACGTGTGGATAAAGCAAGCTGGCAACAGGTGTCAAAAAGGCGCGTGCCATAAAACTCGCGCCCACGCGCCTGAAAAAGCGTTTCGATTGACCACATGCTGTCACGTCGTCATAACTTCCTGCACGTCCTGAAACCGTCAGAAGACGCCAACGTCCTTTCAACCGTTTGGACTGTCCTTATCCTTTCACCAACCCTTCGAATTTCAAAAAGATTCAAAAAGATTCAAAAATAAGAGGGAATATACCCCCTTACCTTGGAAAGCAAGAAACCATAAGACAAGTGCGGGTACAGTGTCAAGGCGAAACCCTTCACATACTTAGCACTTGCAGGGAATTGAAGCCAAGAAGATACCTTGGAAAACAAGAAACCATAAGACAAGTGTGGGTACAGTGTCAAGGCGAAACCCTTCACATACTTAGCACTTGCAGGGAATTGAACCCAAGATGGATCTTATGGGTCATGCTTGCGGAAAGGGAAATAACACCCCCGCATGGCGGGAACGTTGAGAACTAGATTGTTTGAAGCTTCAAGGTGGAATTGGTTGTTTAACATAACTGATCACTATGTCAAACTACCAATACCCCGTGGAGAATCTACACAAGTGAAACTCAACTCTCCCGACTTGCGGAGAGGTTACGCACCTACCCGCATCATACCCAAAGATCAGGCAGAAAATGTCGGGAATTTTCTACAAGTGACATTAGGAAAACTGCGGGAAGAATCCCCACGGAGAACCTTAAAAAACGAAAACCCCTTTAAAACCCCTTGCTTAAAATCCAAAAGTTCACCTCACTTATTAACAATTCATGAGAAGAACAATGGACTGGGGGGACTTGAAGAGGTAGGTCCCCGCAAAGCCCAGTTGGACCCGCAAGACTCACCTTAAAGAGGTACGTCTGCGCAAAGACCAACTGGATCCGCAGGACCCACCATGCTCAGAGAGATGAAGACCTTACACGCAGTAAGCCAGCTGTTCCCGCAGGAAATCCTCCCTTGGTGCAGTACCCTGCATGTTCCCGCAGCTATGGGTACAAGCCAAGAAGGAAGGCTACCCGCACTAACAGTAAGGCTACACGCATAAGGCACTAACTCTTATACTTCAGTAATGTCACCTGAAGAAGGAATGAGCAGGGCGGGAATATTCCCGCCCAAAAGAGCCAGTCCGTACGCTTCTAGAAGATCTTTTGTACTATACCTACCAAGGTATGGACAAATAGACAAGATCTGACGAAAGCGACCCATGAACCAATCACAGGGTGACAGCTCACCGACAATAGTACGAGGAGGAGGACGCTCCAGTACAAAATGTCACTATCAGCCGCTGCCTACCCACCAACTCCCATCGTGGCACGAACGTAGCCCATAGTTGGTGGAAAAGGAATATTATATACAGCTGGCCGTACCTGCTTGGAAACCTACCTTCGGCTATAAATACTCCAACACCTTGGAACGGTATCATCATATTATCTTATCTTCTCTCTAGCTATTTCTCTCTATACACTTATATTCAGAGCAATCTAGTCTGATTCTCATGCCGGAGGATGGTCACAAGGAGGAACCCCCCCTTCTCAGTGACGAGCTCACGGTGTCTGTTTTGCAGGTTGAGAAGAATAATCATCTTTGCCGGACCTAACCCTCGTGGGAAACATCTACTTAACCCTAAGATTATCCTTAATCTGCCGGGGTCACTTAGTGTTTCTTCAGTCGGTAATACTCCATTGGAAAACATGACGCATGTAAAGAACTTACCGACGTGTTATTGAGAGATCATCTACGGGACTATCACTAACAGGGTAAACATGAAATTCGCTGGCAGTTCACATGTCAATTCAATAACAAATCAACGACAGATATTGAACAAATCAACGACATATATTGAATCAAGGGATGGAGTGTGGAAAATGAAACACACAAATAAATAAGATAATCTTTGATAGAAATTGATATATTTATCATTTATGCATGAAACAAGTTGTATAGGAAAAGTTTAAATTTAAGACGATAATAGTGTATGATTATAATTTAAAAACAAAATGACTAAATAAACATGTGCATTGTCTAATTTATAGTCTCTTGTTTTATTAATTGAAAGTGCAAATTATTGATGTGTATTTCATGTCAGTTCACTAGCTGGTCCACCACTACAACTACCCCCAAGCGTGTGTGCTACAGAGATTGATGGATTGCATTTAGATGAGATTAATTTAATATCAAGATTACATTATAGTAGTAGTAGTACGTGGCAGTGGGTAGTGGCAGCAATAAACGAAACAAGTAAATGGTTGTGTGTTTAGAATACAATTAAGACGACTATCGTTTAATTTAATTTGATCACTTTGGGATAAAAGAGTTGTCACATACGACTAAGTGTTGTGGTAAGGGCATTGGCGCCCCTCACCCTCCACATGAGTCCATTTGGTTGGGTTGAAGACAAAATGGGGCTTTGGCGAGAGAGGTTAGGCGTTACGTAGTAGGCAAAACAGAGAGGGGGGGGGGTGTCATGGTGTGTTGGTTGAAGGTTGGGTGAGGTGATAGAGAGTGGCGCCCCACCTCACCACATCACTTGGTCCGAAAAACAAATGTACATTTTCATTTTGTGTGAAAAATCACTCAATCCAGTTAAAGGTGCATGTCTTGTTTAAGTGTATGTATTCGACGTCCGCTACTAGCACCCTCCTTAGATAGGTGGAGATAATATACTCGAACTTTTGTTAACATACATGTCATTTATACTCTTTTGTTTACATGAAACATTGTCTTTTCATTTTTGTTGCAACTTTTATATACATATTCATATCATACGGTAAGATAAATATAAGATATCCAATGTCACTGTTTGTGCACATTTAAGATATCGCCTCATCATATTTAATCTGTTTAAGATGTAACAAATGGTTAGTTTAATTTTGACAAGTTTATTTTATGCTATTAAGCTAGAATTAAATAAAAAACATAATGAATTCAATCAACAATCATTGTATTTCAGTTAGCATGGCCTATAAAGCTGCTACATTTTCATGTTAGGTTGTGGAAACTGTAAGGCTGAGGGGTGTGGGGGGCGCGAGTGGGGGCGCCAGCCAATAATATTGTGACGTGTGGCAGAGAGAGAAACTTGATAAGATGGGTGTTGGTTGTGGTGCTCGCGCCCCGGGACATGGTGTGGAGGGGCGCGAGAGGGGGCGCGAGCGGTTTTTTTTTTATTTTTTTATAAATGTATTAAAAAAACGTATTATTAAAAAAACAAGAAATTATTTAAAAAAACACACATTTTTTTGAAAATTCATAATAAAAAAAAACATACTAAAAATTAAATAAACAATAATATTTAATAATAAAACTAATCTAATACAAGATCATCTGGTCGCCTCGCCCACAAATGTTCAACCAACTCATGTCGAAGATCCCCGTGTATCTCACGGCTCTTGATATTTGCTATGTTATGAAGTTTTTGTTGATCACTGATTGTGGACGGTTGTGGCGGAATGTCACCTTGGTAGTTTTGGCATATAGCTTTGCCCTCGTCTTCTAACGTCATGTTGTGTAGGATAAGACACGTGTAGACGACGTCCATTATCCTCTCCCGAGTCCAATAACGTATCGGGTTCGCCAGAACATAATATTGTTTTTTTATAGCTCCAAAAGCTCTTTCAATATCTTTTCTAGCAGACTCTTGCTTCTTCGTAAAATACTTCCGTTTGTCGGCAACTGAATCTGTAAAAGCTTGAACTAACACAGCCCATTCGTTGTAAATACCATCGACCAGATAGTACCCGTACTTGAAGAGTTCTTCATTTGCAAGAAAAGATTGAGGTGGTTCAACCCCGTCGATAAGGTCGTTGATCAAATGTGACTGATCGATAACATTAAGGTCGTTATTTGACCCAGCAACACCAAAAAAAGCATGCCAAAACCAAAGATCCTGTGACACCGCCGCCTCAAGTATGAGGGTCGGCCCTTCATGATCACCACGGTGGAACTGACCTCGCCAGGCCGTTGGACACATAGCCCATCCAACATGCGTACAATCGATGCTACCTAGCATCCCAGGAAAACCATGTTTTTCTGCGTGCACCTCATATATGCGTTGGATGTCATACGTTGTAGGTTTACGCAGATATCTCCGAGCGTAAGTCGATATGACTCCTACGTACAATATATATTACAAAATGTAATAAATATTTAATAAAAAGTAAAATTAATGTTTTTTACCTTGGCAGAAAAAATGAAGGGATTCACGTGCAACCCTTTTCGACATCTGTAAATACTCATCCAAAGCGTCCGACGAGATGCCGTACGCTAATTGACGGATAGCAGCCGTGCATTTTTGAAGAGGGGTAAAACCGGGAAGACCCCTAGCATCCTCCCTTTGTTGAAAAAAGGGATACCGTGCCTCTAAATCACTCGCTATACGCGTGAACAATTGCCTGCTCATTCGAAAACGAGTTCGAAAATCCGACTCCGCGTATACCGATTGAGGGCTAAAATAATGCCTCATCAAAGTATCGTTAGCACCCGATCGATCACGATCACGAGGTGGTGCTCTAACCCTCGGGAGTCGGGGTTGATGGGCTTGATTTTGCAAGAGATTGACCACGGTTGCGGTCAAAACTCCCCCTACATGAAGAAGCAAATCATCCTCTTCGGAGGAGTCGGAATCAGACGAGTACGACGACATTATTTTTTAAAAAAAAATTGGTTTTGGGATATTATATATGAGTTTGGAGATTGAAGTTGTGTTTGATATGGTTAAAATGGGTTGATGGTATGTGATATTGGTTTTGGGTGGTATGTGATATTGGTTTTATAGAGAAAAAAATTTTTTTTTTTAATAAACAAAGAGCCCAACGGCTCTATTTACGCAACCCAAGACTCCATCACGCCTATTCCCAGCCGCTAGCCCATCCGCGCCTGCCTGGATTTCCGCGCTCGCGCCCCTCTCGCGCCCCTCTCGCGCCTCGGTGGTGTGGTGCTCGCGCCCCGGGGCTCAGGCGCCCCCTGTCGCGCTCCACACCCCTCAGCCTAACAAATATGATTCACATTCCAAAAGGAATAGAATACATTGATGACCATGTGCATCCATGTACATAGGCAGTACAATGATTGTTAATGTACATGATTATTAAAGTACAAGTGATGTAATGCATGCACGCTTTATCTATATGTACGTTTGTATTTTGTATATATATACATACTCTATGATCTATCCAACTAAACCTGTTTTTGTGGAGGTAGTTGACTCTCATCATTGGTATTGGGAGCATGACCACATGCATAAAGGTATCACATGAGGATTGCCTGCCTTTATTTAACTAAACATTCAACAACCATTTAGGCTTCAATCAAACTAACCTTACTATGTTCCAGCTGGTTAAAAAAAGGGGATATCTTATTTCATTAAGCTTACTAAATTGGCAGCTAAAAAATTATTTTAACACAATAATGGTGATTTTGGTAGCATTAGATCATTCCCAACTCATCCACTAAATTTATGTAAGGAGAATTTATAAATTATAGTGTAAGGTTTTAATGGTTGTGAGTGTAAGTTATAGGGTAAAGAGAGAAAAGATAGTGATTTTTTTGTAAATTTGGGACAACTTTATTTACCCTAGTTACTTTTTAATATTTGTTGAATTAGTTGTGAGTAGAGGAGAGAGAAAACTGTAATGATAAAGGTATAAAAAAGGGTTTTTTTTACATACACCCCATGGTGTTTCCTAAACACCCTCTCATTAAGCCGCGGATCGGGCGATAAGCCCCTTAATGGTTGGGTGTTTTTGAAAGTTGTGTTTTTTGTCATTTTGTTGTTTATTTTTTTTGTTTTATTATGTTTTTGTCTTTTTGTTGTCTTTTAATTTTATTTTGTTTCTTTTTGTATTTTTTTGGCTCGGGTAACAATTTTAACAATTTCATTTTGATCGGTTTTCGAAGGTCAGAACGAGAAAACAGTTTTAAAATTAATAACGAACAAAATAAAACGAACGACTTTTATATAATAATAATTAGTACATAACGACTTATGTTTGTTTTCTTTTTTTGTATGTCGGGTGTAACAGATTTTTGATTGGTTTTAAAGTAATAACGAATCAACATTTTTAAAATTTAAAACGACCAAAATAAGCATAACGCATGACCAGATTTATAAAATAATAATAATTATTACATTACGAGTTCGGGGAAAAAAACCAAACGAGTTCCGGAATAAGTAACATCATACAAAAAACAAATCTAAAATGCGGCACCACCCACGTCGTCGTCATCGTTCACCTCCTCATCGAAACGTGGCGCTGGTACCATGTACTGGGCTCCATGCTGCTGGGCAGACATCCACCCAACCATCCAGCTCACCTGGGTCTCTAGTCTCCGTAGCCGGGAGTCAGTGGCCGGATCCAAACGCATCGCACGATGTGTACGCGGAACGCGCTGCGGGTGCTGATGCGGTGGCTGTTATGATCACGATAAGTTAACGTTAATAAGACGAAGATACCAAAAAGAAAATTAAATGATAAAATATAACGTACCTGAACACCGTCCTCATCCATGTAACCCGCGGGGCCCTGAATTTCCACCTCCGGCTCCTCGATTGGCGGAGGCTCAACAAGTGGGACCTCTTCGTATAGGCCAGATTTGAAATTAGTGACCAGGTGATCCCGGCCGTTAATCTTCCTGACGATTTGCATGCCTTGTGCCCGTCCACGGTCCAGCTCTTGCGGCGGAAGCGGCGACTGAATGGGTAGTTGCTGCAGTTGGCCCCCGTAGTCGAAAAAATTAGCAATCCGCGTAACGAACGTTCTACCAACCAATTTCCCGCGGCCCTGCCTGTTCGAGTAATGGCGAGTAGTCGCCGAAACCCCGAGCTAGGTTGCAGTGTCTCCCCGTAAGCAGGCATCGCAAGAAAAACAGGTCACGGAGGTTGCAGTGTTTTGAACCCCCGTGACGACCCTGTACGGTGTGTGCGATAAGCCTGTGAAGGTACCTATAAAAAACAATAAAATATTATTATAATATAATATAATATAATATGATATAATATAATAACATATACATATACAAACCTGTGCAACGGGTCCCTAATGGCCGAGGCTTTGGCGTCTGGCTCGAATTGTCCGTTTTTTATAGGCCAAGGTGTATCGCTAATCGCCGTCCAAAAACGTCTCAGCACGTCATATGGTGATTCGTGTATGCTCTGCGTGTAAACAGGGGCGGTTATATCCTCAATTGTGTACAAGCCCAGCGCAATGGCAAACTCCTCCATCGACAGATTATGCCAAATCCCCAACATACGGAACCGAACCTCCGCCCTACTGGTATCCGCACCCTCAACCATCATCAGGACCTGCAATTCTCCCTCCGGGCGTGGCCTGAAACAATATTTACAAGTTGGTTAAATAATAAAATGTTACTTTATTTATAAGTTAATTGAAAACGAAAAAAAGACCTGAAAACGAAGGTTGAGTAAAACTCTAGCGTGAGGACCCGGTAAGCTGGCTCCTCTGCGGTAAACAATCTCTCCCACGGTGTATTTGTTCCCACAATTCTTTCCAGCCTGTCTTCCGCCCGAACCATTCTTATAAACTCCCTAGACAAGAACGAGTTTGGCTTTGGCTCCATTCGTCGAAGTTGCGTAAACCGGATTTGATAATCGGACTGCTCGTCAAACCTCAAATGCTCGTAAACATCAAGTACGTCGTCCCCTTCAATGTATCTATCCGCCATCTATGTTTAACACATAAATATAACCGGTTATTGTCAAACCCGTAAGCCAAACCCGTTCCTTGTCAAACCCGTTTCTGGGTCAAACCCGTAACCCAAACCCGTTTCAGACTCAAACCGTAACCCAAACCCGATTATTATTTAACCCAATTAAGCCAAAACCATTCCTTTGTTTCGGCTAAATCCAAATCCAAACCACAATCCACACAAACAGTATCCAATTTATCAATTCATATCATAATCAGATTCACTCTAAATTTGATCAAAACTCAAACCGAAACCAAAATTATAAAAATAAACAATTATATAACAAACCCCTAACCCGTTTATCACCATACCCGTAACCCAAAACCCAAAACCGTTTATCACCATACCCGTAACCCAAAACCGATTTCTATACATCCCTTAAACCAAACCCTTAAATCAACCAGTTTGATTAACAAACCCGTAAACCCTTAATCTAAATGAACACCTATGTCAAAATAGAGTAAAACCGAAGTATCATAGTTACCTTATTGTTGCCGGTTCGGAGTTGGTGTTGTTAAAGACAGAAGAGAAGAAGTTCGGGACTATTGGGGGCGGGTTAGGGTTGTGTTGTGTTGTGTTGTGTTGTTTGAGATTGAATGTGTAAAGTGATGGTGGGCGACTGATTAGTCCTTAGGGTTGTGTTTAAATTTGATCCGCGGCTTATCGCCCAATCCGCCCCTTAGTAGTATTTTTTTTATTTTTTTTTTAATTTAACTATCTAAGGTATAAATAAATTTTATATAAAATAATATATATAAGGTATAATATTATATATTCATAATATATAAACGGATTTATACTAGTTAAAACAAAAATTTGATATGGAAGCAATACTAAGTTACAAATTTGAATATATAAACGAATTGAAACTAATAACAATTAACTACACCAAATTTTATATTAAACCAATAATAAATTACAAATTTGAATAAATACATCAAAAGACACTGGATATTACATCAAATTCTATACAGAGACTAATTCCTAAGATCATTTTCTGATAAGCACTCCAAAAATAGCATCAACACAGCAGTTTTTTGCCGTGGCTCTCCACTCCCACGGCTACAGGTATCTTGGCCGACAGCGGCTCCCCAGCCACCCAAAGATCCGGTTCCGGAGCACTCCTAGATACACCGGAACTAGTAACGTTATACCCGCATATCTCCGATATCAGCTGGCCCTTGCAATTTACCATGTAAGGCGACTGTTTGTGGGGACACCGAATTCATCAAAGATCAGTGTCATCTTCCTTATTACATTGGAAACCCACCCCATGGAGGTTGATACGAGACTTTATTATTACAGAGTTACCAATGCTTCCCGACATAATCACCAAAATCCCAAGTAAAGGACACGGTTGGGATTTATGAGGGGGAACTACTAAAGTGTTCCGCCATCTCTCGACAGCTGCACTGGTAGCAAATAAGTTCAAAATAGCATCTACACAGTCACCACTATTATTTTTAAAATATATGTAAACAACCGAATGCAAAAAAACAAGGTTGAAAAATATATATTTTATATATATTATTAATGTATATATATTTATATATATTATATGCTATCTCTTATGCAATATCGAATACTCATCATTCCGATTGTTTTAGTATAAAAGACACAATAGATTTTCCTTTTTTATTTAATGATGTGTGTCAGATACAAACGCCTACCTTACCTAAAATAGAAGAAATAGATTCAAGACCATTAAGTCTTGATTTACAAGATAAACCGTTATTATTATCTAATAATGTTTCTTCTAGATTATCATTTTCTAATAAAAGTGTAATTAGTCACCCTTTAATAAGAGATACAAATTCTAATAGATTCTCTGACATAATTAAAGCAAAAGAAGATACTATAAATATATATATATTTTTAAAATCTATTTTATATATATATTATTAATAAATATATATTTATATATATATTTTTTAAATCTATTTTATATATATATTACTAATAAATATATATTTTTATATATATTTTTAAAATCTATTATATATATATATATTACTAATAAATATATATTTTTATATATATTTTTAAAATATATTTTATATATATTATTGTTATTTTGTAATAATAACGGACTCCAACATAACATCTATGCAGCCACCACTATTTCATAACGAAATTATTACGGCTGCATAGAAGCTATATTCGGACTTCGTTGTCATTATTTTCCGCCAACATATGGTTGTATCTGAGCCTTTATTTTGTAATAATAACGGACTCCAAAATAACATTCACACAGCCACCACTATTTCTGAACGAAATTATTATGGCTGTGTAGATGCTATTTTCGGACCCCGTCGTCATTATTTTCTGGTGGTGGTGGTGGTGGTTGTGGTTTTGGTGGTATAATCTGGGGGGTGTTTTGAGTGTAAGGTTGAGCGTTTAGTTTGATTTTGGCGATTTGAACGGTTAGAACCTGTGGGTATTTAACATCTTCAAAAAATAAATTCGATAAGCCGCGGATCGACCACTAAGCCGCGTATCCGATTTACTGCAGAATAAGCCGCGGATCGACCCTTAAGCAGCGGATTAGATCTACTTTTTGAAGATTTTTATTAATATTTTAAATTTTCTGTTACTTTTTTATATTTTTTAAAAAAAATATATATTTTAACATGAAATATTTAATTATTTAAAAAAAATATATTATCGAAAAAAAAATTTTAAATATCATTTCTTATATTTTTAAATAATTTTTATCATGTTTTATATTTTTAAATATCGAAATTAAAACTTTTTTGCATTAAAATTATAATTTTTAACTTGTTAAAATAAACATATTATCAGATATATTTGTTTATAAAATATATTATTTTTAAGTTTTTATCATGTTTTATTTTTTTAAATAAACATATTATTTTTAAGTTTTATCATGTTTTATTTTTATAAATAAACATATTATCAGATATATTTGTTTATAACATATATTAAATAATTTTTATATTTTTAAGTATCAAGTTTTATATTTTTAAATAATTTTTTTATAAATTTATAAAAACACAAATATTATTTTAAAAATTAAATTATGTTAAAGTTATATATTTTATCAAGTTATTTTTATTTAATAACACAAACATCTCAAACATTTTACAAATCATTCTAAATAAACTGGCTCTTCAGTTTGCACTCGCCAAGTTTCCCTTATTTGCATATACTCTTTTATACGATCTTTGTACAAAGACCTCCATTCGTGCGCCGCTTCATTGGCGTATCGTTCACATTGACGTGCTGGTAGCGGCACGGGGAAATTCCCTTCTAATTGTATGTTGATCCAATGATTATCCTTAACATTTAAAACTACTATTACCGGAATCTGAGATAGTGGTTCCGGACTCATTCTCATTGGGAAGTAACTCTCACTGTAGGTCAGATGGAGGTTGATTAAAACACAGTCATACGTCTGAGCAACTATGTGTCCGTGCGCAGGTAACCTAAACCACCTACTCTATTGCTGGAATAAAGCAAACGTTGAGTAGTCCAGCGAATCACGAACCGTGTCATAATTACCGGTTACCTCGTAGTTCAACCTTTCGCTCCACCAGGATTTGTTAGTGACCATCTCATTCCTCATCCTTGCTCTGACCTCCTTCCAGTACTGTTGACGCATGCCTATGCCGACAGCGATTGCTCTGACCGCAATTACCATCTGTATTTACATCTTTTATTCCTGAAATGAACGGGTATGCCCAGGTGGGAATGAGGTGCCTATAAGTTTCTATGATTGGGACGCCCTTAGGGTCACGCAGTAATGGAAAACGAAGGTCGGCTGGAGTCTCATGCTTTTTAGATGAGCGTTTCGGTGGTTTAGGTATCTTAAAGCGAGCATGTGACTGAGACTGTGAACGCGACAACGATTGGGTGGGGGCTTCGGGTGTTGGTTGCCGTGACATAGAGGGGGTGTAGGAGCTGTGTCTGTGGGGATCAAAAGACATGGAGGGGGCGTAGGAGCTGTGTCTGTGGGGATCAAATGACGGGGAGGTAGCGTAGGAGTTGTGCCTGTGGGGATCAAATGATGGGGAGGTAGCGTAGGAGTTGTGCCTGTGGGGATCAAATGACGGGGATGGGGCGTAGGAGCTGTGTCTGTGGGGATCAGTTGACGGGGACGGGGAGTACGAGCTCTGTCTAGGGGTATCTCTTTTCTTGGATTGTTGGTTTAGATTTGGACGCCCCCTAGGGTCTTCTCGTTTCTCAGGCTCCCCCTTGTTTGATTTCCCAGGAAGAACAGACATTATCTTTGAGAATAGACTTTTTTTTTGCATTCGGTTGTTTAGTCATAGAACTTGTTTTTTCACATGTTCCAGTTCCGCTTCATAGTTTGGTTCTTCGTGTCCAACAGACGCCGGACTGAAATCGAGCTTCCTCCAAAAGGGGTCTATGTCTTTTAATGGAATGCGTATATTGTTAATAGTGTGTTAGTTAAGCTTACAAGCACACGGCAAGCCCCATGATGTTTGTAACCGGTGGTCGCACTCCGCCCCTGTATCTAGCAATGTGTCAAGCAAGGTCAGCTCTTCGTCAAGTTTAGCGATAGCAAAAAGTGACACCCTGTTATGTAGCTTTTCAAACAAAGTCAACTTATTGTACTTCTTGACCTTAACACGGGAGTCTTCAAGGGTCGCACTGATTTCTTCCATTTGGGAATTCACGACTTCAAGGGCAAACGCCGCAATAGAGTAGCGAATTGTTCGGCCCCGAAAGGTGTCTTTTAAAGTTTGCGTGTTGGCCCTCTACTCTGTTTGTTGTATGCTCCCCGAAGTTTAGTCGGTCGTCAATCCAGCACGACACGAACTTCTCTTTGTATGGTACCAACCAGTTGTCGCGAATATAATACCAAGCCTCTACAAATAAATAATAAAAAAAACAATTTAGGCAATGTACAACTACAATCTAAAATCATGATTACATAAAGGACAAAGACTTACCACGTCTCCCGTGTCCAGCTAACGCGGCTTCGATTTGACCGCAGTTGTAGTCGTACATAGATTTTGTTGGCGACTCATACAGTACTTTCCACCAGTAATTGAATGATTTAGAGATATCATCCTGGAAAAGACTCTTATGTTTTCTCTGTATGTTCTGCATGATGTGCCACCTACAAAGGTTTTTGGTAGCATTGGGAAAGACTGTTTCACAGGCATTCATCAAGGCTTGGTCCTTGTGAGTCAGGATGACACGCGGCTCCCTGCAGTCGACGAGCATGTCTTTAAGGCGTTCAAGGGCCCATGTGAAGTTACACTCTTGCTCCCTAAAGATAACTGCGTGCTCAATACAGAACGACTTTGATGTCGACGTCACACCAACAAACTGAATGAACGGCCACTTGTACACGTTGGTGTTGTACGTCGTGTCAATCAGCAGCAAATCTGGGAACGCACGCCACATGGTATGCGACTTCTCGTGAGAAAAGAAAACATTCTCCGTCCTATTGGTGGAAGGATTCTCCCATGTGTAAAAGGTAAACCCATGGGTTTGAAGAAAATTTTCAAGTACCTACGTTGGGTTTAACAAAAAATTAATAAATATTACAAATATTCTTATTAAACATGATTATTTTAATAAAATGATATTATTAATAATATTCTTATTAAATCTTACAGAATATATATTTTTTATATATGATAAAACAAAACAATATATATTCAAAATAATATATATTAAAAAGACACTTACAAAATAATAATATTCTCACAAAAGTACCTGCATGGGGGTGTCACCAATTTTATCTTGGTCACGAAGACCTTTCACGACGTTGTTTATATCCCTAGTAATACATTTGTTACCGGGAAAGCTTTTCTTTAGGGCTGACTTAATTTTAGCAGGCCTCAGACCCTGCCTATGCAACGTTTCAACCATATCAATTTCCTTGTCGGTCAGTTGCCTTAGTGCCGGGTGCCCCTCCTCAAACAAAACGGGTTCGTGGTTGTGCGTCTCGTTGACAACCTCTAGCTTCCAACAACCACCTGGCACGTGGTCAATCCAGCACGACACGAACTTCTCTTTGTATGCCTCACTGTTCCCTTGAGTTTTGGTTCCCCACCTCGATTGCATACAAGTTCAACACTTCTCTCCCTTGAACGATGGACTGAGATAACACAACCATGCTCACGTCCTGTCTTCTTAACCCAATCCACCAACTCAGCAACAGAATCAAAATACTGATATCAAGCAATGTAAATAAAGTAATATTTAGTAACGTGTTGAAAAAGAATAATAATAATTTTTTTTAAAAAAAAAATAGGTCATACATTATTAGTTACATAAGAAAATGACGTCTCCCGTATGAAACGATCACCACCACCACCACCATCATCATCATCATCATCATCAACAACATGGTCATCACCTCCTTCGCGGTGACCCTCTTGAAACCATCAACGACGTTGCTCGTGACTGGTCTTGGCATGTATGGTTGCTCTCCTAAAGGTAACTGGTACGAATTCTGAGTTCCGTAATACGGACCGTCTACATGTAACTGCTGCGAAGACTGACCATAAGACTCCTCGACTCTGGCCTCATATGTATTAGACGATGTCCTATTATCCTCCGGCCATGAAGGGCGACTACCGCCGTATATGATATACCCTGATAAAAAAATATTTTGGCAAGACAACGTATAATATTTAAAAAATAACTAACGCGTTGTTGTACTATATAAACACACTAAATAACCTGGTCAGGATTTGGTAAGTCGTACTGCTCGATATGTCCTATTATCCTCCGGCCACGAAGGGCGACTACCGCCGTATATGATATACCCTGATAAAAAAATATTTTGGCAAGACAACGTATAATATTTAAAAAATAACTAACGCGTTGTTGTACTATATAAACACACTAAATAACCTGGTCAGGATTTGGTAAGTCGTACTGCTCGATATTTCCATACCCCGGCTCATGGTTCTAGTGGGGAAATTCATTCAAATCTGGCAAGCCCGACTGCTCGACTGATCGTTGTATGCGTAGCCCGACTACTCGTCGTTCCCGTCACCAAACAAAATATCATATAAATCCATTATATTTTAACAAACACAAAACACAAATATTATAACTTGGATCGGCCTATTTTTTACAAAAAAAAATCTAAGATGGATATATGTAGAGAAAGGGAGACGGGTGTGACAAAATCAAATTATTGATTTGATCCGTCGCGTATTGACCCTTAAGCCGCGTATCACGTAGGATGCATGACTGATTTGATAGTCTACGGATGTCGTGTAATCAATATGCGGCGGATCGCCTAATCCGCCGCTGATAACGCCCAAACATAATACGACAAACATTGTGGACATAATAGGACAAAAACCCTAATCCGCGGCTGAACGGTCGATCCGTCGCGTAGTGGGTGGGTGTTTCACTTTTTGGGTGGTGTCTCTAACATCACCCATAAAAAAAATACTATTTGAACAGGAAAGAGATATATAGTATTTTGTAATGTAATTATAGAGATATGAATGAGGTACAGGTTAAGAATGCTCTTAGCGGCAAGTCGTTGCTATTGCAACGCTTCCTTGTAGTGTGTTTATTACCGCATACATGGACTATTGTTCCGAACTTATTTTTATGCAACACTTGAGAGCTTTTTTCATTGATCAGACATTTATAGTACATTAACTATTCACGCAAATTAAATTGACAACTAATAACAATAACACATTTACACATATCATTATTGGCAAAACTATAATACGTGCAAATGTTTCGCAAGAGTAATAGCATAAATGCCTATATATAATCACGTCACATGTTTTATAATTACATAACAAATTTGTAATCATATAACATATATATTTTCGTAATTATATATCACGTATCATGTATTGTTATTTATAGGCACAAAATGTCAATATATAATTACGTACCAGTTTACATGAACAGATAACGATTATATAAAATTCAAAAGAGCTATAATAATAGTGTACTTAAATTAAAGATAATAAAATTAGTTGTTTATTGTATATTTTTCTTTTTTGAAATTAAAAAGTTATTTGTTGTACAAAATTTGGGAGAACCTTGATCTTGTTACTGGACTCATCAAATTGACGTAACTACCTTTTTTTCATTATTGATTTCATGTTTACCAAGTAAATCTAGTTACAATTATGCCACCATGTGATTTTTTTTTCTATCCATTTATCATACTGAAGGCTGAGATTTTTTCCTATTCTTCGTACCGTTTGTATAGGAACTGCCATAGAGTAAACAATTAGATTGAAACACGAAACAAGTCTAATAATAATTACCTAACTTGAAAATATAAGATACTTTGTATATGTGAAAGTTCATTTTTAAGTGTTTTGATATTCTAAAGGGCTGGACCCGCTCTTAAATATATGTTTTGATTTATAGAGCCCTCATTAATTAGCATATCACTTTGCGAAAATGAAAATTAAGCTAAAAAGAAAGAAAATCTCCACCACCACCAAATCACAAGTGACTTATACAGGCTGTCAAAAAAATATAGTTTGTGTGCTTTTATTTGAATATTCGTTTTTGGATTTGGATATCAAATGGGAGATAACTTATTGCACATTCTTCTAGGGTTCTAAAAAGGGTTGAAGATTGTGTGACCATTAAACAAGGGTTACAAATTGTTAAGGGAAATTTTATTTGCAAATCAAGCTTCTCTTTTTAGAAGTTTTGTGCACCTGGGATCGGTCCCTTTAGGATAAAGAAACACTTTTCACTTTGTTATAAGTATTTTTTTAACAACAATTTAGATCATTGATGGACTTGTGACACACCCGTACGTCTCCATTCTACCCCCTAAGCCAACTTGAAACCTCCTTTATATATTTTGTCACGAGTAGGACTCAAATTCAAGACATTTCTCTTATATAATTGAAGTCTTTGGATGCATTACGTTAACCGGGCTTTCACTTTGTTATAAATGACTATTTACAAAGAGTATGAGTTTTAATACAAAATATTAAGTTGTATATTGCAAAAATATTAAGAAAAAACCTAAATCATTTTAATTTTATGACAAATGGTTCATATATTTTGTTAATACTTTTAGATACATGTAATTTACTTTGGTGTTAACACTTTTTATATTACAATATGTTTATTCATTTCATCAAAAGGCTAAATGCTTCATTTTGAAAAGAGATATGATTTAACATTTGAACCACACATGTATAAAGTTGCAATCAAGCGTGAAAAAATCCATAATTTCTCATTGATGATATTCAAAATACATTAGTGTATTTAAATTTTCATGATAGTATATGTAAGTGTTTTGTTATTTAATTTTGTTTTACTGATAACGGATAAAAAAAAATTTCAAATAAGATGAAAGAGGGATTTAAGAAACATACATGTTTCATATGCAAACAAAGAGTCTGGTGACTTTCACTACTAGAAAAATACTTTTAACGACACATATTGCGTATCAGCAAATGATAAAGATGTCACGCAAACGCGTATAGTTGATAACCCAGTCATAAACAGAAACTGACATGCGCTGGCATGTTATTTTTAATGACACGCATTAATGGCAGGCATTTGTGACATGCATTTATGACACATTTTTGTTATATGCATTTACGAAACCAATTTACGAGATGCATTTACGACACCAATTTACGACAGACACTTATGCGTATCATCGTATAATTTAAAAAATAAATAATATATATGTATATCTAACTATCTATATAATTGTCTACCATGAAATCTTATGTGTCGCTCTTAGGTTGTTCCCCTCATTCTCTAGATCCACCAGATTGCTTGATTTCTAAATGGAGGCTTCTCATGAATTTGACCCGAATTCACGGGTATGGTCTTACCAAACCCGGATAGTCTTTAAATGAGTTATAACATCTCATATATTTATGAAACTCTTTCATAATCAAACAATAATTTTTGCGGGTCATGGGTCTCACCAAACCCGGATAACTCCTAAATGGGTTATAACATCTCATTTATTTGTGTAATAACAATAATTTACACGGGTTATGGGTCTTACCAAACCCTAATAGCCCTCAAATGGGTTATAAGATCTCATTTATTGGTAAACATTATCATTAAATCCTAATTTAATTTATCTTCTTTACACGTTCTCTGTTGTTGGTCTATCATCTTCATCGCCGGTTAACTTCCGATACTACCCACCATTGTCAACTACATTAACATCCACTTTTTCATTAGACAAATATTTGTGTTCATATTTGCTCATTTAAAAAAATTAACATGCCCGTGTTCGTTAATGTTTGTTCGTTAAAAATTTAAAAAACCTACACATCTCAATTGAAAAAACTCTAACGCTAAAAAATATAATAGCAAACTAATATATATGTATTAAATTAAAACTAAACTACGTTAAAAAATAAAATAAATCATTATAAAATAGCAAAATGATTAAAACAAAAACTTGAATAAACCTCTGTAACACAGGAGGATCAAACTAGTATGTATATATATATATTTTTTCATAATTACTAATTTTTATATTAATGACATGATTTCTAGAGAAAAACTATTCATTTAATTTCTTAATTAAACATCCCATGTCAAAATATTACAAATATTCTCAGGTTAACAAATATATTGGTTAATATTCAATATAATACGTCAGTATTAGAAAATAAATTGTGCCACATAACTCGACCATTCTTCTCCTAATGCTTCAAAATCCACCTACATGTATTACTCGTTGCCTCCCCCACCTAAAAAGAAAATTAGAAAATGAAAACGTTACAAAATTTGGTCGGGTCAAAACAAATTGGGTCAAAACAAACCAATACAAACATGTAAATTACACTTAATTTGCATGATTGAACATAAGTGAAAGAAACGTAAACTAATTTTTAAACTACATAACAAAGTTCAACGATCGTTTTGATTTCCAATTCAGAGAGCCTTTCGAACAAGAACGACTAATGAGTAGTTATCACATAAAGCCAAAAGCCTTGGTGGCTTGATGCACGAGGTGAGCTTTACTGTCATTCAACCTTTAAGCATGTTATGCTTCTTCAACTTTTTGTTTCATAAATGGTCATGTGCACAACTTTTCTATACATAATGGATTCTTGGTTTTCTTTTATCATTTGCTACTGCCAGTGCCACAAAACATAATAACATAATTATTACTCAATATATATATATATATATATATATATATATATATATATATATATATAGATGTGATCTAGAGAGAACTCCTCTTAAAGAGAACTAGAGAACTAATAAAGAATTCTTTTTAATTATTTCTAAAAAATTATTTTATGATTTTTTTTTCTTTCCTCCTTCTAATAAGATGATATTGTTCTTAAAAAAAACCGTCGATGTGATTCGTATGTGCATTAATATGTATTGTATATATAAAATAGTGTTTTATTGCATATAATTCAACACAAATACATTATCTAATACACACTATTGAATATATGTAAATACGACACTAATAATTGTATGCAAAACACATTATTGCATATATGTAATACAACACTAATACACATATGCACTATATCGATTTTTTTGTATATAATATAACACTATTGCAAATATACAATACAAACAACTATATATATATGCTACTCAACACTATTTCAAATATCAAAATGCACACTATTGCACATATGCATTATAAAAAAGTCGATGTATTGCATATATGCATTACAACGTTAATTTTTTAATTTTTTTTATTTTTTTTTTATTTTTATATTTTTTTGTGGTGAAGAATAACAACATATAAGAAAGATGAAAGAAAAAAAAAATAAAAATATTTTTTTAGTTAAATTAAAAATACTTCATTATTAGTTCTCTAGTTCTCTCCATAAAATGGAGTTCTCTCATGATCCTCTTCCTATATATATATATATATATGTAAGGCTCTGTTCCCGGTACCTCACTTCAACGTTGGATTTACTCGTAAACACAATTCTTTTAAATATGAGTTTATTTAAAACTTTCGCGGAAACGTTAACTTTAATCGTTCGATACAAAACATTAATCTTTTCTTTAAAACCATAAAATAAAATATCATATTTATAAACATCATCTCTTCCATCTTCAGATGCCAGCCGTTAAATTCACGCCATGTGCCCTCCCCTCCTCATGCTAGCTCCTTAAATGTATTCACCTGTGTGCATACTAAAAGTCAGCTACGCAGAGTGAGTTCTAGTTAATCAGGCGAAATACAATACATACACATATCATACATACATATGTAACACCCTTGGCAAATACAACATCGTCCCACTCGTAGGCTATCCCACATCGGCCGTGGACAAGAGAGATCACTGGTTCATAAGTAATATCCTGCCTCTTCAATCACCAACGCGTTTTGGGCAACCAAAAACAAATCTGTGAGCTCTTCGTGAGCAGAGCGGACAATATTGGTGGTGCGAGGGGCCGGATGTTACAGTTGGTATCAAAGCCACTCTTGTGTCGTTCGGGATGTTGGGACACGCCTCATCGAGGACGATGAGTCCAAAGGGGGGTTGTCTGTAACACCCTTGGAAAACACAACATCGTCCCACTCTTAGGCTATCCCACATCGGCCGTGGACAAGAGAGATCACTGGTTTATAAGTAATATCCTGCCTCTTCAATCACCAACGCGTTTTGGGCAACCAAAAACAAATCCGTGAGCTCCTCGCACCACCAATATTGTCCGCTCTGCCCATGAAGAGCTCACGGATTTGTTTTTGGTTGCCCAAAACGCGTTGGTGATTGAAGAGGCAGGACATTACTTATGAACCAGTGATCTCTCTTGTCCACGGCCGATGTGGGATAGCCTAAGAGTGGGACGATGTTGTGTTTGCCAAGGGTGTTACAACATACATATCCGAAGATACATATCCATACCTAACCAGTTACCTTTCCAACATACATTCATGCATACATACTATTACCTACCTCAGCCTACCGAGAGTATGTTCATAGTCCGCCGTCTATAGCTATACTCAAGGTCGTGAACACGTAAAAGGTTCGCAGTCCTTACCTATACCATCCTACAATAACAACACGTACAAGGTCCGCGGTCCTCCCTATGTTGCAACCTAGTTCATAGCACGTATGAGGTCCGCGGTCCTCCCCTGTGCTACCACAATACAATTACAACATGTATAAGTTCAGCAGTCCTTTCTTATGCTGGATCCTATCCGAAGTACGTATAAGGCCCACATTCTTAACTACGTTCTCATCTATCATCTATAACACGTATAAGGCCCGCAGTCCTTAACTACGCCATCACATGCCAAGTCTATATCCAACGGAAGTTAGAGGGATTTGTCGTCCTAACTTATTATGTCGGACGTAGAACTTACATACCATTCATGTACCTGTATACATGTACAATAAGTACATTGTAGCATAAGAACACTCCGGGCGTTCTTCATATCCTTCGTTCAACAGTCATACCCCTTGTCGGTACGTGCAATATCCGAATATCGTTCACGCCCCGACAAGTGTTCATTCGTAACGTTCATACATCATCCATACATTACATATGACACTTATACCTTTATTTATAAACTGACAGTACGCGCAATATCCGAAGATCGTTCACGTACGACAGTCAATCATTCATATATCATATATATATATAGTCATATCTTTTACTATCACCTGGCAATACATGCAATATCCGAAGATCGATCATGTACTATCATCATAACATCATACATCATTCAAATATCATATATACACATCAATCATACCTTTAACTATCGCTTGACGGTACATGCAATATCCGAAGATCGTTCTTGCATCGTCAAACAATCATCATACATAAATCTTACAAGACATTCACTTTACCACTTAAGGTAAGTATATTAACTATCACATCGAGTATGCACACATCCCCGAAAACATAACAAGAAAGTGGGGCTAGAAACTCACCTGAACTCGGTTACTTCTTCCGTTAACGGTTATTCTTTCTTGAGCTGTGCGCGACTAACTATTTATAAATGCATTATCAAATACCGCTCTAACCATTCTCATTATTTACTTAATTGTTCTTAAGTGTCTAACCCGGGTTTACTTCATTGCATCTTTACCGGTTAGTTAATCGTTACTCGTTAACCTTTAAAGGTATCTTTTATAAATTATCAAAATCCAAGGGCTATTATGTAATTAAACCATTCTTGTCTAGGTACAGGGACCTATCTGTCATTCCTTCAAACCTAATTCGTTAATCAGAACATAGCCTGATTCGTTATCTTATCATAACGAACTGGACGAGGAACGAACTGACTATTATAACGAACTGGTCCTTAACGAACTGGACCTTAACTAATCAGCAGTCCATGTAACGAATTGGACCTTCTAATTCGTTATCTATTTCTTAACGAACTTGGACACGAACTAAGTCTAGTTCGTTAAGCTTCCTTTAACGAATCATCAAACGAATTAACCCAAGTTCGTTATCCTCCCCGTTAACGAACTACCTCTAATTCATCAACCCCCCGTTGACAAATTAGGGTTAGGTCAGAGAATGTCAGAAACATTCTCTGACATAACCTTCCTCGTACTCACTGCCTTTCTGGCGCCGCCGCCTGAAAACCGCAGCTTCACCGGAAAAAACGATATCTGACTCGTCTTCCACCGTTTTCACCGTTTTTCGTCCCGTTCGATCCAGATCTGAGCTAGGGTGACCCCTAAGTTCATGTTAGGTTAGGTTTATACCCGATTCCACCCGGATCTTGTGACTTTAACGGTTTAACGGTGTCGGCTCGTCGTTTTGTGACTAAATCTAACTGGTTTGAGTTCATACAACATCATACTAACATTACCTCGGGTCGGAAATCGATTCTTCTTCTATATCGGCTAGAGAGAGGAAGTAGGATGAGAGAGAGCTAAGTGTGTGTTTTGGGTGGTTTATGGAATAGAATGGAAATGAAAGGATTAATGGGTGATTATGGTTTAATATCATGGATCATGGGCTTAAGCCCATGGTCTTTCCTTCCTTCCCTCATAACCCAAGTCCATAACCCATATCCATTTAACCCAACACTAGCCCGACTCATGACATCAAATATTATTATATTAACCGAGCGAAAATTTGGGATGTTACAATATATATATATATATAAAGAGAGAGAAAGAGAAGATGTGATACAATAATTGTTTAACTTAAGAATACAAAAATATTTATATTTAATGATATCGATCCATGAAATCACATCACAGGATCTCGAAATCGACAATATATATCCAATTAAACATTGGCTTACCGAAATAAACAGTTTTGGATCGTTAATCGATCAAATTTTTACTTTTATTCACGAAAATCGTTTTTGAGCGTTTTAGTTTTTGGCTGAGCATTTTAGGCTTTTGGCTGAGCGTTTTAGTATTTTTGCTTTTGTTTTTTCCTTTAAGCGTCTAACGTACCTATCGTATGTTAAGACATTATTGTACAGTATTTCGACCATATATATATATATATATATATATATATATATATATATATATATATATATATATATATATATATAGGATCAGGATCATGAGAGAACTTTTTTTGAAATTGAGAACTATGAGAACAATTTTGGACCACAAAAAACCCAAAAAAAAAATCATAAAATAAAAAAAACACAAAAATGAAAAATGTAAAAAACCCAAAATTCTTATTTTAACATCCCGGTTTCATTAACAAAAAAAAACTCGGTTTAGCAAATTATATACACATATGTATAATATATACATATGTGTACATTTACATGATTTTTTATACACATGTGTATAATTTAAGATAAATGATACCGTACGTAGGTTTATATTACGTAACTAATAATTAAATAAAATTATACATATGTGTATTTTACGACGTTTTTTTTATTTTATTTTTTAATGAAACCGGAATGAAATATAAGAATTTTGGCTTTTTTACTTTTTTAAAATCTTTGTTATTTTTTGTTTTGTGATTTTTTAAAGGTGTTTTTTAGTGGTTCAAAATTGTTCTCAAAGTTCTCAATTTTCAAAGAGTTCTTTTAGGATCTTTACCATATATATATATATATATATATATAGGATGAGCAAATTGGTAATTTTACCAAAAAACTCTTAAAATTAAAATGTACAATTCCTTTATGCATATTATACAAGCATTTAGTGCATAAAAACTAAACCAACAAAAGTTTCAAGCATCCCGCCCAAATCTCATATCCTCACAATCAGGTTCAAACTTTGAATTGACCAGATCTACAAATATCTCTCATCAAATGTCACCAGATCCCTAATGCTCGCATCCCCCCCCCCCCCCCCCCATCATCGATCTCTATAACAAAGCAGGAGGAGCAAGCCGAATCCTACAACAAGCTCAGCTGCAGCCATTGCCGCTGTCACCGGGATCGAGAATGAGGGTTGTTTTCCTTGGAAACCCTAACAAAAGGAGAATGCACTACACGGGGTGTTATTGCCTGCACAAATCGGAGCTCCAACTAACCCCACAAGAAACGAGGTACGTCTATATAATATTTCTATATTAATTTAATTGATTATCAGTTTTCCCTCTTGTTGCATATTATCAAGGTAGCAACAAAGATTATAATTTGAATCATATTATGAATCGTGCTTCGATTTGAATGGCTGGCTTTAATTTTGAGTATTTGTTAGAAAGAGGCAGTTTATAAAGGCGCCCATTTGCGTCAGCCTAAGTGTTGGCATACCATCACTGAAATTGGCTTGTGCACATTTTGGGTGCTGTTAAGGCTCAACATCACATAACATGCTCTCTTTTTTCATCCACAATCTTCATTGTACATTACCTAACTTTCAATTTTTTTGCAAGGTATTTAGGAAGCAGTTTTGCATTCTTATGAGGCAGCTCAACTTATGGTCCAAAATGTCAATAGTGAAATGTATATTTTCAGTATATACGTTTATTTATGTGTATTATTAATGTTACTTTGTTGATTGTTTTTATTCTTTAATTTTATATAAGCCCCATGTCAAAAGAAGCTCATCCAAAAGACACAAAACAGCTTGCTGGGCTAGAAGAAAAGGAAGTCGAAATCAAAAGAAACACAGCTCTTTCAGAGGCATGTCTGGAGTTTGGTTGAAGGCTAGAAGTTTTGGTTCTAATATAAGCATTTTATTTATTTTATACTTATTATTTTACAACAAATAATTGGTTTTTGTGTTGCAGAGTATCAATGTGAAGTTGGAACTAATAGAAACTGCATCAAGCTCATTACGTGACATATTCACTAAAATGCATTACGTTTTGAATTGTGATTAGGTACCAGGGGCGATTGAATACTATTCCAGTTTTGTTAGAGATTCTCACACAGATAAAGATGTTGGGTCATATATGCCATTTCATTTTGTGGTTTATACTTAAATTGATCTACTTTCTTTAATCAACAGAAAATTGCAGAGATAGTATGTAACATCCCGTTTTCTCGTTTCGGTTAATAAAAATAAAAATATGAGTTATTATAAGTCGGGATCGTGTTGGGTTAAATAGATATGAGTTATGAACTTGGATTAAAAAGAAATGAAGAAAAGGCCATGGGCTTGAGCCCATGACCCATAGTATATAAACTAAACTTATGCATTAATCCTTTCATTTTTCACTAACTCCATACACCATCAAAAACACACACTTAGCTCTCTCTCATCATACTTTCTCTCTCTAGCCGAAATCACCAAGAAACCTGAGCATCAACCCAAGGTAATGATAGTATGATAATGTATAGATCCAAAACCGCTAGATCTAGTCGCGAAATGACGAGCCGGCACCCTAAACCATTAATATCATGAGATCCGGATGGAATCAGATATAAACCGATCAAAAGATGAGCTTAAGGGTTACCTTAGCTCAGATCTGGATTGAACGAGACAAAAAACGGTGAAAACGGTGCGAAAATACGTTTTTCCGGTCACCACCCGTTTTTCCGGCAATGACGGCGCCGGAAAGGCGGCGCCGGAGAATGTGTGTACGAGGTAAGGGAATGTCAGAGAATGTTTCTGACATTCTCTGACCTAACCCTAATTTGTTACGGGAACCTAACGAACTAACCCCAATTCGTTATGCCAATTAGCTAGAAAAAGATGACGAATTAACCCCAATTCGTTATGACCATTCATTAAAAGGAGATAACGAATTAGAAGGTTCAATATGTTACAGAGGGGTCATTCGTTATGCTGACTAGTTCGTTATAAGGGTTCAATTCTCTATGAAGTTCAATTCGTTATCCAGATCAAACGAATGAGGTCCAATTTGTTATAAGGATCAGTTCGTTAAAAAGTCCAATTCGTTATATGGTCCAGTTCGTTATAATAGTTAGTTCGTTACGAAGTAACGAATGGGTTCATTCGTTATGAACCCCATTCGTTAAGGGACTGGGACGAATTGGAAGTTTGAAAGAATTACAGAATGGTCCCTAGACTTAGAATAAAATGGATTAATTACAAAGAAGCCCTTGAACTTTTTGAATTAACAAATAAAATAATAAATTAGAATTCTAATGAAAAATGTGTTAAGACAGTTAATGAAAATAAAATTTTTCCAAGCTGACCTGGGGCTCTACCGCCCCTAGAACCCCCCTGCCAGGGGTGCTGCCCCCGGACCCCCGTTCGTTGAGGGTTATAATTAAACTAGAAACACGATATGGGTAGCAATAGATAATTGATACGTGTAATTGTTATACAGTTAGTCTTGCACAGCTCAAGAAAGGAATAACCATAAACGATGAACGTAACCGAGTTCAGGTGAGTTTCTAGTCCCATTCCTTGTTATTTTTTCAGGGCTGTGTGCATACTCGATGTGATTAATTAATACACTTACCTTAAGTGGTAAGTGTATGTGTTACATGATTATGTATAAATGAATGCTTGACGGTGCGTGAACGATCTTCGGATATTGCATGTACCGTCGGGTGATAGTTTGACGATATGAATGATATGTATATAAAGTATGAATGATTGCTTGTCGGTATGTGAACGATCTTCGGCTATTTCACGTACTGTCAAGTTATAATGTTATGTATAATGTACGAATGATATGTACGTATGTTATGAATGAATGTAAGAGATAGCCAGGTACAGAAGAAAGGGACTGAGCCCTAATAATACTCAAGGTAGAAAGGGACCGGGCCCTAATAATATCCGAGGCAGAAAAGGGACCAAGCCCTTTATAAATCTCGAGGAAGAAAGGGTCTGAGACCTAATAATACTCAAGGTAGAAAGGGACCGGACCCTAACAATATCCGAGGCAGAAAAAGGGACCGGACCCTAATAATATCCGAGGTATAATAGAATAATGTAAAGTAGAGTTAAAAATAAAGTATGAAGGTAAGTATGTATATTATGAACGAAGCATGAAAGTATGAAGTACGTATGAAAGTACGTAGTTATGAATGAATTGTATGTTGTATGATTAACTAGAACTCACTCAGCGTAGCTGACTTTTAGTATCCACGCAGGTGAGTAAGATGAGGCAGCTCGCTTGAGGGGAACACATGGCATGGAATTGAAGATACTGGCATCTTAAGGAAATGTTATATTATTTAAAAGACTATGTTTATGTTTAAACGATTTGAATGCTCGTTAAGACAAGAATTGATGATTATGTTAATATATTGGTTTGAAGTTTTTATGTTCCGCGTAAAGTTTTTATTAACTCTGATATTTAGAACTATGTTTATGAGTAAATCCAACGTCCAAAGTGAGGAACCTGTAACGGGGCCTTACAAATTTAGCGGGACATTGGCATTGTGGAAGAAGATAATTGTAACGAGTTGGGCCCATATGAAATTGTTTATTCAAGGGAGATTTCAGATCATTTTTTGGATGTTAGTGTGGGGTCTTGGAAATCTCTTGTTGACCATACTTTTAAAATTTTATTTGGGTCAGTCCGGGTTAGTTGAGAATATGGGTTGAATGCGTTTTTGAGAAAGTTAATAATGAATTTAAGGTTAGATCAGCGAAACAAATCTTGTGGGTGAACATTAGATATGAGTTGGAGGAGATTTATGGGATCATGATTTCAGTTGATGGTAGAGGCAATTTTGACAGGAATGATTTGAGTGTAGAATGTGTTACTTGTTTATCAGATCCTTGGGACACCACGATTCTTCCTTGTAGACACATGGTACAAATCAGTATAAGCTTTTGTTAATATGTTTAGATTTTGAGTAACATTTGATTTTTCATATATTAGTTAATTACTCAAACTTTTATTTGGGGTTGGTTTCAGTGTATGTGTAGCGGGTGTGCCAACCGTGCTTGATATGTCGGCGTGTGATTGAGAGACAGTTGGAGATAAAGGTTAACAACTGGACCGAAGAATGAAATGAGACAACTGGACTGAAGAATGAGGTTAACAACCGTGCTCAATATGTCAAAGCTAGGGCAGAGCAAGGTGTGTATTTTCTAAAAACTAGTAAATTTTTAATAATAGTAATAACATGTGAGATGCTTTGATAGTAGCTTAAACCTGCTAAACTTAAAATGGTTGTCAAACACAATTTGATGATTCTTTTCCAATTAATTGGATTCCGTGAAATTAATGTTGTTTTTTTGTTTCTCTTTGATTCAGGTATACAAACTGGCGCTTTGTCGGTTTGAAACTGGTTTCAGGAGAATTAGATAGGGCTGTAAACCGGTTTTGGTGATAAAAAGGGAACCGATACATGAGTTGGTGGTTTGGTTACAGTCAAGTTTTTATTGATTTAAAGCTAAGGAGACATATTGTAAAGGGTTAAAAAAGTAACCTTTATCTCATTGACCAAGACTTCATGGCTACACACGATCACAGTAAATTTAATATATAGGAGTTCAAAAGAGGAAACATTTTAAAAATACACAGGCTCATTAAGGCTTTACGGGCCTAAACGAGCTTCCCATACAAGACTCGAGCTTGGGCTCGATAACTAAATGAACTTTATTTGAGGCTCGGGCTTGGCTTGAACGTTGTTCTTTGTGTACATTTGTTTAACTTTAACGGAACTAATAAACGAACACTTAAACGAACAATTTTTCTTGTTCATGTGCGTTCATTAAAAAATTAAAAGTGTTGTTAAACTTTAACCGAAATAACATGAACAAACATGAACACTTAAACAGATGGATTTTCTTGATCATTTATCTATTTACTTCTAAATATTTTTAAACATGTATTGTTGACTTTTTAGGTCCAAGAATAAAAGGCTAAGCAATAAATCTGACTTAAATAACAATAACTCAAGGAAAAGGCCAACATTCAGGAAACGAGTCGTTTGGGTAACATGTGAAAGCAGATCTGGTCAGGTTGTTTATCGGTCTAAATTAGTCGGCTTAGATTTGGTAACTGTTGGATCAGTTCGGGTAAAGTTTCGAAACGGGCTGGTTTTGGTCGACCTGTGGGCATGGCTTGGCTGGTCAAGAACAATATCATAGTTGGATCCTATCTACTACAACAGTAGCATGATACTATTTTAATTGTCTGTAGATACGTTTCATTGTTACTCACCCATATTCTAGAAACTTTGTAAGTGTAAATATACATGCGCATAGAGATTTGGTAGACTGCCATTTTTTTACCCTCTAATGGTGAGTAACAATGAATAAAGTATAAATGACCATGAATTGCATGTTCTTAGTCGCGCATAATATGTACATGTCAAATAAATACTCTTTTTTGCCAAAATTATTTGCTTCCTAAGACATTCGATTTGATTGCCATTCTTAGTTTCTTACTATTCTTCTTTACATTTGCAGGTGACATTGAAACAAAACCTGCATTGGAACAATGTGTTTACGAAGATTACGTTTATTTTGGGACAATGTATTTGAGTTTTTTTTGTTTATGTAGATTATGTGTTTGTGTTTGGAACAATATGTATAACAATTTTTTAACAATGTTGTAAACTTGCTTTATGTTAACTTTTAGTTGACATTTTTTTAAGAATCTAGATATTCTTAAAATATCCATATCCTAATATGGTATCCGGAAATACAAATTCAGATTGTGAACTTCACCACCTGATACCGATTTGGATAAAGAATGGTGGTCAAAATACGCAGATGAGGCCATTGAGATGTTTAAGGCATATGACTAAAATTATCTTATCACAACGCAAGTAGTTAACAACACATGAATGCTTAGTTTTAAATGGTTATGTATAAGACTTATGTTTTTTATTTATGTGTTGGTTTATTAAAACTGAAATGATGTTCATGACTTACATTTTTCTTATTTATATTTCTGGTTCTCTTTACTTAGGGTGTGTTTGGGATTGCTTATTTAAGTGTAAAAGGACTTTTTGTTAAAAAGACTTATAAACTTATGAATTTTTTGAAAGAAATTTGTAAAAAAATGTTTGGATTAGCTTATGTGTTTAGGAAATCAAAATGACTAAAAATGACACTCTTTTTTAAAGGAGTGTAATGAGTTTTGAGGGTTAGAGGGGTGTAATAGGTAACTCAAACCCATTAATTTAATAAGTTAGATATTTCTAACTTTTCAAAACCCTTTTATTTTGCATTCACCATAAATTAAATCTGTAAGGCCTTATGGTTTGCCAAACACCTTATTAACTTTTCAAAAGTTTATAAGTTGATGAAAATAAGGAATTCCAAACACACTCTTAATTGAGTTATGTGATACTTATGGACTTATGGTATAGATGCATCACACCGATGCGGCAAATACGAAAACTAACAAAACACAATATATCACGAGAGCATTGACAATCTTACTCAAAGCGAGTATCACATTGTAAATCAGCATTGACGCCGCATCGTGCGGGTACCTACTAGTATATATATATATATATATATATATATATATATCTAAAGAAACTAAACCAGAATAAAAATCTTAAAATTAAATACAACTTTCATTTCCAGCATTTTTTTTAACAACCATTTGGATTGCTGAAGATGTCAGTGAGCCACTGGCCCACCTGATCATCTAGATTCCATCATTAAAGGAAATACATTATATGTGAGAAAACGCTCTGATCCAAACAAAAATTCCCTGTTTAATTTGTTTTAAGTGAGGCTTAAAACCAAAACATTCATTTTTAAATTGAAGTCTTTGATGTCTCATATCTCACCTCAACCATTTAAGCCGAAGACCATATGCTTGATTTTCAGCAATTAATTAATAATCTAATAAACCCAGTCGGCCAATCCTACTTGCTATTATTTTCCCATGAAAAATATATATTATAAAATAAGAATAAAAAGCAAGATGTGATGTTAAAGTTATTCGGTCGTTTAGGGAGCACGACAATGAAGACATGATGTGAAAAGACTATAACCAAGAACATGCCCGCCTTTTGTTTCTTGATTTGCCTGCATTTTTTTTATTGAATTTAATATTTTTTTTTCTCTTTAAATTATCGGATTGTATTATGATTTATAAAAGCACTAGTTTGAAAGCCTGTGTATTACACAGGTAATTGATGAAAATTTTAAACTTTAATCATTAAGTGAAATATAGTTTACAAATGATCATATATTTTATACGGTTACAATTTACATTAAAATTAATGAAATTACATAACTAAGATTAGACAAATATGTTACAAATAAGTAAAGGCTTTCTTGTACACTACATTTGTGATTGTATTGATTGGTATACATTGTTTATCATAAATCAAAATCTTTAGTCCATGTCTGCTTGTAACTCTTAATAAGGTAACATATGAGTATGCTTATAACTAGTGATATAGCCACACATAGTTGTCTGAGTGACAAATAGATTCTTCAAGTACATAGCAACCCTAGAAAAAAGGATAATATTTTCATGAAACTAACAAAAAAAAATATTAATACACATAAAATATCATAACTTTAATCAATTAATGTAATGTCATTTGATATCATCTCCTCATGTTTATCCTAAAAACATGATTATCCAAAAAACCAGATTACCCGAACTTTGATGATATAGCCATCCTTATAATCTTTAGAATTTTAAATTGATTGATCATGATAAATTTGGTATCATTAATATTTTGTGTATGAAAAATTTTACTTGATATTATATTTTAGAATTAACAATTGTATAATTAAGCAACATATAAAACCGGAAATTAAAATATAACATACTGTTTTTTTTCATTCATATTAGTGGAAAATGACAAAGACATACTAACCTTAAAGTCATGTTCAAATAACACTGATTACATTGAGTTAGCAAAATATTAGAAATTTAAAGTTGCATAATGTGAGTGTAGTGATTCCTATTTATAATAGTTGAAAGTATTGAACAAGGAATGGTTAAATTTTGAATATTTATCTCGTGATATTAGGTAATATTATGGGAGTTGTTGCAATATTTAAATAATCGATATATATTTGAACAACTTATAGAAAAAAGAAGCAAAGATTTCGTATTTTATGAAATCATGGTAAATGACTTTTAATCGGAAGAACTATTTTTTTTAAATTAATGTGACGATATGTTTCTGAAGCATTATGGTCTGAGTTATAGAAGAAAATATTGAAAATTAAATATTGATCTTCTTATTGCTAAAATCTTTTATACTTCACAAAAAAGTCATATAAATAAATGACATATACTTCATATAGTAAATCGTAGGGGTGTGCATGGGTCGGTTTGGAGCGGTTTTGAGCCAAACCCATAACCATAACCGATATGTCGGTTAATGGATAACCATAACCATAACCGATCCGTTATGGCGGGTTCGGTTAATCGGTTTTGAAGGTTAAAGCGAGTCGGTTATGGGTTGGTTAACCGTAACCAAAACAATATAATTGAGTCTAAAAGTTTGATACCAAATATTAGAAAAAGTGACTTGACATAATTCAACAAAATATATAATCCATAATATTAATATCAAATGTTGAAAAAATGACTATATATAATCTAACCATGAAATTTAAGTTAATTTGATAACAAAAGTTGAACCGAACACATCAAAATGATATAATCCGACAATATCTTTGTTGAAAATAAATCCCAAACATGTTGTTGGTTAAATAAATGAGTCGGTTCGGTTATGGCGGGTTTGGAAGTATCTATAACCAAAACCGACCCGCATTTGGCGGTTTTCAAAACTTCATTCAAACTGATCCACCGATTATGACGGTTATCGATTAAAATTGGTTCAGTTATGACGGTTATGGTTCGGTTAACGGTTATGACGGTCAAATTGCTCATCCCTAGTAAATCGGTATACATATGGATTATAATTATAATATTCAACTTCAATAATTTAATGTTAAACACCAAGATATATATAGTAAGTATTCACCATGTTTGCAATATTTATACAAGATGTTTGGAAAAATTAAGAAAATACATATTTTCCTGAGTTCAAATGCATATGAGGAAATTTTAAATCCAAATTTAAAACCAATCTTATATAAAAAATTATGCATTATTGTTCAAATCTTAGGTTAAAAAATAATTTAAGGTTTACCATACAAATTCAAATTTTTCGACAATGATACACCTTTATTTTTAAAATTTGCAATTACATGTGACTTTAAAATTCTATTCTAACAAATCTGCAACTTCAATTTTAATATTTCTTATTTTCTTATTTCACCATTAGTGTTAATGTGAATCAATTAAGATTTACATTTAATAAAAACACATTTTAATTCATATATTGAAATGACTTATGCCTTAAAAGATAATATATTGAAATAAGTTGGAAAAAGATGAGAAGGGCTATGAGATTGATAAGTGGTAAAAATATTTAGTCTTTTATTAAAATAAATAGATTCATAACAGTTCCTATAAGATATTGTGAGTGATATCTTTAAATTATTTAAGAGGTTGTGAGTGGAGGAGAGAAAACATTTTTAGAGATGGGTAAATTTAGAGAAATACTGTTCACTTTCTATTTGTTTTTTAATATATATGAAAGTGGTTATGAGTGGATGAGAGGGAAAATGTAATGATAAAGATGTAAAAAGTATTATTTAATTGTATGGGTAAAGTTAAAATAAAACGTATAACAAAAATGAGAAAGATGAGAAAGAATCTAAACCATTGATCTTAAATTTGGATGGTGAAGATTAATTTAAGAATAAAAATTGATGAAAAAGGCATTAATGTAATAATTCACTTATGATGACTTTCTCTCTCCACATGTAAGACACATGTCAATTCCTCCATCATTTTAAAACGTCTATAACTTTTTCGTACGACATTTTAATTTTTTTTATCATAATAACAAGTGTTTTTTATCTTTAATATGAATATCATATTGTTATATAAAAATAAAAAAAAGTTAGTGGGTTTTTTATATTGTGTGTTATTTGGTTGTACATTGTGTTTTTTAATTGGGTTTTTCTATCCATTGTGTTATAGATTTTGGTCGTTGTGTTTTTCAATTAGTACTCATAAAACGTAAAACAAATATTACATCATTGTGTCTTTTAGTTCTTCATTGTGTCTTTATGCTCAGTATTTTTCTTTTTACTTATCATTGTGTTCTAGTCATTGTGCTCAGCATTCACGGTGAGAAAAATTGTATTATGTTCATTGTGTATTACGTTCAAGTCATTGTATAATATGTAGATTTCATTGTGTTTTACGTTTCAAGTTATTGTGTTATATGTATTTACCATTATGTTTTACGTTTCAGGCCATTGTGTTATATGTATACAATCTTGTGTTTTACGTTTTAGGTTACTCTGTTATATGCATTCGTCATTATATTTACATATTATTATACAACGGTGTTATTAGCATTTGAAAAAAACACAATGATCAGTTAAATTTAAAGACACAATGGCGAAAAAAACACATTGACAAACAGAAAGACACAATAACGAAAAAAAACACAATGGTAAGCAAAAAGGACACACTGACGTAATTTTTTTTATTTTTATATAAAAAAATCATACTCATATTAAAGATAAAAAAACGCTTGTTATTATGGTGAATTTTATTTAAAAAAAATATCATATGAAAAAGTTATAGACGTTTAAAAATGATACGGGAATTAGCATGTGACTTGCATGTGGAGAGAGAAAATGTGTACTATTACTTTTATGCCATTTTTTCCTTTGGTCTCTACTTAACACATGTCAATTAGTTACGGCTTCTCATCATTCTCATTTGTTATTGGTCTTTATAGAATAACTCAACCCTTAAGTATATGAGAGAGAATATATAGTGATTTTTAGTATAATTATAGAGATGAAGATAGATGAGCTGCCAGAAATGCTCTAAGTAGATAGATTTCTTCGAATACAATATGAAAACATTATAGCTTTTTATTAAGCATCGAGGTTGGCTTGCTATACGTAAACGTATTATTAGTGTTTGTTATTATTATAAACTTTTAATTTGCAGTTGAAATACGGGTTGTCTACTTGTTTAAGCGATTTTATGTCAAATCATGAATCAAATTATTGATAACATTTTGTAAATTGTAATATTTGTAAACTATAAACCAAAATCAAGTCGTTGAAAGATTGAAGCTGAACAACGAACCACTAACACAATATGGTTTCAAGATTTACGATTAACGCACCTATCAAGAATGGTAACAGCGTAAGATGTCAAATAAAATTGACGCATATAGATTTGTAGGGAAATAAAATTTGAGTAAAGAGAGAAAAAAATTACACTATAAGTAGAAAATATATAAGGGGCTTATTAGGAGTTTCTTATTAATTTCATTAAGACAATACATTTAAATCAGTTTGAGGTATAGTGTGTTTGGTTACATATCTTACTGGCTCATAAAACCTTTTAATGGTTAAGTTTCAGGGACATCCTAAATGATTCAGATGCTACTTCTTAATCAGTGAAATCTCTTATTTGTAAGATTAAATATATATTTAGATATGATCATTATAATCATTTATATTATAATATATCAAAATATTAATTATACCTTATTATATATTAGTTTGATAATTTTGATGAGCTACATTACCTAATGTTTTCAGACCCCGATCGGACGTTGACCCAGACGCCTTACCGGGTCACAGGTCGGACCGGCCCGGCAGTTCGTACATGACATTGACCCGGATAACATCATAAATAATATAATAATATATATAAAAGATAGTAATACCGACTTTCATGTCCAATTACACTTTACCTTCTAATTCTAAGGAATAAAAACAAACTAGAGTATTAATATTAAAGCATAAAAAGAACTTGGAAAATGGAAATCAAGATATTAAAACTATTAAAAAACTATTAATGGGGGGCGGGAAATGTGGAGTGTTACTCTGGCATGACCAATGTTTTCATAACTGGATCAGATAGCGAACCGGTCGGGTAACTGGTTCAACCGGTAAAAATGCTAGGAAACAATTTTTTCAAAATAAAAAACTTTTTTTAATAGGAAAACCGGTTCAACCGGTCCGATTTTTCGGTTGAACCGATGAACCGGTTCGGACCGGCCGGTTTTTTGGATACCGAGCAAGCAGCATACAACCGGACCAGTCGGTGGACCGATTCCCGGTCGGACTGGCCTGTACGGTCCGGTTTTAACAATATTGTGCATGACCTTTTTAAACCTTCATACATGTTCTCAATTTACTTTTATATCACAGGACCACAGCTAAGAACATTAATAAAGGCGGGTTGATTGTCATTTGATTTATTCTATAAGATTTCAAGCCGGTCTTTGCCTGGGTTCGACTCCAGTCTTATACATCATTTATGATTTAATAAAAAAAAGCAGGTTTTACCCGTCTGACCGGCCGGTCCGGTCTGAGTTTCACAACATTGATATTACCCTTACTAGCTAATAAAGGGTTTTCCTTTAAATGTATATAAAGAGAGAAAATATATTAACATCATAACCTAATCACTCCTTTTGGGTGTATATACAGAGATAAAATTAATTAACATCATAACCTATAAAGGGTTTCCTTTAAGTGTATATAAAGTGAGAAAATAAATTAACATCATAACCAAACCACTCCCTTTAAGTGAATATAAGGAAAAAAAATAAATTAGAATCATAACCTAATAACACACAAAATAATAAATCTAACATTATTGACTAGCATAAGATTGTCAAACAATTATAATTAGAACACCCCTAGTTCTAGCAACTTATAATTGCTCAATATCTAATTCAGTTTTAAATTTTGAATCATAGAATTAAAGTCAAAGCCAAAGATCAATGTCAAGTAAAATCAAATTACAACTAAGGCCAGATAAGATAATGAAATCAAAAGTCACGTAATTGCACATGCTTTGTTTCCAATCTATCAAATTCACTCTTTTCTTCAAAGTTCTATTAATCATTTTATTTCCTTTTGAACGGCTAAACATATTAACTATTTATAAATAGAAACTTTAGAGGGAGTGCCGTCAAATTAGAGTTAATTATTTTACTAATTAAGGATTACTAAGGTCATCCACCGCTATGAGTCGCAGATAGTCATGGAGGGTGCTGAGGTGGCGCACATGACACCATTAAATATCATGTCGTCCCCTCATTGGTCACTAGTAATGGAGCTATCAATAGCCATGGTTGCGTGGGTCATTACCCCAACTAGCCCATCAGAATTTTATTTTATTTTTTTGTTATTAAAGAATATAATGATGGAGAATTGTAAATAATGAGATATAACTAAGATTGAATGGGGGTGTTGCTCTTGACACCCTAGTCTACAACATATCCTATAAATACCTAGTGTTAATAAAAACAATACAATTACTTTTTAATTATTAACCTATATTTAACAATTAGTAGTACTAGCTTTAGAACTCATGCAATGCACGTGATACTTAAAAGAATTGCCATTAAGCTATAGATTTTAAATAATTATTATTTTTTTTCAAAAAAACCATCTAATTAAATGGTTTATAATTTCGAATTATATATTCTAATGGAATATTTATATGAATATGTAGTGTATTCTCAAATAATTTCTTTATAATCACGAAAAAGATAGCACATAGTAATTATATAAGTTGTAATTACATTTTTAGTGGAATAACAAATTTTAACAAAAAATGATAAGATATTTCATTATGAATAACATATAAAAAAGAGAAGAACATAACACTTTTGTATTATATTTTCGAAAGAGATGGATAAAAACTCCATGGATCCACGGATGTTGAATAAATATGTGAGAATAAAATTGATATGCATTCATAATGCCGTCTTGTCTTTATCATCTTAGAACTCTAAATATCGTTTATTGAATTTTAACACATTAATCTGTTACACAAAAAAGTGTATATAAATTGATTTGAATAAAAAATGGTAGATCTAATCTCATTTAAGATATAAGTGTTTTGATTATATTGACAAAAATACATGCATATTTTTCATTCATATATTTTGTGTAATTAATTAATTGATTAAATGATGAATTGATATATTTTAATTATACTGACATAAATATGTCTTCATTAAACATGAAATAATTGTTTGAGCGAGAAATTTAGCCTAGAAATGAATCTCTAACTGAGATGTGTCCTATTTATTCTCTTTTATTAGAGTAGGTAGTTATCTGATCATCCTATATCTATTTTCACTTTTAGTTTTCTTTTAAAGTTATAATAATTTTTATTTACTATAATTGTGTATTTATTTTTTAAAACTTTATATATTAAATTAAAAGAAGTATACATAACAGTAATACAACCATAATAATAATTCTATATAAATATTGTTTTTTAGAACGACGACTTTCTTGTATTTAGGCTACCACACTCTTCATATTTGGAGAGTCCCGATGCCCCACTCTTGCCAGACTATGTTGTTTTAACCGGGTCCGTGCTGTCTTCAAAGTTTTGCTTGGGCGTTTCCTTGGGAAACCAAACCGCCGACTGTCACACCCCGACCAAAGGCGGAACATGTTGGGGCGTAACGTATTGATTGGACAATAGTTCAGAAGACACTAATTAAAGCGAAAATAATTATTTAATTTCATCAACATCAAACAAGTACACAAATTCATTAATATGAAACAATTACATCATGCTTTTGCATGTTGAATAATATCCTAAGGTCAAACTAAATTCTCCAATCTTGAACAACGTGAATTACTTATACCTGTAGCATGTATAAAAATAGAGTTTGCCAACACGAATGTTGGTGAGAAAACATAAGTTTTAGTTGGGATATATATAGATAAAAACCATAATTCATATGTTAATGTTGAGCATTACAATTCATATGAAAATGTAACCAACTAAATAGATGTGGACCAGTTCCTATTGATACAAAATCAATGTACTTGGGTAAAATGTATGATCATACTAGATGAGCATAGATGAGATGATATACCAACCACCAAACATAAATAAACCTTAAACACATAGAGTATAGTCATAGATATTGCAATCACACATAAACATGTAACGAATTGTGTTTGAAATAGATGTAGGAAAAAAATATAAATTGTGTAAATAAGGTATACATGCTACCCCCAATATATAAAAGATGAAAGAGGGGTATGTAAACTCACCTTGGAGATAAGGTAGATGATAACGGGGAGACGGGTAAAGTGAACAAGTTAGTTAGTTCCACGAGAAGCTTCGACGATAAGTCATAATTTTTATGGGTACAACTAAAATGAACGTGTAAATGAAATAAACGGAATAAAATAAAATAAAATAACATGGTGGGTTTATAACGGATTTGGGATCGACAAGCGTTAAATACATTTTATATTAACTTCATAAAGTTGAATTGAAACATAATCCTTTTTTATATACTTTTACGAGTTTCCTTTTAAAGAAAAAAATACTATTTATGTGTGTATTTAGGTATTTAATCAATTTAAGCGAGTACTTGTTTTGAATGGTTGGTGGTAAACATTTCGTCGGTCTTTTAAATTAATATAAATTTATAAATATATAAAATTATATATATATATATATGTATGTATGGAAAAGCTATTTGATAATTTATTTTGGAAGTGTAAAAGGGTTTGGTTCGTTAAACGAGTGAAAATTGGTATTAAATTTCGATATAGTGAATGATTGCTAAAGGAATAACATTTAAAAATAAGAAATAAAAAAATATTACAAAACCGGGCCTGGGGAGACTCGAACCCGCATATAGGGCCGGTTCAGTCCCTTAGATCAAACACACTTGCCACCAGAGCAGGCGACTAATCTTGTTAATAACACAAAAAGTAAATAATTATACTGTTACTTGAATTGATCCCCAAATCATATAAACCCTAAAAAAATCCGGTTCCTAAATTGCATGATTTAGCCTCTGTCAATTTAAATTGACAGAGGGCTAATGATCTGCATGCAAAAACGATCAAGAACCCTGACATAATTACCTTGATTTGGGTCGTATTGGGTGAGTACGAGAGATTAGGGTTTGCGGCTTTGAACACAGGTCTAGCTCTACATTTAACGATGTTAACAGCGCAATTGAACGAGGGTTAAGGCTTGGAATTGTGTGGCGATTGTGTGTGTTCCAGTTAATTGCGTTTTGGTGGTGTATATATAGGGGAACAAAGCTTGTTTCAGCCGCGGTTTGTTAAGCTTTAAGAACGAGTCATTAGCTGTCAAATTGTTATAATTTACCATGTATAGAGTGTCGGTAGAATGCGATTTTGGTTAGTAAAGGATTTGGAAAGATCAATTTCACCGAAAATTGAGGAACAAGCAGGGGGGGGGGGTTGTCTTGGACGCCGACAGGAAGAGAGGGAGGGAGGAAAAATGTTTTACACATATTCCATTCACCATCCAAAATGATCCCAGGCGTTTGCTTAGTTAGCCAAGTTAGGGCATAGCATAGTTAAGGGGGTGGTAGTAACATCCTACTTTTGGTTATAATAATAAAATAAATTTCGTCTAATTTATAGTGGGTCGTTATCGGGTTAGATAAATAGAATATGGGTTGGGCTTGTGTTGGTTAATTGGATATGTGTTACGGACTTGGGTTAGAATGAAATAAGGAAAGACCATGGGCTTAAGCCCATGATCCATAAATATATAAACCATAATCACCATTTAATTCCTCATTTTACACATATTCCATCCACCATCCAAAACACACTTAAGCTCTCTCTCTAGTTCTCTCATTGCCTAAGCCGAAACCAAGAAGGAAACCGAGCACCGACCCGGGGTAATGATAGTATGATGTTGTATGAACTTAAATCTGCTAGATTTAGTCACGTAACGACGAGCCGACACCTTTAAACCGTTAAAGTCACGAGATCTGGGGGAATCAGATATAAACCGAACCTAAGATGAGCTTAGGGGTCACCCTAGCTCAGATCTGGATCGAACGGGACGAAAAACGGTGAAAAATGATGGAGAAATGAAGAGATCTCGTTTTCCGGCGAGATTTCCGGTTTTCCAGCGACGACGGCGCCGGAAAGGCGGCGCCGCCGGTGAAGAGAATGTTTGAAAGGAAATCTGGCATTCTGTCAGATGCCCCAAACCCTAGGTGCGCGTAATGAACTGGGCACGCCCATTCGTTAAGGAAAAATAACGAATTAGCCTAATTCGTTAAGCATTTCGTTACGCAATTCGTCAGACAGTTCGTTATGGGAAATGACGAATGAACCCCCATTTGTTAGAAGGGTCATTCGTTATAAAAGGGGGTCATTCGTTACAAGGTTCAATTCGTTATAAGCTCCAATTCGTTATAGGGCTCAGTTCGCTATAAAGATCAATTCGTTATTAAGTAACGAATTAGCCAATTCGTCACAGGAGAAAGAAGTAACGAATGAACCCAATGTCGCTAAGGACTGGGTAACGAACTTAAGTTTAATAAAATGACAGAATGGTCCTTGGACATATAAAAGAATGGTTTATTTACAAAGAAGCCCTTGAACTTTTAAGTTAGCTAATTAAATAATGATTCAAAATTCTAATGGAAAATGTGTTAAGACAGTTAATGGAAATAAAATTTTTCCAAGCTGACCTGGCAGCTCAACTCCAGCCAGGGACTCTGCCCCTTGGACCCTGCTAGGGGCTGCCGCCCCTAGACCCCGCTGCCAGGGGCGCTGCCCCCGGACCCCCTTTCGTTGAGGGTTATAATTAGACTAGAAACGTGAGATGAGTAGTGATAGTTAATTGATGCATGTAATTATTATACAGTTAGCCGTGCCCAACTGAAGAAAGGAATAACAATTAACAGTGAACGTAACCGACTTCAGGTGAGTTTCTAGCCCCACTTCCTTGTTATGTTTTTGGGGCTGTGTGCATACTCGATGTGATAGTTAATACACTTACCTTAAGTGGTAAGTGTATGCCTTATATGAATTATGTAAGATGATTGCTTGACGGTGCATGAACGATCTTCGGATATGGCATGGACCGTCAGGTGGTAGCTAAAGATATGAATGATATATATTGTGTATGATTGATGATTGAAAGAATTATGTATGATGTATGGGTTATATATGTATGGTATGTAAATAGTACATGAACGATCTTCGGATATTGCATATACTGCCAGATAAAGGTTTGATGATAAATTATTATATATTAAGAATAAATGATGTATGTATGTATGAAACATACAATTATGTATATAGAAAGGTATGGTATGAAGGTATGGAAGGAAGGGTGACCGGACCCTAATAATATCCGAGGATGCAGGGTACCGGACCCTAATAATATCCGAGGATGAAGGGTGACCGGACCCTAATAATATCCGAGGTATGTAGGGCATTGCTCTTTATAACTTAAGGATAGCTATGAATGTATAAGAAAGAATGATGGACAGGTTAAGTATGTAATGCGTACCTTTGGGCACGTATATGTGTATGTAAAGTAAGTTATGTGATTAATTAGAACTCACTCAGCGTAGCTGACTTTTAGTATGCACACAGGCAAATAGGTTGAGGCAGCTCGCATGATTGAAGACACATGGCATGGAATCGAAGATACTGGCCTCTCGGAGAAATGTTGTGATGTTTTAAAGACTATGTTTTGCTTTAAATGACTATGAATGTTTTATAAGACAAGATTTGATGGTTATGTAAAATGATATGGTTGAAGCGTTATTATTCCGCGAAAGTCTTAATTAACTCTGATATTTAGAACTGCGTTTATGAGTAAATCCAACACTAAAGTAGGGTTACCGGTAACGGGGCCTTACAGTGGTTTATGCATATGATTGAAAGTTATTATAACTAATTCAAGTAGTAAACGAATTCGAGTGACACGTAGATGAAATAACGACAAAACTCATAAAATAAATAATAGTACGTTATTTTTAATTAAATAGTGAAGATCCAAAAGAAATAAAAAAAATTCAAATTTAAAACGGCCCGGATTTTAAATCCAAAATTGAAGAATGTTAAAGTATTCACAACTTTTTGGAAATTTCGTCCCGAAATTAAGAAAAAACCATAACATAAAAGAAGAAAACAAAGGAATTTTTTTTAAATAAAAATAACACAGATATTTGAATGACCCGAATTACGCTACAAACGGAAAACTATGATAAGGACACTTATATATAGGATGTACAAACGGCGTATCCACCATGCCCTTATCACATCGATATTTGTACCGTTACCCAAAATTACCCTAGGTTCCGAGTTATGTCACACAACCGTATTCACTATGGGTTCCATGCGAGTACTTTGATAATTATGCGTGCACTCATAATTATTTAGATCGTCGCATGATGCACATAACTCATCCCGTTGTGCGGGTTCGAAAATAAGGTAAAATAAAGTTTTTTTAATCGATATTTAAATGAGATTGTTTGAAAAAGAGCATTGAAAATATATAAATACAAGAATTTAATGACCATAAATAACTAGTAAATAATCTTTGAAAGAAAATAAAAATAAATAACGAAATAGTGAAGTTAACCATCGAAAGTAATAACAACAAAATAAAATAAATAGATAGAGGAAAATTTTGAAATTATATAAGCAACTTACACATACGATGTAGAGGAAATACTTTAGATGACGAAAAAATTCACGCAATAATAATTAGGTTCCCACAATAAACAATCTTACGACAAAAATATAATTGTAGGTGAGGCGTTAAATCAAGCTTGTAAATCAGATAAGATGAGGAAGGAGTACTATGAGCAAGAGGTGAGCTTTGGGGAATTTGGGTAGTCATGCATTAAAATATCAAAATAAAATTTGTACACGTGACTCCTATTAGATAACTATGTACAACACATGTTCAGAGTCCCAATTTCCAAAACGTTTGTAGGAATCGGTCATAGGTAGTTAGTTTATGATACAAATACAGTACTATTAGATAACTATGCAAATCACCATGCACATAGTCCCGGTAGATAAGCAGTCATAGACCACTTAAATCAAGATAATAAATTGGGTAACAATAAATAGTGCACTAAACGACGTAATATGAATTATTGAGAGATTGAATACCATTATAAATAACCAAAATTCTCATTCATAACAAAACTGGGGATTTAATGAAGTCAATACATTAGATTTAAATGAAAAGAACTAAATAAAAGAAACGTATTTTGCGTAGCATGTCTACATAAAGGGTTAGGCTTAGACTTGGGATCCGTTGATGTAACATGCATGTCCTTGAGTAATTTGGTTAACTTGGGCTTGGTTAGATGATATTTGGGTGGCTTGGGTAGCTTGATTAGGTTGGGCTTGAAATGCTTGAATGTGTTGAGCCTGGATTGGTTGAAGTTTATTTACTTGGGCTTGGTAAGCTTGATATTGAGTGGTTTGGGTTGGATAGGATTGAATTTGGTTTATGCGTGCGAGTCTTGGGCATGCATTGCGATAATGGCTAGGGTCTCCACAATTGTAACAAGCTCTAATAGTTGAGGGTGCTTGAGTAAACGATAGAGCATAAAGTAAAGTTTGGGGTTGGGTAAAAGGTGAGGTAAATGGTTGCATCATGAGTTGGTTGCCTTCACGGCATGTGGTAAAGAGGTGACCAAATCGATCACAATGGGTGCATTGACGACACTTGAGGTTAGGGGATGATATAATGCTAAATGTTTATGTTTCCCGTGTATATTTAATTTAATATTTTAATAGTTTTTGTACGTTTTTAGTCGAGATTTCTATACTACTAACATTTTTATGTTTCGTAGGTTCCAGTATTTGATCGTGATTAAAAAGGGAGAAAAACGAGTTAAAAAGAGCCAAAACGGAGATTCGGAACGCGTCAGGAAGGAGCCATAATAGAGAATCGGTCAGACCGGCCGGTCTGGCCGGCCTTATTGATGGGACACGCAGCGCCGCGCGGCCAGGCTCTCAGCCTGGTCGCGCGATGCTAGTGATGCTGCTGATGGGTTTTAGTTCATTTTTGCTTCAAGTTGGGCCTTGTTTTGGGTATTTAAACATGTTTAACTTAAACCTGAACATAACCTGAAGCCACCAGCCGAGTTTTAGAGTTCTTGGAGCTATCTTTCGAGTTTCTTGGTGATTTTTAAGGCAAGAGGACAGCCGGTGAAGACTTACACGTTCACGTTTGGAGATTACGGGTTTTATCGCCTTTAATCTTTCGTTTATTAGATTTTCACCATGTTTTCAGTATTACTTGTTTTGTTTGATTTAGAATTTATGATGCTAGGCTAAAATTCCATAAACTACCTAGGTCGTGATGAACCTTAGTTCGGTTTGATTTTGTTTGGATTTCGTTTCGTTATGGATTTTATGTTCTAAGTAAATTGTTGAGTTTGATTTAATTAATGCGTATGATTTCTTGGTTCTGTTTACTTGGATTTATTGTTTCACATTGCCATTGTTGATTGTTTCATAGGATAGGGTTTTGTTAGGTCATTTACTGTGTGTTCTTGACTAGTTTGTGATTAATATAGATTAAAATCATAGAAACAATAAAATCAATTAAACAGATAAAAGTGAGCTGCTAGCCTAGAAAGCTGTAAGGTGATAGGCTATTGATAGATCTTTGCTTGTCGGGATTACTTGATTTAGTTCTTCGTAAGGAGTCCGTTTAGATTTGATTGTCAGCTTAGTCTATTAAGTTAATTGACTCTGCTTTGCTATTTTTGAATTCCGCGCTGTAAGGTAGGTTTTCGTCAAAAAGATACTTAGACATAAGTTATTAAATAACCGTAAGGAAGTTTAATTCATAAAACTGGTGAGTCTTAAAACTTGTTAGAAATCCGTAGGCGTCTTCTTGAAGTTCAAGGGTCCTGTTCGGGTTTTCTGTCAAGGGTCTATTTCATGATCCCAGTTCCATAACTTGAGTTTTCCATTTAGTTAATAACCGTAACTTTGGGGATTATAGCTTAGGTAGTTTTCTATATCATCTGAATCAATCTAAGTTTTCTAAATTGTTTATTAGTTTAATTAAGTAGGTTTAAGTTTATTATTAAATTAATTAGTTTAAGAGGAATGATTATGTTTTATTATTTTTTATTATATAAATTAGGGTTAGGGTTATTAGTTTATTATTATTTTAATTAATTAATTAAGTTAAGTAATCATTAGTTAATCATTAGTAAGTTTTAATTATTAGACCAAGCGTACTGCAACGTTTTGGGGGCGCCTTTTGGCTCAAAACGCCGGGGAACACCGCCCCCCTCCGGCATTTTGGGTTTTTTCTTTTTTATGCGTTTTAGAGATAACGCGGAGAAGGCACGAAAATTTAAAAAAAAACAAATATTAAATTACCAACTATCATCGTGGTGGGTTATTGTCTATGAAGCACGAGGACCATGTAGTGAACTCCGGCGCCGGAGCTGCCTTTTCTACCGGAAAACCAGGAAGTAGAAGAAATAAGAAGATAGATATCACGTAAATAAGCGGCTGGAAGATGCTTTTTAAGTTTTTAGGGTTAAAATAAGTTTAGTTTTTTTAAAAACTAACCCCTTTATCTTTCACTTGTTTCCATTTAGTCCCCAAAATTTTAAATTGACATAAAATGTGTTTCTTTTCTCCAATCTATTCTCTATAGGTTTGTGTATTTTTTAAGCCCTAAGTTTTAAAGTAACGTATTGAATTCTTCAACAATATATATCTATTTTGGAACATGTTTAATATATCTGTATTTTTTTTACCCTCCACTTGTTTGTTTTGGTATCATGTATGTAACGAAAGTTTGAAATTACACTATCAGACGTATATTCTAAAACTAGTCAATTTAATAAATTAGCATGCTCCAAAATGTAGTCAACGAATTTTTTTTTTATTTTAATGTAATTTTTATTTAATAAAATATTATTGTTATTTGATTATTCTTAAAAAATTAAAAAAAAAACAAAAAGTGTAAAAGTGACTGGGCGCCACGTGGTGCATAATGCCTGGGGGGGGGGGGCTTTATGACTACACCGTGTTTTGGTAAAAAGCCATAACTCTGACTGTGCGCCACGTGGCGTATAATGTCTGGTGGTGAGGCTTTATGACTACTCATGGTCTTAGTTAATTATTTATTTAAGAGTTTTGATTAATTAGTATAATAATCCCCCCTCAAATACTATTAATAAATAGTCGTGTCTTGTAGTTGATCTTGTTTGCTAGTTTCATAATTTAAAGGGTCTCGTGGGTTTGATATCCGGATTTACTTAGCTGTACTAGAGTCAACCGGTTCACTTGCCGGTTAGTAGTTTAAGTTAAGTTTAAGGGTCTAGAGTATTACTTAGTGTCTAGATTAGTATAATTTTAGTTAATAATTATTTGACTACTTTTAGCACGTCAAGTTTTTGGCGCCGTTGCCGGGGACCTCTTGGAAATTGCGTAATTTGCTTTAATTGGACTTATTTGCTACATACGTGCTATTTGTTTTGAGTCGTAGGAGTCTAATTAAATTTTAGTTTATTTTTGTTTTAGTTTTTTAATTTTTAGTCTACTTACTTGGTTTGTTGCGTTCTTTAGGTATATGCCACATCTTCGTTTGCAAGGACCACCGCTGGATAATCTGGATTTTTCTCCGTTCAAGACCGAGACCAGATCGTCAGCAGAAAAACCGCCGTCATAAGCTACTTCTACACCAAAACCGTCACCGCACAGTTCACCACCAGAATGTCCGAGAAGTCAGCCAGACGTCCAAATGGCCGACGTTAGGACAATTGCTGCTCAAGTCTTCGATGGCTTAACCGGAAACCAGTCATGCATCGTCGTTCCCCAGATCGACAACCCCAACTCATGGCAAATTCCGTCATTCGTCATGAACAACATCGTTCAAACTAAACAGTTTCATGGGAACGACGACGAGGATGCACCGGCTCACATTAACCGACTTTACCGCGTTTTGAAAACTTTTAATTTGCAAGGTGCTACTGAAGATGCTATTTTCTTACATCTTTTTCCTTTTTCACTTGCAGGTAAAGCAGCTCTTTGGCTTGACACTCAGCCGCCTGGAACTTTCACCACTTGGGAAGCACTACATTCTGCATTCATCAAGAGATACTTCCCACCGGCTAAAGCGATTATTCTTCGTGATCAGATTCACTCATTTCACATGGAGCCAGATGAACAATATTGCCATGCTTGGGAGCGTTTTCAGAATTTGCTTGCCCGTTGTTAACAGAATGGTCTTACACCATGGGCTCTCGTGGAAAAGTTTAACAACGGGCTGACATATGAAACCCAAGTTCGTTTTGACACTACTGCTGGAGGTAACTTAATGGCAAGGAAAAATGTAACCGAGTGTAACAAGATGTTTGAAAGCTTCGCTTAGTCGGACCTCGCCAAAGGGCCACGACGCGCGAATTCCACTCCCGTTAGCAGTACACCCTCATCTTCTCGAGGTGTACACCAGGTTAATCTGGATACTACTATGGCTTCTGCTTTGGAATCATTAACCCGAGATGTGAATCAACTTAAGACTAAGGTGGATAAGTGTGAGTTTTGTAGAGGTGGACATGGCACTTTGGAGTGCCCTATGATGAATCAGCAGGTCGATTTTGTTGGTGGTCAGAATAGGTTTACCAACAACAACTTCAACAACAATCAGAATTGGAACACATACAAGAACCCAAATCAGAATAACTCCAACTGGCGTTCGTCAGGCGCACCATCCGGCTATCAAAGTTATTACAATCAAGGACAAGGTCAGCACAATAATAATAATAACAATGGTAATAATGTTCAAAATAATGTGCAGGATTCTAATGGAGGAATGGGACGTCTAGAGGAGATGATGAAGCAAATCTTGGAGAGGGATCAAGTTACATAGAAAAAGTTTGCCGAACACGATTTGCTCTTCAAGAATCAACAATCTTCTTTGCTTGACCTTGAAAGGTCCATTGGTGATATTGCTCGTCGTCTCGACGAAAGGCCCCAAGGACAGTTTTTGGGTTCTACCCAGACGAATCCGGCCGCTCAACTGAAAGCAATTACTACTCGTAGCGGAAGGATTTTGGGTCCCGAGGTTGTTAAAGAAAGGGTTGGAGATGAAGAAGAGGAAGTAGTAGATGAAGAGATTGAGATGGAGGCTCCGGGTAAGTCATAATCTAAAACACCAATTATTGAGCCACAAGTTGATAAAAAGCCGGTTGTGTTTCGGCCACCACCCGATATTAATATTGCCCATGTTCCCTATCCCGCTCGTCTCAAGAATCAAAAGTACACGAGGGAATACAAACATTTTCTAGATATGTTCCGACAGTTGAAGATTAATCTTCCGTTTGTTGAAGCCCTCCAACACATGCCAAAGTATGCAAAGTTTTTGAAAGATTTACTCAAGAGGAAAGATCGTCTAGGAGAGGTTTCATCTATTCCACGTAGCGGGGATTGTTCGGCAGTAGTGATGAACCGTGTCCCAAAAAAGTTATTGGGTCCAGGTGTGTTTACAAACCCGTGTACGTTCAGAAGTGATATGATGAGTCAAGCGTTGGCGATTTGGGTGCGAGGATTAACCTTATGCCATATTCTTTGAATGAGAAGTTGGATTTGGGTGATCTTACACCGAATCGTATGTCGTTGTCATTGGCGGATCGTTCGGTTAAGTATCCGCGAGGTATTATTGAAAATTTGCTAGTGAAGGTTGAAAATTTGTATTTCCGGTTGATTTTGTAGTACTTGACATGGAGGCCGACGAGAAAGTTCCCATTATTCTCGGTTGGCCGTTTATGAGAACGGCTAAGGCTCTTATTGATGTGTATGAGGGGCGGATCACACTTAGGATTGGTGATGAGAATGTTACTTATGATATTGCAAAGTCGATGAAGCACCTGAGTGATAATGATGATTTTAGTGGTTCGTGCCATTCGGTGTACTTTCTTAATTCTTTTATTCCGGGTTTGGATAAGTGTCTTGATTACATTTGTGGAACCGATTTAGTTGGGATGGATGCAGATGAAGAGTTGACGGAAATTATGGAGGATAGTGAGGAAGAAGTGGTAAATGATGTTTCTTGTTTAGCGGAGATTATGGAGGTTAGTGAGATTATCTGTGAAAAAGAGGTCGAAAAACCCACTCCGTTGGAATTAAAGGTTCTTCCGCCACATTTAGAGTATGCGTATCTTGAAGAGGGCTTAGATTTGCCCGTTATTGTTTCTTCAAAGTTGAGTGTGGAAGAGAAGTCAAAGTTGATAGAGGTTTTGAAGATGAATAAAGGGGCGATTGCATGGAGACTTTCAGATATTCAAGGTATTAGCCCCGCTTATTGTACTCACAGGATTTCGATGGAAGATGAGTATAAACCGGTGGTTCAACCCCAAAGGCATTTGAATCCGAATATGCAAGAGGTTTTCAAGAAAGAGGTGCTTAATTTGTTGGATGCCGGGGTAATTTACACGATTTCGGATTCTCCATGGGTAAGTTCGACTCAAGTTGTTCCAAAGAAAGGGGAGATGACGGTTGTCATGAATGAGAAGAATGAACTTATCCCTTCACGTACGGTTACCGATTGGAGGGTTTGTATTGACTATCGGAGGTTAAATATGCTACTCGAAAAGACCACTTCACGTTGCCGTTTATTGATCAAATGTTGGAGCGTCTCGCAGGTCAACAATTTTAATGTTTTCTTTATGGTTTTTCAGGTTATTTTCAGATTCCAATCGCACCGGAAGACCAAGAGAAGACGACTTTTACATGTTCGTATGGTACATATGCGTATCGTCACATGCCGTTTGGGTTGTGTAATGCTCCGGCCACCTTTCAACGTTGTATGGTGGCAATTTTTCAAGATATGATAGAGACGTCCATGGAGGTTTTTATGGATGATTTTTCGGTGGACGGTAATTCTTTCGATAATTGTTTGGGTAATCTTGAGAGGATGTTGAAAATGTGCATTGAAACGAAGTTAATGTTGAATTGGGAAAAATGTCACTTTATGGTGACGGAAGGGATAGTGTTGGGTCATAAAATTTCAAGAGATGATATAGAGATGGATCGGGCGAAGATTGACACGATTAGTAGGCTTCCTCCACTGACAAATGTTAAAGCTATAAGAAGTTTTCTTGGTCATGCGGGTTTTTACAGGTATCAAAGACTTTTCAAAGATCACCCACCCGATGACTCGATTATTAGAGAAAGATGTCCCTTTTGTGTTCGATGAGGAGTGTTTGAAGGCGTTCAAGTTTCTGAAAGATCAACTCGTAAGTGCTCCTATTCTCGTGTCACCGTATTGGAATTTACCTTTTGAGTTCATGTGTGATGCGAGCGATTATGCGGTTGGAGAGGTTTTGGGGCAAAGGCGTGAGAAACATTTTCATCCTATTTATTATGAAAGCAAGACGTTGATTGATGCCCAAGAAAACTACCCACCACCGAAAAGGAACTTTTAGCTGTTGTGTTTGCATTTGACAAGTTCCAGTCTTATCTCGTACTTTCAAAGACCACCGTTTTTACCGATCATGCAGCTTTGTGTTTTCTCTTTCACAAGAAAGACGCGAAGCCCCGTCTCATACGGTGGATTCTTTTACTTTCCGAGTTTGATATAGAGATTAAAGATAAGAAGGGGGCGGAGAATGTTGTGGCGGATCATCTTTCCCATTTAGAAGATCCGAAGAGAGAAGAGATTCGTGAGGAAGAGATTGGTGATAGATTCCCGCACAAGTCAATTGATTTTGTTACGGCCGAAAAACAAGGTTTGCCATGGTTCACCGATTTTGCAAATTATTTATCTACGGGGCTTGTGTTGAAAGGGATGACTTCTCAACAGAAGAAGAAGTTTTTCCGGGATGTTACTCGGTATGTTTGGGACGATCCGTTTCTTTTCAAGATTGGTGGTGACCGAATTCTTAGAAGATGTGTATCGAAAGAAGAAGGGTTGAATATTCTAAAGCATGTTCATGAAGGTTTAACGGGAGGTCATCATGGAGCGCATGCCACGGCCCAGAAGGTATTTGATAGTGGTCTCTATTGGACCTCGGTTGTAAAAGATGTGGTGGAATTTGTTAAGACTTGAGACACTTGTCAACACACCGGAAATATTTCATCGAAAAACGAGATGCCTCAAAACCCCATACAAACTCTTGAAATTTTTGATATTTGGGGCATTTTTTATGGACCATTTCTCATTTCCGGTGGTCACAAGTATATTTTAGTGGCGATTGATTACGTTTCCAAGTGGGTTGAAGCCCGAGCATTGGCCACGAATGATGCTAGAGTTGTTGTGAAGTTTTTAAAGAAGTTATTTACTCGGTTCGGAACTCCACGTGCGATTATTAGTGATCGAGGTACTCATTTTTGTAATTCCATCATGGAGAAAGCATTAACTCGTTATGGAGTTACTCATCACACCTCTACCGCTTACCATCCTCAAACGAATGGTCAAGTCGAGAATGCTAATAGAGGGGTGAAGAGAATTTTAGAGAAGACGGTGAGGATAAGTCGGAAAGATTGGTCAGAGAAGTTGGATCACGCGCTATGGGCATTCAGAACTGCGTACAAGACACCGTTGGGTACTACAACGTTTATGTTAGTTTATGCCAAAGCATGTCATCTTCCCGTTAAGTTAGAGCACTGGGCGTTTTGGGCGTTGAAAACGGTAAATGTTAATCTTACTGTGGCCGCCAGGAAGAGGTATTTTCTAATTCATGAGTTAGAGGAACTTCGTGATGCAGCGTATTCTTGATCGTTGGATATCAAGGAAAAGACGAAAGTGTTTCACGATCGACGTTTAAAGGGAGGTAAAGAATTCAAGAAAGGTGATAAAGTTTTGTTATTTAATTCTCGTTTGAAGTTATTTGCAGGTAAGTTGAGATCCAAGTGTACGGGACCTTATTTGGTGAAGGAAGTATTCCTGTATGGAGCGGTGGAGTTAGAGAATCCGGACAATGGAACTTCGTGGAAAGTGAACGGTCATCGTTTAAAGCATTATCTTGGAGGGCCGGAGGATTCAACCGAGGTGGAGGAAAATCCCCTCGATCCATCGAATTAAATCATCAACGAGGTTCTTGAGTGAAAACTAAAGTGTAGAGTGTGTATAATTTCTTTATTTTATTTTCATTTCGTTGGGTCACTAACTTTAGTTTTTGTAGTTTTGTTGCTTCGTCGAGTCGTTTAAAGGAATCATCACCAACATAACGAGAGATTTTACGAGGATTCAAAGGATTCCAGGTAAGTTTTGCACGTCAAAATACAATAAAATAGGCATAACAAAGAATTGGCAATTTTCTAAAAATTTTTCTAAGGCAAAAAGGCTTCAAAAATCGTCGAAACTTTCTGCCAAAAGTGCCCGTCGCGCGTGCGACGGGTTTCTCCCTTACCTCCGCGCGCCGCGGACCATCTGGGCACAAAAAAGTACGCCGCGCCGCGCGGCCAGGCATTCACCCCTGGTCGAGCGGCACCTAGGGGGGTTTCCAGATTTTTTTTAAGCCAAGCACCCGCTTTATATCAATCTTCTTCATAATTTTCAAAAGCCCTCTTTCTCTTTAAAACCCTAGGCCGCGATTTCATCTCCACCTCCACCATATTTTCACCATTAATCTTCAAATTAAAGCTCCAAATCACCTTCCTATCACCCTAATATCATAACCCACCATCAATTTTTACCAAAACTTCATTAATCCTCTCACTTGCACACACTTTAATTCTTAATTTTTTGCAAGTTCATCCGGTTTTCACTATCCAAGGTATGATTTCTTGTAATTTTTGTAATCTATTTGTATTCTAATATTAATTTTAGCTTTAGTTTTGCTAACTTTGTTGCTGGGTTTTGTTCAAGTAAGTTGTTTAAGTTCATTTTTGGGTGCGACTGGGTATGGTTTGGAAGTTTATTTGAGTTTTTGGGTGCGGTTGGTTGGGTTAGAACTTAATGGAAATTGTTTTTGGTTGCGTTCGGGTTGTCGGTTTGGGATTTTACCGAATGTATTAAGTGTTGGGATGTAGGTTGATATGTTGAACTATTGATGTTTTAGTAGTTAAAAACGAGCCGGGACACAATTTTTATGCAATATATATTTTACCAAAAGTGTGGTTTTTCGCTCGTTTTCGACTCATTTTTTCGGGTTGTTGGCACTTGGGTTTAATTGGGGACCATTAAAGTGCCGGGAGGAGGTGATGTTTGTTGAGTCGATATGATTGTTTTCGGGTTTATAAACTTTTAAAATAACTAAAGAAGTTGGTTGTCCGTTAGCTTTTTAGTAAAAATATAAACCGCTCGCGCGTACTCAATTTTCATTTAAATGAGTCGGTTTAAAATGTTTTGTAACCCAGACTTCCAAATCTAATTTATTTTCAGTTTTTATATATAAAAAAAATTAAAAAAATCTGAAAATTAAAAAAAAATTTTGTTTTATTTTTTTAGTTTATTTTCTTATTCCCATGTTTGTTTGCTTGTTTAAATGTGTTAGGATGTCGAAAGAGGCAGGAAAACGAAAAAGAGGTCCGACACCGTGACCGCTGTTGGTACATAAATGTCAGTAGTTCATAGTCTAGCGAAGTTAATCGAGTCTATAATGTAATTATGTTTAAGTTTATGTTTATGTATGTAAGCGAAGTTGTCAACAAGTTCGCTTAGGCGAACTTGTTGAACAAGCGAAGTTGTCGACAAGTTCGCCTAGGCAAACTTGTTGAACAAGCGAAGTTATGGACAACTTCGCCTGAACATATCGGGCGAAGTTGTCGTGTCTATGTATACTGTAGCCGACGGATTGTTCAAAAACGAGAGAGGAGTCAGTTGTTGAGTTCAGTGAACGTGCCGAGAGTCTGTAATAGACGTGTTTCAAGTTATAATATATAACGTGTTCGTTTGTATCGCGTTCGATTGTTTTACGTATTCTACGCTCGTAACTACCTACGCAGGGATTCCGCACCTACGTAGATAGCGATATCCCGTGTAAGATCCGTCCGGGAACCTACAATTGGTATCAGAGCTTTGGCTCGATTGTGTGGTTCGGGATTTCACGCGGGTGTAGAAAACGTCTCGTTTGACCTATTCGCGGGACGTGTTTTCGTTGATATTGTGTTATACTCACCTTATACAGTCATATTCAAGCCGTCACACCGACCGGAAACTGCTAAATCGTCGAAAACAGATCTGAATATTTTCAGTGTTCTTCGGGCGAAGTTGTTGTTCTTCAGGCGAAGTTGCCGACGCTGGAAGTAGGGTTTCGGCGAAGATATAAGGTTGAGCGAAGTTAACCACAACTTCGCCTACCTCATAAGTTCGCCTAAGCGAAGTTAACCTCAACTTCGCTTACCTCCTAAGTTCGCTTACCTTAAGCGAAGTTATTCTCAACTTCGCCAAGTCACGCGAATTTAAGGATTTTCCAGCGAAGTTAACACTTAAGCGAAGTTATCCTTAACTTCGCCTATAGTACTGTTTGGAAGAATTTTTGTTTTTTTTTTCGGGTTTTTCTTATTTTCGAGAAGATGTCGCCGATTAACATCTCAGAGTTAGTCAAAATGGAAGTTGAAGCGGGGTCGGCTACTAAGGCCCCAAGGTTGATGAAAGGAACCGACTTTGTGGCGTGGAAGGATAGGTTCATTCAGTATATTAAATACCAGGATGCAAAGATGTGGGTGTGCATCCAGGATGGATATATTCCACCGACAATGGAATACGAAGGTCGGGATGTGGTAAAGAAGTACAGCAAGATGGAGGAAGAAGAGAAAAAGATGTATGAGGCCGAGAGCAAGGCCCATGCTGCAATTACTATGGCTCTTCCTCAAGAGATTCTCCATACATTCAGGAAGTACACTTCTGCACGAGAGCTTTGGGATGCTCTTGAGAATAGATTCGAAGGGAACGTGGGTATTCGTGCCTCGAAGATTAAGCTGTTAAAGACTCAGTTCTCTGTCTTCAAGTATTTGAAGAACGAATCGCTCGATGATATTATCACCCGATATTATCATCTAATGACAGAACTGAACAACTATTCTATTGCTTACAGAGAGGAGGAAATAGTTGAGAAGCTTCTCGATGCTCTCCCACCGAAGTGGGAAATGTACACTGTTCTAATGAGGGAAGACAAAGACTTTCCTGATTATGACTTGGAGACAGCAGTAAACAAGCTCAGAACCTTTGAGCTTAATATGGTTCGTAAAGAGACACCAACGGATCAGGTTCAAGACCCTGGTATGTATGGTGCCAAAGTTAACTTAGGCTCAAGTTCGAAGTCTGAATCTGCTGCTTACTACTCCAAAGGAGAGTCAGGTTCTAACTCTTCTCATGAAGGAAATGTGTCTGTAAACATGAACGGTGATGTTTGCTTTGTTGCTGGAGGATCAAGTGCTTCGAAACCTCAAGCATCCAAGAGTAGTTTCTCTCCCAGTGCTTCAAGCAATAACTACTCTAAGATGCCAATGAGTGTCAAATCTGCTGAAGAGCAGTTTGCACTCTATGCATCTTTTATTGCTTCTTACGAGAACTACATACAAGGGAAGATTGTGGACCCTGCTGCTTTGGAAGAAGACTATGACCAGATCGATCCTGATGATCTGGAGGAGATGGATCTGCAGTGGCAGATGGCGATGATAGTCAGAAGAGTGAAGCGTTTCATGAAGAAGACTGGCAGAAAGTTCGTAGGTGGAAAGCCAGGATTTGATAAGTCAAGGGTGAGGTGTTACAATTGTCAACAAAATGGAAACTTTGCAAAGGAGTGCACTAATGCATGTGTAGAACGTAGTCAGGTGAGGACTACACAGCAAAGTGGAAATAACAATGGGAACAATGCCATGATGTCTGATGCTGGTGAATGCAACTGGAACATGTTCTCTGGAGAACTCTTTGAGCAGGCACACATGGCGAAGGTTGCAGCTGAAGAATGTATGAAAGCTGCTGAAAATGAAAAAGCTTTCATGGCTGATGACCAGAACTCCGAGGTATGTACTAAACCTATCTGTACTAAATGTGAGAACTTGTCTGAACAGCTTGCTACAATTACTGATCAGTATGTTAAGTTGGATGCCGAATTTAAAACCTTGAAAGAAGATCATCACTTCACAAAGACAAGAGAAAATAATTATAAAATAAAAATTAAAGCTTGTGAAAAAGACGTTAAAAGTTTAAAAACAAAATTAGCTGAAAAAATTGATGTGATCGATCTAAGCTACGAGTTTTTAGAAGATAATACCAAGTTAATCGCTGAGAAAGAAAAACAGATTGCTGATCACCAGGTAAAAGTGGTGGAACTAAATAGGAAACTGGAGCAATTCCAGAATTCCTCTGCTATTCTTGATCACCTCGTTAGTGATCAAGGTTCCTCACCTAAGAGGGGAGGAATTGGTTACCATGAGGTTCCACCACCTTATAACCATAATTATACTTTCAATCCTAGTGTTCATGAATCTGTTAATTTTGTAGCTGATCAGACAGGTCCTGCTAAGGAAACTGGTAAAGTACCGGAAGTTAGTAAAGGCGAAACAAGTTCGCCTGTCTCAAAAGTTAAAATTTCTATTTCAAGTCCAGTCTCATCTGATTCGGATAAGTCATCCGAGTCGGGTAAGACAAAAGAGAAGGAAGTGTTACCCACTAGTGGAGAAAAAGTTAAATCAACTAAAAGGAGTACTCCACTCAACCCATATGTCCCACCTTATGTGAGACGTACGGTTGGTAATACTGCCTCCACATCTAAAACATCTGCTGAAAAGAAAGCTGAACATAGGTGTTGTTTTAGATGTAATCAAACAGGGCACCTTGTTGCTGATTGCCCTCTGAAGCAGCGTTTCAGAGAGGTGAGGCCCTCGAAAACTGAGACTAAGGTTTTTGGTAATCGTTTAAATGTTAAAAATGAAAACCATTCAAATTTGAGAGATAATACAGGTTTTCAAAGAAACACATCTCGTTTTTACACTACTAATAACCAAACCAAATGCTATAATTCTTTTGATTCTCTTAATGTTCGTCGGTTTGGTTGGCCTCACTATCAGTCTCCAAGGAGGTATCCTGTTAGGACTCGTGGAAATTTTTCTAATGCTAATTTTGGTCAGCCAAGGTGTGTGAGTTCTGTTAAGAAGGTTAATCGACCCAAGACCAAGAGGTCTTGGGTCCTCAAATTTTAATAATCTCTTTTGTTTGTGCAGGAACAGTTGAACAGGGCGTCCAATAATCTTTGGGTTGTGGACAGCGGCTGATCCCGGCACATGACTGGTAACAAGGATTTGTTACAAGATTTAAAACCTGTTCAAGGAGCAAGAGTCAGTTTTGCCGGTGAGAGTGGAGGCAAAATAACAGGAAGGGGTACGGTAACTAACGGGAAGATGACGTTAGAAAATGTGAACTTTGTTGAAGAACTGAAGCACAATCTGCTGAGTGTTGCGGTATCTCAAAGGCAAGCCGAAGCTAGGGTTGTGGTACCCGAAGGGAGGAGACGTGGAACTGGTTGCTTATACAGATTCTGATTATGGAGGGTGCAATCAGAGTTGGAAGTCGACAACAGGAGGATGTCAGTTTCTCGGTGGAAGATTAGTTTCCTGGCAGTGCAAGAAACAGACATCAGTCGCAATCTCAACGTGCGAAGCTGAATATATGGCAGCATCCAACTGCTGCTCTCAGGTTTTGTGGATTCAGCAACAATTGCGCGACTATGGTCTGAATTTCTTACTCACTCCTATTTTTATTGATATCACTGCTGCCATCTCAGTAATTAACAATCCCGTGAAACATAGTAAAACTAAACATATTGACATTCGTCATCATTTCATACGAGATTGTGCTGAGAAGAAACTGATTAAGGTCGAAAAGGTCGATACGCTAGAAAATTTCCAGATTTCAAAACCTAATTGAGCTGAACGGGATGATAAATCCCGAGTAACCTTGTTTTTTTTTGTGTTTATTTAAAAAAAAAAAAAAAAAAACGTCACTATTGCTTAAAATTAGTCGGTTACCTCAGTTTGATGGACATATCCTCGGATATGTTTTGGTCCTCGTTTCTACTTGTAGAGAATGAGGGTCGCCATTAACCAGATGACTGAAAGTGACCGGGGCGGTTATGATGTGTTTTCTTTCTGTCGCTGAAAATTAGTCGTTCATACTTAGTTAGAAGGACACATACTTGTATGTGGTCGGTCCAGTTGATCAATTGGATCTTCAGGATTGCCGTTTACCTGAAGACTTTGACGTGATCGGGGCGATTGAAGTCAAAATTTTTTTTTGGGGAAATGAAATTACTTTTCAAACTACTTCGTATGAAGTACCTTTGCTATGTTCACAGAAAATTGATCCAACCTTGGAAAATGATAGTATACTAATTCTGTGTGCTTAACTAGTGATGTTATTAGGCTTAAAAGGCTTTAGGACAATCATTGTATGTCATGATAACTTTTTATGGTGCGTAAAAGTAGATGTGATACTAACCTAATCTACTCAATTTTACGTGGAAACTCCTTAAGAGTTTTGTATGTCTTCATACATATCTTTCCGAATGATAGGCAGAAAAGCGTTTACCCAGTCATACACGAGCCCGTAAGTGTTCTGATTCCCGTGAAGAAAGCGTTTCAAGACACTGCAGTGATCCAGATTCGGGACTTGCAGTTGTTTATTACTCTGAAGTCTATAAGTTCGTTTGAAAAAAAAAAAAAAAATTAGTACTTATGAGTTATTGTAACCTTCGAGAGTTCGAGACTTCTCAATCATGGAGTAAGAAAGAGTACGGGAAGCAGACAAAGAATACTTACAAGTTAATCAGACACTATGGGTCGAAGTCAATTCGGGGTGACTTGGGGAAAGCCAAATACGCTTTGAGGATAGATAGGAGGCATCAATATTTCTGAGTTGTTGCCCACTTAAATTTTGAGGCTTAATCGAACGTAACTCGTATCACAGAAACGATGAAAACCACTTTAAGTTATACCTGCTTACAACCTGTCTCTATATGTCATAATACAGCTAAACACGGATCTATGTGACAGTCACGTAGTTAGTATGATTCCTGTTCGGATCTTTTCTAAAACGTAGCAGTCCCTACCGAGACTGAAATTTGATCCCTTATACTTTAAATTTTTACGTTTTTGTACTTAGATAATTTTATGTCTTTTTAACTGGTTACTTAGAATTGATCATGTTATTTATTTCTTCTTGGAAAGTTTTATAACTTAATTGTATCGTTGCCGCCTCCAACTCTCGGCTCCGGAGATCGTATCGTTGCCGCCTCCAACGCTCACTACGTCGGAGGTTGTTGCACAATTCAAAGAGTCGACAGTTGTTGCTACCACTGCAGGGTTACCATGTGTACCACCTGCGGTTACGCCCACTTCAGACTCGGGACGAATAGCTTCACTAGAGCGGATCGTTGCTGAGCAGTCCAAGACTATTCAACGCCTAGTGGAAGCAAATCAACTGCAGGCATCCCTCCTGGTTGAGCATGGGAAAGTTATAGATGCCTTGAAGGTGTTCTTGGCATCTCAGGGGGAGATGAGCTGTAGAGGCGACGAGCTGAGGACGAAAAGAAGAAATGATCAAGACGATGATCCCAATGCACCGGAAGGTGCAGGTGGTGAGTTGCCAAGAACTACTATAGCTCTTAGGGCTTCCACAGCTGAGGGGGAGTCTGCCGCTGGTGATGATGTGGATGCGGTTGAAGATGTTGAGATTGTTGATGATATGATTGATGCGCTGAAAGAGATAGACGATATGTTAGAGGATGATGAGTTGATAAATGAAGATGATGTTCTGCCAATCGATGAGATCGAAAAGATTGGTGCAGAAATTGTGGTTGAGAATGTGATAGAAGAAGGAGTGATTGTTGAAGAAAATGTAGAGCATGAGATCCCTGTGGTTGAACAGTCGACTATATGTGAAGATGCTGTGGTTGACAACACTGAGTGGGAAGATCAGCCAAACTGGAAGGAAGGCTGCGCTCAGTGGTTTGTAAAGACGAAGAAGCTAGCAGTACCGACGATGTTCAAAAAGTCGTATAATATAAAGGGATATGCAGAATCAAAGAAGGGAATCATATGTTGGTTGTACGATGAAGAGTTGAAACTATTTGTGATCAAACGTTACGACGACATTCAGTACTTCAAGAAGATGTTAAGATCCCTGAATACCTTACCGGAGTGTGAGGTGAAAGACTTAGCAAGACTGGGGCTGATAAACAGAAGTGATGATAACATGGCGAGAGTAATTGGGAAAATTGTTTGGAAGGAGGCCATTAAAGATAAAAAGTTTGAACTTCTGAAGCCTCAGAAAGGGAAGTTAGTAGAAGACAAAGATAGAGGGATGAGGGCAGACGACAAACCATGGATGGTTATGAAGTATAAACCAGTCCGTCATTTAAAAGAAGTGCCGATGAAGGTGATGCCCAAGAACGTCTTGAAAGACTTGAAGTGGTGGTACGTGGATTGTGAAACTGCTGAAGCGGTCATGGAGGATGAAGATGAGCAAGAGATCATGAGAGTGTATGATCCTATGCACTTAGTCAATCTGTCTCAAGCTGACTTGCAGGTACTACATGCTAAGAAGATTTTCTACATTCCTGCTTGGAAAGAGGAAGCTAAGAAGTACCAGAAGTTGGTTTCTGTATGTGTTAGACAGGGAGTGCATGCTTGAAGAGATGAAGAGAGAAGACGAGAGATTACAAGACACAAGCTTTGAAGATCAAGACATGAAGCTACTGCCAAGGGGGAGTCTGTTGGTACATAAATGTCAGTAGTTCATAGTCTAGCGAAGTTAATCGAGTCTGTAATGTAATTATGTTTAAGTTTATGTTTATGTATGTAAGCGAAGTTGTCAACAAGTTCGCTTAGGCGAACTTGTTGAACAAGCGAAGTTGTCGACAAGTTCGCCTAGGCGAACTTGTTGAACAAGCGAAGTTATGGACAACTTCGCCTGAACATATCGGGCGAAGTTGTCGTGTCTATATATACTGTAGCCGACGGATTGTTCAAAAACGAGAGAGGAGTCAGTTGTTGAGTTCAGTGAACGTGCCGAGAGTCTGTAATAGACGTGTTTCAAGTTATAATATATAACGTGTTAGTTTGTATTGCGTGTGATTGTTTTACGTATTCTACGCTCGTAGCTACCTACGCAGGGATTCCGCACCTACGTAGATAGCGATATCCCGTGTAAGATCCATCCGGGAACCTACAACCGCGAGGCGAGCCACACCCGGTTATTTTTATATAGTCGAGTACTCGTGAGATTGAATACCAACTCGGGGCGATTGTGGCAAACAGAAGAGCTCCAAACCTTATCGATAGTTCATTGCTTAAGTTCGGGGAAGATTCACAAGAATATGGTTGTTTGTGTAAGTTAATAAATTCGGATCTCCTCGTTTATAAAACTATCGATTGGGATTTATTGAATACGATTGGTCAAAGAAGGCGAGTGGAGGAGTTATTGGGCCCGAAATTTATGGCCATGCTGTGTTTAAACTAACCGCAATATCACGAGCTGACATTAGAATTTTTGAGCACGTTACAATATAAAGATGGTAATTTTGCTCAGTCGGATGCGGTGTCGTTTGTTTTGGGAAGAAAGTTGTATGATATGACTATGGCACAGTTTGCGGCAGTGAGCGGGTTTTATACAGAGGATGAGATTAAAGAGCCGGAGTTTCTGACAAGTATTAGGGGTGCGTTCACAAGTAAACAGGAGGTGAGTTTTGGTCAGGACGAGTTGGCTGTGTTTTGGAACAAGATTGCGATTTGTCCATTTTCGGGATCGATGGTAAGCTCGGATATTCGGGATCCGGTGCTTCGGTTTATTCACCAGGTTTTGGTGAATTCATTTTGATTGATCGAGGTTCGGGCGATAATAAGGTTAACTGGATGGATATTTTTTGTTTATTGGCGATGGTTGAGAAGGTCCCGATTAATTGCGCGATTCTTTTGGCATGTTCGTTTCATCAGACGAGACGTGCTGGAACCAAAAATAGGTCAAAGTTAGATATGGGCCCATATATCAAACTCATTGCTAAAAATTTGGGTGTGCTTGATAAGTTTAAACCGAAGTACATGAGATTGGGACCTGGAAGAGAGTTTGTGGGAGTCAAGGATTTGAGAAATGCGGGTATTTTGAAGACGACTGACCCGTTAGCGTGGGAGGATGTTAAGTTGGGCCCACAGATTCATCCATCGCCGAACACACAGGTTGCTGCCGCTATGCGAGCTGGTTTACCGACACGTCAGCACAGGCCGCTAGACAGATCCAAGAGACCGGGTGTTCAGTTCCCGGTTAGAGAGCCTCGTCCCGAGACTATTACTATGGACTCATTGTTGACCGGATGGAATCCGGTTTTGGTCAGATTCGGGGGTATGTGACTAAGCAGCGTGATGAGTTGAGGCAGATGATAGAGGCGAACTAGAGAAGGCAAGATGAGCATATGAGGTATTTGATGACTAGTTTGTGGATTGATTTGCCTGCGTCTCTCCGACAGCCGGATGTTGCGGCTCCGAGCGGGTCGAGTGCCCCGGGTGGTTCGGGGTATGGTCATAGACAGCCGATTTACAGGCTGGGTCATCCGGAATTTGATAATGCAGATCCATTTCCCTATTTCGAGCACGCGTCGGAGGACAAGGATTGATCTTGAGTTGACGAGCCGACATGGGAGTTTATATCTTTTATGATGTTTTTGTTTTTATTTTTATTTTCATTTGGTCTGTACTGATATTATTTTATACTATTTGGTCGGGTTGGAAGTTGGTGGATGTTGAAAGCTTATAAGTAACCTTTATTTTTTAGATGTAATGTTTGATGTTACTTAGGTTTGTCGAGAGGAGTGGCTGTGTCTGTTTAGAGAGAGAGAATGAGTTACCCATTCTTGTTGAATGGTTGGTGAGGAGAGCACCCAAGGAAATAGACTGGCACATTGACAGTCTTGCATATTACCAGCTAAGTTTTTTCCATTGTATTTTGTTTTTTATGTTTTTATGTTTAGTTTTTTTTTTGCTTTTTATATTTATAATTTTAGCTTTTGTTTTAATTTTTTGAGTTATGTTTCCCGTGCCCGTATTGAGGACAATGCAAAATTTAAGTGTGGGGATGGGACATAAGTATTTCAATTAATTTTAGTTTTGTTTTCGTTTTCGTAATTGAGTTTTTAGTTTGATTTTAAAAAAATTAAAAAAATGAAAAATATTTTAAAAATGTCCCTTGAATTTAGCTTTTTGCGTTAAAGTGGGAGATGATGATATTTATCGGGAAATTGGTTTTTCAAACTACTAATAATATGAGATAAATAAAAGAAAGCGCACTTAACTTGGGATGTGTCGGTAGGCTCAGCCTTGAAATGAAAGGACAATTACATAAGATGGTTAAAACGGAAATCTTTTGTGGGTAAAACGTTTTGTCCGTGGAAGATAAGTTATGATAGGTCGGGCCATACACAAGCCTCAATTATTGGTATGAAAAAGTGAAAATATTATAAGTTTTAAGAAATTTGAATACGTTATCATATGATGCTTGGGTAGGTTTAACATTAGAGTATGCCGTGTAGCCTGTGATATAAAACTTAAACTGCTAGTTTAGTGTTTTATACCTCATTGGCGTATGGTTTTATAACCTTAAATCTTGTATTGATGGGATGCTTTGTGTCCGGAGACCTTGGATCTGTATGCAATCTATTCATCTGGGTATTCACAATTCCTAAGTGGGGTTGTGCATATTTAAAATAAAGCCAAAAAGAGCAAACCCTTATAAGTCTATAAACCATGATCACAAAAGTACAAAAGTACAAATACACTACAAACTTGATCATCCACGCTGTTAGCCATGTGGAGTCCCTTTGCTCGCGTCTCATTACCATTAAGAAATGGACCACAAGGGACACGCTACATGTAAGCCCTACAGATGAAATTTTGCATGCTCACCTATGGTGATGGGTTCGGGGTATTGCTTGATAACGGGGGTATGTCATGTTGTAGGGAACACTAGCTATTATTTAATTGAACCTTAATCGTACCTAATGGCTGCTTGGTAGACTTTGATGCTTAAGCTTAGGTGGATAAACAATACCCTTGATTGTCTTAACTATTCATGAAAAAAATAGAGCAACAAAAGTTTTAATTTTGCTAATTTTGAGGTTTAAGTCAATTTGGGGTTGCTTGGTCCGGTAAAAGCTGAAAATAAGCGGGTCTTAATTGTGTAAACAAATGAGTACTATTATTGTCGGATATTATTTGTCCCGGTAAAGATTAAGGCATGGGTTTAAGTGGACAACAATATCGGTGATCGCGGTTTTTGCGTTTTTCTGTGCTTTAAAAATTAACCTATATGTTTGTAAGACTGTAATTTTCCGATTCTGATCCAACTGCATCAAACTTTTTCAGGGGCGAAAAAAGAATAAGTGTGGGGATATTTGATATAATGCTAAATGTTTATGTTTCCCGTGTATATTTTATTTAATATTTTAATAGTTTTTGTTCGTTTTTAGTCGAGGTTTGTATACTAATAACATTTTTATGTTTCGTAGGTTCAGGGATTTGATCGTGATTAAAAAGGGCGAAACACGAGTTTAAAAGAGCCAAAACGGAGATCTAGAACGCGTCAGGAAGGAGCCAGAACAGAGAACCGGTCTGGCCGGCCTTATTGATGGGACACGCCGCGCCGCGTGGCCAGGCTTTCAGCCCCTGGTTGCGCGGCGCCTAGTGATGCTGCTGATGGGTTTTTAGTTCATTTTTGCTTCAAGTTGGGCCTTGTTTTGGGTATTTAAACATGTTTAACTTAAACCTGAACATAACCTGAAGCCACCAGCCGATTTTTAGAGTTCTTGGAGCTATCTTTCGAGTTTCTTGGTGAATTTGAAGGCAAGAGGACAGCCGGTGAAGACTTACACGTTCACGTTTGGAGATTACGGGTTTTATCGCCTTTAATCTTTCGTTTATTAGATTTTCACCATGTTTTCAGTATTACTTTTTTTGTTTGATTTAGACTTTATAATGCTAGGCTAAAATTCCATAAACTACCTAGGTCGTGATGAACCTTAGTTCGGTTTGATTTTGTTTGGATTTCGTTTTGTTATGGATTTTATGTTCTAAGTAAATTGTTGAGTTTGATTTAATTAATGCTTATGATTGCTTGGTTTTGTTTACTTGGATTTGTTGTTTCATTTTTCCCTTGTTGATTTTTTCTTAGGATAGGGTTTTGTTAGGTCATTTACTGTGTGTTCTTGACTAGTTTGTGATTAATATCGATTAAAATCATAGTAACAATAAAATCAATTAAACAGATAAATGTGAGCTGCTAGCCTAGAAAGCTGTAAGGTGATCGGCTATTGATAGATCTTTGCTTGTTGGGATTACTAGATTTAGTTCTTCCTAAGGAGTCCGTCTAGATTTGATTGTCAGCTTAGTCTATTAAGTTAGTTGAGTCTGCTTTGCTATCTTTGAATTCCGCGCTGTAAAGTAGGTTTTCGTCGTAAAGATACTTAGACATAAGTTATTAAATAACCATAAGGAAGTTTAATTCATAAAACTGGTGAGTCTTAAAACTTGTTAGAAATCCATAAGCGTCTTCTTGAAGTTCAAGGTTCCTGTTCAGGTTTCTGTCAAGGGTCTATTTCATGATCCCAGTTCCATAACTTGAGTTTTTCATTTAATTAATAACCGTAACTTTGGGGATTCTAGCCTAGGTAATTATCTTTATCATCTGAATCAATCTTAGTTTTCTAAATTGTTTATTAGTTTAATTAAGTAGGTTTAAGTTTTATTATTAAATTAATTAGTTTAAGAGTAATGACTATGTTTTATTATTATTATTATATAAATTAGGGTTAGGGTTATTAGTTTATTATTAGTTTAATTAATTAATTAAGTTAAGTAATCATTAGCTAACCATTATTAACTTTTAATTATTAGTTAATTATTTATTTAAGAGTTTTGATTAATTAGTATAATAACCCCCCTCAAACATTATTAATAAGTAGTCGTGTCTTGTAGTCGAGTCTTGTTTGCTAGTTTCGTAAGTTAAAGAGTCTCGTGGGTTCGATATCCAGATTTACTTAGCTGTACTAGAGTCGACCGGTTCACTTGCCGGTTAGTAGTTTAAGTTAAGTTTAAGGGTCTAGAGTATTACTTAGTGTCTAGATTAGTATAATTTTAGTTAATAATTATTTGACTACTTTTAGCACGTCAGGCGAATGGTGAAATTTACACGTATCACATAATGAGTGGGGTCCTGTGAAGGGCTTCTTGGTGGGATGGGTTTGCGATTGGGCCAAGACATAGTTTTGGGAATTGGACTTTCTTTTATTGTTGCGGTAATGTGGAGAGTTGTTGTTATTGTGCTTGAAGGATTCTGGCTTAGAAGACTCGGGTTTGGAAGATTCGGGCTTGGGTTCTTTGGTGTGATCGGATGCAGGCTTATCATTGGGCTTCTTGGAATTTTTCCGCGTCAAGGTCCTGGCCTTAACGTGGTTTTCGGTGAGGGTACCGGCTAAGGTTATGGGATCATGAAGGGTTTGAGGGTCACGACTTCGGACGGAATCTTGGATTTGCATAGGCAAACCTGAGATGTACTTGTCGATTGAACGTTCAAATGGAGTGACCATGTGAGGGATGATAAGGCTCAGTTCATGGAAACGATCGTTGTAGATGGTGTCATTACCACTTTCTTGTTTCAAATTCTAAAACTCCTCTTCCAACTTCCGAAGCTCATGTTTCGGCCAAAACTTCTTGAGCATGAGTTTCTTGAGGTCATCCCATGGCAAGGCCATGGAAACCTCAGCCCCAAGCATGCGCTTTTCACCGTTCCACCAATTGAGGGCATTCTTCTTGAGTATGCTAGAGGCGTAAGCGGTTATCTTGTTCTCAGGACATTCACAGTGGAGGAACACGCTCTCCATTTCTTCGAACCATTGGAGGAGAATGGTAGCACCGTCGATACCGAAGTATTCGAGCAGGTTGGCACTCTTGAATTGTTTGATGGAGCAAGCAATTGGGTTCGGAGTTGTGGATGATGTAGGAGCATTCACAGTTTGGAGTTGAGAGATGATTGTTGGGAGGGATTCCACGATTCCCTTAGAGATGTTGGATGACATGCTACGGCCCGAGTTGCCGGTGCGACAGTTACGGTTGATAAGGCGGGAAGAAGACATGCTACAATGACGGCACGTGAAAAATTTATTATGTTTTAGGAAAAAAACTGTATAACTATGTGATGTTTCGAGTTTTGTGAAATTTCATGAGAATACAAGATAAAATTTTAATAACCTTAACTTAGAATACAAGATAAAGTGTTAATAACCTTAACTTAGAGTATTGATGAAATTGATAATTTGAGAAAATATTCATTCTTAACAAAATAAAAAAATTTAAACAAAAATCTCATCGTTGATTTAAGAGTGTGATCGTCACATGACCACGTTTGATACAATGAGGGTAACATATTCGGGTACGGTTGGTGTGACATGCTTTGGTTTAATAAGTTTTACACCTTCACCGAACATTCCTGGAAGGCAACCGGGCCTCGTGGTTGATTGAGTTTTATACGCATTGTACTTCCTTAGGCTCGCAAGCCTTGGTGTCAAGGATTCAGTGAACAAGGGTACCCCTCATACAGTTTACTACATATCCGTCACCTGAATCATCCTCAAGGAGGGGGAGTAAAAAGTGGGATTTGTTAAGGAATTTCCCGATTAAAAATCGTCCTAGTGTTTTAAAAATAAATTTGATAGTGAGGAATAGCCTCGGAATAAGTGTGTGCCTTTGTGTACAAGAATAATATTAAATCATTAAATAATATTTATGCTACTGCAATCAATAAAATAAATTCAGGGTGCAAACACGTAAAGGCATATCACGTATAAGGACCCTAAGCATGCTACTAGGTGGTTAAATCTAACCACCTATCCTATAGCCTTCGGCTCTGATACCAATCTGTCACACCCCGACCAAAGGAGGAACATGCCGGGGCGTAACGTATTGGTTGTACAGTATCTCAGAAGACACTAATTAAAGCGACAATCATTATTTAATTTCACTAACATCAAACAAGTACACAAATTCATTAATGTTGGTGAAAATACATAAGTTTTAGTTGGGGTATATATATAGATAAAAACCACAATTCATATGTTTTTGCTGAGCATTACAATTCCTATGAAAATGTAGCCAACTAAATAGATGTGGACCCGTTCCTGTTGGTACAAAATTAATGTACTTGGGTAAATGTATGATCATACTAGATGAGAATAGATGAGGATGAGATACAAACTACCAAACATAAAATAAACTTTAAACACATAAAGCATAGTCATAGATATTGCAATCCACATAAACATGTAACGAATTGTGTTTGAAATGTATGCAGAAAAAATATAAATAGTGTAATAAGGTATACATGCTAACCCCAAAATATAAAAGATATGACACCCCGACCAAAGGCGGCGGAACATCGGGATGCGACGGATTGCCCATAAGCGCATGACACTATTTAAAGCGACAATATTAATCAACTTATTTAATTACACAAAATCATAATCGTCACATAACATACTTGTTCATACAATGATTATCACAAAATATAGCAAATAAATATATTGTGCATTTTGCTAATAACCTAAAGGTATTTGTGACGTTTTCATCAAGCTCCCAATATCAACCTAAATTCAAACCTGTAACATTTCATAAAATAAAGTTTATCAACACAAAGGTTGGTGATCAATTCATAAGTTTGAGCATATAAGTATATAGTAAGAAAAAGCCACAAAACTCGTATACGAAACAATAAATAACATCAATAACTTGGATAAAATCGCTAATAGAATTACGTTAGAGACACCTAGCTATAAGGGATGCCAAATAGTCTAAGATTTTATAGTTATCGTTAATTGCATTACGTTAACGACACCTTGCTATAAGGGGATGCCAAACAGACTAGGATTTTATAGTTCCACCAACCAAAAGCGTTAAAGACATAGGCATATAATCATAGAACACCAAATCGAGCAATTATTTAAGTAAAGTATACAATAATGTTTGTGGTTTAAGACTCAAGTATAAAGCATTTAGTTTGAATAAGCATGAAATGTCACCTCCAAAATAAAAGATGGAAAACGTGGTATGAAAGTACTCACATTCAAGTATAAAAACTTGGTCCGGAAAAAGTCAGGAAAACAGGAGGATGGAGTCTAGCGAGCAAGGCCTAAATAAAAATAAAAGCCTTGTATTAGAAAGGTTGTTTTATGAAAAATTTAAAATAAAAGTTAAGAAATGTAAGTATTTAAAGTTTAAGGTTTATAAAGTAACTATTTTAGAAATTATAGAAATAACCCTTTAAAAATGTAAGTTTGCTAGAAACCGGTTACAGTATCTAACCTTAATATTTACTCAACTATGTTAAGTAATAAGGTGGATAAAAATGCAATAATGCAAGTCCCTTTGGAATATAGATACTAAAACGGGTTTTAAGGAGTGTACGGGTTGTTGGTTCAGGTCTTGATTGTTTGTCAAACCCAAAGTCAACTTTCCGGAATATTAAATGTTATGAGATAACTCATAAAAATATATTAACACTTAACCAAGTATGTAGTTCTATTGTTTTAGAACTAAAAACACACGTTAAGCGAGTGTTCGTTTTTGTCAGTCCAAACTTGTTATAAGATCAAGTTGGATTCAACATTCCAAGTACTTTAATAAAATATTTAAAATCATTTTGTAGAGTATTTTTAAATAAATATACAAGTCTTGATAGCTAAAAACACACTTGTGTGTTTTAAGCGAGTGAAAATCGGTTTTAGTTCGGTTTTCGTCTCACAATAAGTTCATAGATGGCTTCCACATGCTCAAATATCAAAGAACTTGTATAATAACTTATAAATGATGAAACTTAAGTTTTACAACCAAAAAGTTAATAATAAAGTCTTTAAACGAAAGTTCAGTTTTCGGTTCGGATCTAGTTTCGGGTTAAGACCGAGGTTAGAATCTACATACCCATAACCATAGAACTTGTATAAATGATTTTAGAAGTTTAAATCTACATAAAATATGTTTAAACAATTATTTAAGAAAACTAGTAAACAAAGTTCGGTTTACGGTTTGGATCTATTTACGGTTAACACGAGGCATAGACTCTTCAAGCCCATAACCATGGAACTTGATAAGTAAGCAAGATAAGTATAAGTTAGCATGGTTAGTAAGAAATAGTAAAGTTAGATGGTTAGATGCGGAAAATATATAACAAAGACCACGAAAGTCCTCCATGTGGCCTTGCCTTACGAGGCCTGAAACTTAACCAACCGGGGCCGGAAAAGTAACTACCAAAGGTAACAAGGATTTTATTATATATATGTTGTGCCATATGATTCAAGTGTTAGTTATGGGTTAGTAAACTAATTAAAAATTGCAAACCTAACTCAGTTTGACTTTCAAAGTCAAACTTTGCATAAACATAAAAATAACCTTGTATGATCTTAGAATTTGAGAAAGGGAAAGAGTTATGAGCAGGGTTTATGTTAGGGAGGGCCTCGTATTTATAGGATGAGCTAAAATTGGTTAAACAAGTGATTTAAGGGTTAAAACTCGGATTCGTTGGACAATAAAACAAGCAAGGAGACCAAAAAAGTAATCTGGTCTGGAGGGGCTCGCGCCACACGACCACCAAGGTTTCAAAATTGATATTTTTGGCCCCTGAAGTTCGTTTTAAGTGTTTTTAACGCGTTTTAAGGCCGAAAAGGATGTTTCAAGACCAAACAATTGTAAAACGATATTGTAACATAAAATCTATCATTTTGATTATTTCATAAGTTTCGGTTTACAAAACGGTTCGGTTTACATGTCAAACGAATACATAAACAAATACAAACGAGACCCGAATTTGACGAATGTCATAGTATCCCCTACTTTATGAAATTTCGTCTCGAAATTAAGACGAAGATGATGATGCAAAAAATTTTGGATACTTCTCTTTTATTGTGTTTTCTCGTTTCCAAGTAAACTCCGAATACGACTACGCTTGTTTTTCTTCAAGATGCGATTCATGATCTCAACGGGTTGTTCAACCATAATCATCGACTCATTGACATGTACTTCGTCGAGAGGTATACAGAAATTACCCTCGGCTAAGCACTTTTTAATATTCGAAACATGAAAAGTCGGATGAACACCGGCAAGTTCTTGCGGTAGTTTGAGTCGATAAGCTACCTTCCCAACACGCTCAAGAATTTTGAAAGGACCAACGAAACTAGGAGCTAGCTTACCCTTCTTTCCGAAACGGACTACTCCCTTCCAAAGAGATACTTTTAGAAGGACAAGATCGTCAACATTAAATTCGATCGGTTTTTGCCGTTTGTCGCCGTAAATCTTTTGACGACTTCTAGCGGCTAGGAGGTTCTTGCGGATTCGATCGATAACGTCGGTAGCTTTTTGGACCATTTCGGGTCCCGTGATTTGAGCTTCACCGATTTCGTTCCAACTAATCGTAGAACGACATTTACGACCGTAAAGAGATTCAAAAGGAGCCATCTCGATGTTAGAATGATAACTGTTATTATACGAGAACTCAATGAAAGGAATGTGAGAATCCCAATTCCCACCAAAATCAAGAACACACGCTCGTAACATATCCTCGAGTGTTTGAATCATACGTTCGGATTGACCGTCTGTTTGAGGATGATAAGCGGTGCTAAGATCGAGACGTGTTCCCAAGGTTTCTTGAAGAGATAGCCAAAAATAGGAAGTAAAACGAGCATCGCGGTCGGAGATGATAGACAATGGTAAACCGTGTCGGCGCAAAATTTCCCGAACATAGATTTGAGCAAGCTGCTCGACAGAATACTTTTCGCGGATCGGAATGAAATGAGCAGACTTGGTTAAACGATCGATGATCACCCAAATGCCATCGTTGCCTTTATGGGTGTTGGGTAGTTTAGTGATAAAGTCCATAGCAATGTCTTCCCATTTCCAAACGAGAATCGGTAGTTGCTCGAGTAGACCAAAAGGTCATTGATGATCGGCTTTGACTTTTGAGCAAGTAAGACATTTAGATACAAACAACGCTACGTCCTTTTTCATACCCGGCCACCAAAAGGTAGCACGAAGATCGAAATAAATATTATCCGCATCGGGATGAACAGAATACCGTGAATTGTGAGCTTCGTCGAGTATACAAGTACGAAGGTCATCGCGATTAGGAACCCACAAACGATTGAGAAAGTACAAAAGACCATCGGGTTTGGTTTTGAGTTGAAGTTCGGCTCCACATAACATTTCGTCGTACATGTTACATTCTTCAACGGAGATAAGCTGAGCTTGGAAGATACGAATTTGAAGATCGATTTAAATTACAACGCTTGAAAGCAGAACGGATTTAACATTAACCTTTCGACTTAGGGTGTCGGCGACAACATTCGCTTTACCGGGATGGTAGCGAATTTTGAAAATCGTAATCACTAAGTAATTCGACCCATAATCGTTGTCTCATGTTGAGATCTTTTTGGTCAAAAATATGTTGAAGAATTTTATGGTCGGTAAACACAACACATTTCGTACCGTAAATGTATTGTCTCCAGATTTTGAGAGCGAAAACGACGACACCAAGTTCGAGATCATGAGTCATATAGTTCTTCTCGTTGACCTTAAGTTTCCTTGATGTGTAAGCGATGACTTGACCTCGTTGCATGATAAAACAACCAAGACCTTAATGAGAAGAATCGCAAAATACAACAAAATCGTCGTTTCCATCGGGAAGGGTTAGAACGGGAGCATTGCAAAGCATGTCCTTGAGAGTATGAAAGGCCTTCCTTTTGTTTCGAACCCCAAATGAATGGTTTTCCTTTATGGGTGAGAGAGGTGAGAGGCAAAGAGATTTTGGAAAAGTTTTGAATGAAACGCCGATAATAGCCGGCCAAATCGAGGAAGGATTGAATTTCCGTGGGAGTCGTTGGAGTTTTCCAATCCTTAACGGCCTCAATTTTAGCGGGATCAACATGAATACCTTTGTCGTTTACGATATGTCCCAAAAATTGAACTTCCTCGAGCCAAAATTCGCATTTGGAGAATTTGGCGTAGAGTTTTTCGTTTCTACGGAGTTTGAGAATGGAACGCAAATGATGCTCATGTTCGGCTTTGGTCTTAGAAAAGATGAGAATGTCATAAATAAAGACAATAACGAATTTATCAAGAAATGGTTTGCAAACGCGGTTCATGAGATCCATAAACACCGCAGGTGCATTGGTTAACCCAAAGGGCATGGCCAAAAATTCGAAATGTCCATATCGAGTACGAAAAGCGGTTTTTGGAATGTCTTCTTCGCGAACACGCATTGATGATAACCCGACCGAAGATCAATTTTGGAGAAACAAGCTGCGCCTTGAAGTTGGTCGAAAAGATCGTCGATTAGTGTCAAAGGATAACGACTTTTAATAGAGAGTTTGTTAAGCTCTCGATAATCAATGCACATACGAAAAGAACCATCCTTCTTTATCACGAAGTGAACATAAGCGCCCCAAGTTGAAGAGCTAGGACGAATGAAACATTTATCGGAAAGTTCTTCGAGTTGGTTCGATAATTCTTGCATTTCCGACGGGGCTAAACGATAAGGAGCCTTGGCCACGGGCATTGCGCCGGGCACAAGATCGATTCGGAATTCAATCGGACAAACAGTTGGAAGACCGGAGACATCATCGGGAAAGACGTTGAGGAAATCACGAACAATAGAATATCTTGAATTTTCTTTTCCTTTTTGTCTTTTACCACCGCAAGAGCTAGAAATGGAACATACTTTTGGCGTAAGTATTTTTGCGATTGGGAGCACGACATGAGATTAAGCCTTCTAGAAGTGGCTTTTCCGAAGACTTTAAGAATTTTACCATTGACGAGCGGGATGCGAATGAATTTATTGAAGCAAACGACTTCGGCATGGTGCAAAGATAACCAATCCATGCCTACTATGACATCGAAACTTTCCATTTGCATCAGGATGAGATCGATGGAGAATTTATGATTAGCAAGGATGAGAGTACAATCGCGGACGACGGAATTGATGGTGATGGAATTTCCGTTGGCGACTTCAATAGAAAACGGTCGGGAAAGCTTGGTTCGAGGCATAGCAAGTTTAGACTCAAATTTCAAAGAAATATAACTTCTATCGGCACCAATATCAAATAAAATAGATGCCAAATGATGATTCACCAAAAACATACCGTTCACAACATCGTTAGCCATTTGAGCTTGATTTGCATTCATCATGAAAGCTCGCCCTTAATTGCCATGGTTTCCTTAGGTTACTTGAGGTGGAGGAGGAGGTGGTGCTTGTATGGCTTGCACGGGTCGGATGGCTTGCACGGGTTGGATGAGTGGTGCATTGAGTTGTGGAAGTTGGGGTTGGTAGGTTTGGACTTGATAGGCTTGAGTTTAGTAGTAGGGCACAGTCATGGTTCGGTTAGCAAAAGCAAGGCGAGGATAATTGTTGCGGAAATGGTTAGGATCACCGCAATTGAAGCAAGCTCGGGGTTGTTGGGGAAGGCTTTGTGGGTAGGGTGCATATCGGTTTTGGGCATTTTGGGGAAATGTCATTGGTTGGTAAGATTGGGTTCGGTGTGCGGATCGGCAAGTGGTGTTGAGATGGCTAAGTCGGTTAAAAATGGTACAATGGCGATAAGGCATGTTTGATGGGTGGTGGAGTTGGAAATTGTTGCATTGCGGGAAAGTACCGGTGTAGGGTCTTCGGGTTTGTTGAGGAGCTTGGGTTTGTTGTTGTGGTTGTGGTTGGGTAACAACAAATTTCCGGTGGTTGGTTTTGGGTTTCTTTTTGTTGTGATGGTTGTTGTGACGGGATGAGTTGGAGTAGTTACTGGCTTGTGGTGGTAGGTTAACCTTGGCTTGCGGTGCGGGTTCGGGCTTGGCTTTCTCACTTGACTTATTGAGGGTTAGTGTACCCGCTTTCACATGGTTTTCCGATAGCGCACCGTCTAGAGTGATAGCGTCCTCAAGGTTCACAGGTTTGCTACTCATTACTGAGTCCCGGATTTGCATTGGTAGGCCCCCAATATATTTATCAAGTTCACGTTCAGTAGGGGTAGCCAAGTGAGGGACGAGGATGCTCAACTCATGGAAACGGAGTGAATAGGCGGCATTATCACCACTTTCTTGATTTAAGTTCCAAAATTCTTCCTCGAGCTTTTGGAGCTCCTGTTTAGGATAAAATTTCTTCATCATGAGTGCCTTGAGATCGGACCATGGATGAGCCGTAGCCGTTTCCGATCCTTCGAGGTGCATAACACTACCCCACTATGTAAGAGCCGTTATTCGAAACATGCTCGAGGAGAAATATGTCTTTTTCGCTTCGGGGCACTCGCTGTGTCAGAACACACTCTCAATCGATTCAAACCATTTCAACAAAGTAGTCGCACAGTTGGCTCTCAAGAACTCGGTTGGGTTAGCACTTGGGTGTAGGTTGCTTAAACAAGTGGGGTTGTGTTCAACGGGTGCAACAACGGGTGTAGGTTGGGTAGCTTAGATTTGGGTTACAAGTTCGGGAATCACAACGGCCATTTGCTTGACGATGAAAGCAGCCATACGTCGGTTGGAGTTCTTGTGCGGGTTGCGGCTTACCAGAGGCATGCTAAAATTATAAAGAAATGGGGTAAGTTTGAGGTAAAAAGAAATGGATATGAGGGTGTATACAAAAATAATATAAGATTTCAATTTTTGATTTTGAATCCTAGAGTTGGAGGAGATGTTAGTTTCAATAAAAATATAAAGCTTTGTATATAAATAACAACAAAAAAAAAAACAAAAACAAAATGTAAATGATTTTTGAGAGGTAAAAGCTTGAAAATTTAAGATTTTGAGATTTGGTAGTGTTAGAAAGTCGTACATGGACCACCATGGTTTTATATCCCGACACCAAAAGTTTTTTTTATAAAACACCATATTGGAGTCTAAAAATGTGCACGAACCACCGCGTCTTTTTCATGTTTTCGACTCAAATAACGATAATAACAACATAATAAAACGGAGATACAACGAGATGTTAAAAACACTTGTCCATGAACCACCGTGACTCTTCGTGTTTTCAACACCAAAAATTAGGATGGCGACCAGAACGCTCGCTTTCGACTACTTAAAGTATTGACACGTATAACACGGTTCGTTGGCCTAGAAAACGACCACTATAATTCAACCATCCTAGGTAAGTAAATCACCTTCGATTCTTGGAATCCGTTTGTCAAATGGTCGTTTTATAATGTCTCGTTTACTATGATTGCAACAAAACCGATATAAATGCAACCTTTAAGGGATTTGAAACAACGGGATCCAACTTAAGCTTGTAATCCATAAAACACAATGAAAAATCACTTTTTGCGTTTTAAGGTAAGGATACCTTAGAAATACTATGAAAGTGTGTGTATGTGAACATTTATGATATTGGTGAATTTTAAACAAGTTTATAAATAAACATGCGAAATGAACAATCAAATAGAGTAAACACGTATAGTACACGTATAGGACCCTAAAGCATAACAATACTAGGTCGTTACGTCTAACCACCTATCCTATTGTCAAGGCTTTGATACCAATCTGTCACACCCCGAACAAAGGCGGCGGAACATGCCGAGATGTGACGAATTGCCCATAAGCGCATGACACTATTTAAAGTGACTATATTTATCAACTCATTTAATTTCACAAAATCATAATCGTCACATAACATACTTGTTCATACAATGATTATAAAAAATATAGCAAATAAATATATTGTTCATTTTGCTAATAACCTAAAGGTATTTGTGACGTTTTCTTCAAGCTCCCAATATCAACCTAAATGCAAACCTGTAACATTTCATAAAATAAAGTTTATCAACACAAAGGTTGGTGAGCAATTCATAAGTTTGAGCATATATGTATGTAGTAAGAAAAAGCCACAAAACTAGTATACGAAACAATAAATAACAGCAATAACTTGGATAAAATCGCTAATAGAATTACGTTAGCGACACCTAACTATAAGGGGATTCCAAATAGTCTAGGACTTTATAGTTATCGTTAGTTGCATTACGTTAATGACACCTTGCTATAAGGGGATGCCAAATAGACTTGGATTTTATAGTTCCACCAACCAAAAGCGATAAACACATAGGCATATAATCATAGAACACCAAATCGAGCAATTATTTAAGTAAAGTATACAATAACGTTTGTGGTTTAAGACTCAAGTATAAAACATTTAGTTTGAATAAGTATGAAATGTCACCCCAAAACAAAAGGTGGAAAACAGGTATGAAAACATTCAAGTATAAAAACTTGGTTATGAAAAAAGTCTGGAAAACGGGAGGATGGAGTCTTGCGAGAAAGGCCTAAATAAAAAATAAAAGCCTTGTATTAGAAAGGTTGTTTTATGAAACTTTTAAAAAACATTAAGAAATGTAAGTATTTAAAGTTTAAGATTTATAATGTAACTATTTTAGAAATTTTTGAAATAACCCTTTAAAAATATAAGTTAGCTTGAAACTGGGTTAATGTATCTAACCTTAATATATACTCAACCTATGTTAAGTAATAAGGTGGGTAAAAATGCAAGTTCCTTTGGAATGTAGATACTAAAACGGGTTTTAACGAGTGTTCGGGTTGTTGGTTCGGGTCTTGATAACTGGTCAAACCCAAAGTCAACTTTATGGTACTTTAATAAAATATTTAAAATCAGTTTGTAGAGTATTTTTAAATAAATATACAAGTCTTGATAGCTAAAAACACACTTGTGTGTCTTAAGCGAGTGAAAATCGGTTTAGTTCTGTTTGGTTCGGTTTCCATCTCACAATAAGTTCATAGATGGCTTCCACATGTTCAAATATCAAAGAACTTGTATAATAACTTATAAATGATGAAACTTAAGTTTTGCAACCAAAAATAAGTTAATAATAAAGTCTTTAAACGAAAGTTCAGTTTTCGATTCGGATCTAGTGTCGAGTTAAGACCAAGGTTAGAATCTACATACCCATAACCATAGAACTTGTATAAATGATTTTAGAAGTTTAAATCTACATAAAACATGTTTAAACAATTATTTAACAATACTAGTAAACAAAGTTCGGTTTACGGTTTGGAGCTATTTACGGTTAAACCGAGGCATAAACTCTTCAAGCCCATAACCATGGAACTTGATAAGTAAGCAAGATAAGTATAAGTTAGCATGGTTAGTAAGCAATAATAAAGTTAGATGGTTAGATGCGGAAAGTGTATAACAAAGACCACGAAAGTCCTCCATGTAGCCTTGCCTTACGAGGCCTGAAACTTAACCAACCGGGGCTGAAAAAGTAACTACCAAAGGTATCAAGGGTTGTATTATATATATTTTGTGCCATATGATTAAAGTGTTAGTTAAGGGTTAGTAAACTAATTAAAATTGCAAAACTAACTCAGTTCGAATTTCCAAGTCAAACTTTGCATAAACATAAAAATTAACCATGTATGATCTTAGAATTTGAGAGAGGGAAAGAGTTATGAGCAGCGATTTATGTTAGGGAGGGCCTTGTATTTATAGGATGAGATAAAATTGGCTAAACAAGTGATTTAAAGCTTAAAACTCGGATTCGTTGGACAATAAAACAAGCAAGGAGACAGAAAAAGTAACACTATAAAAAAATTGACCTAAGACAACTTTTTTATTTCACAAAAAAAGCTGCATTAGGTGAAGTTGCATTAGACCTATTGCAACCTTTTTGTTAGATAACACAACTGTTTTCTTCAAATGCAACACTTTTATTAGACCTACCGCGACCACCTTGGTCTCCCCCGTCGCGCGGCGCGGCGGGGTGGAGCCGGGTGATATTTTTAAAAGTTTCAAAAATGACATTTTTGGCACCCGAAGTTCGTTTTAAGTGTTTTTAATGCGTTTTAAGGCCCGAAAAGGATGTTTTCAAGACCAAACAAGTGTAAAACAATATTGTAACATAAAATCCATCATTTTAATTATTTCATAAATTTCGGTTTACAAAAAGGGTCAGTTTACATGTTAAGCGAATACATAAACAAATACAAACGAGACCCAAATTTGATGAATATCACAAGATGAAAGAGGGGTATGTAAACTCCCCTTGGAGATATGGTAGATGATAACGGGGAGACGGGCAAAGCGAACAAGTTAGTTAGTTCCACGAGAAGCTTCGACGATAAGTCATAATTTTTAAGGGTACAACTAAAATGAACATCTAAATGAAATAAACGGAAAAAAATAAAATAAAATAAAATAACATGGTGGGTTTATAACGGATTTGGGATCGATCAAGCGTTAAATACATTTTATATTAACTTCATAAAGTTGAATTGAAAAACTTAATCATTTTTTATACACTTTTACGAGTTTCTTTTTAAAGAAAAAAAATACTATTTATGTATGTATTTAGGTATTTAATCATTTATAAGCGAATACTTGTTTGAAAGGTTGGTGGTACACATTTCGCCAGTCTTTTAAATTAATATAAATTTATAAATATATAAAATTGTATATTTATTATATATACATGTATGGAAAAGGTAATTGATAATTTATTTTAGAAGTTTAAAAGGGTTTGGTTCGTTAAACGGGTGAAAATTGGTATTAAATTTCAATGTAGTGAAAGATTGTTAAAGGAATATCATTTAAAAATAAGAAATAAAAAAATATTACAAAACCGGGCGCAGGGAGACTCGAACCCGCGCCCCAGGCCGGTTCAGTCCCTTAGATCAAACACACTTGCCACTAGAGCAGGCGACTAATCTTGTTAATAACATGAAACCCAAATAATTATATTGTTACTTGAATTGATCCCCAAATCATGTAAACCCTAAAAAAATCCGGTTCCTAAATTGCATGATTTGGCCTTTGTCAATTTAAATTGACAGAGGGCTAATGATCTGCATGCAAAAAGGATCAAGAACCCTAACATAATTACCTTGATTTGGTTCGTATTGGGTGAGTACCAGAGATTAGGGTTTGCGGCTTTAAACACAGGTCTAGCTCTACATTTAACGATGTTAACAGCACAATTGAACGAGGGTTAAGGCTCGGAATTCTGTGGGGATTGTGTGTGTCCAGTTAATTGCATTTTGGTGGTGTATTATAGGGGAACAAAGCTTGTTTCAGCCGCGGTTTGTTAAGCTTTAAAAACAAGTCATTAGCTGTCAAATTGTTATAACTTACCATGTATAGAGTGTCGGTAGAATGCGATTTTTGTTAGTAAAGGATTTGGAAAGATCAATTTCACCAAAAATTGAGGAACAAGCAAGGGGGGGGGGGGGTCTTGGACGTCGATGGGAAGAGTGGGAGAGAGGGAAAAGGTTTGTTTTCCTTTCCTTTTTATTTAATTACAAAATGGTCTTGGTGTTTGCTTAGTTAGCTAAGATAGGACGTAGCATAGTTAAGGGGTGATTTATGCACATGATTGAAAGTTATTATAACTAATTCTAGTAGTAAACGTGTTAGTGCATGGTTTTGCGTCTCGAGTCTTTGTATTTATGTTTTGTATTTTTTAATGAAAGAATTATTATTATATTAAGAAAGTTCGTTAAAAGAATCTAGTACGTTAAGAATGTTTAACGAACTCGAAGTTAAGTTATGTTTCCTCCTAATTCGTTAAGGATGTTTAACAAGTCAGGAGTCTGTTTCGTTAAGTTTATTATTGATGTGTTGCAAAACAAATAGCGTTTTATCCCATTTTTGTGTTGTTTTATGCGTAAACCGTTAACGAATATAAATTGTTCTTGCATGAAATTAAATGATTGTGTATATGATAGGTCCCATGTTGAAGAGAGCGAAAAAACGAGTTTAATGAAGAAAGAATAAGCTCAAACGGGATTCGGATAAAGCCGGTATGCGCGTTTGAAGATAAACGAGTCAGAAAATGAAGAAACGAGCACCCAGGACCTGGCCGCGCTACGCGATCAGGTGAGGCGTCCATGCTCGCGCTATGAGACATCCCACATGTCCCAAAGGCTGCCCAGAATGTTCAGGAATTAGCTACCCCATCTATTTTGTTTTCAAGTGGGCCTTGTGGGCTTGTTTTAACCTATTTTATATTAGGAAGGAGGTGTTTAAACATATATATTGTAACATCCCAATTTTTCGTTTGGTTAAAATATAATAATATTCGATGTTATGAGATGGGCTTGTGTTGGGTTAAGTAATATGGGTGATGGATTTGGATTATCAAAGGAAAGACCATGGGCTTAAGCCCATGACCCATAATATAAATACTTTAATTATGCCTTAATTCATTCATTTCCATTCCATTCCATACACCACCCAAAATACACACTTATCTCTCTCTCTCTCTCTCTCTCTCTCTCTCTCATCCTACTTTCTTTCTCTAGCTGAAACCAAGAAGAAGAATCGATTTCCGACCCGAGGTAATGATAGTATGATATTGTAGAGATCCAAACCCGTTATATATAGTCGCGAAATGACGAGCCGACACCATAACCCGTTATATCTGGACGGAATTGGGTATAAACCGATCAAAAGATGAGCTTAGGGATCACTCTAGCTCAGATATCGTTCGAACAGGACAAAAAACGGTGGTGAAACAAGCGAGATCTCGCTTTTCAAGCGAGATCCCATTTTTTCGGCAAATGCGGCGCTGGAACAGTGGAGATGTCAGAGAATGTTTCTGACCTAACCCTAATTCGTTAACGGAGGTTTAACGAACAAGCCTAATTCGTTATGATGATGACCAGTTCGTTATGGTCCAATTCGTTATGATGATGACCAATTCGTTAAGATAACGAATCAAGTGATTCGTTACCCGTCCAGTTCGTTATGTTAAGATAACGAATCAAGTGATTCGTTACTTGTCCAGTTCGTTATGTTAGGATAACAAATCAAGTGATTCATTACTCACCAATTCTCTAAGTTCAGATAGAGAATCAGGCTGTGATCAAATAACGAATTAGTTCACCAATTCGTTATGCAGGATAACGAATTAATTTAAATGATGACAGAAATGGTCACTGGACTTAGAGAAGAATGAGTTAATTACAAAATAGCCCTCGAACTTTATTAATTTATAGAAGGTACCTTAAAAGGATTAAGAGGTTAACAATAAAATATTATCATGAATTCTTAATGAAAAATGTGTTAAGATAGTTAATAAAAATACAATTTTTCCAAGCTCACCTGACAGCTTAACCACAGCCAGGGGCTCTGCCCCTTGGACACCGCTAGGGGCTGCCGCCCCTAGAACCGCGCTGCCAGGGGCGCTTCCCCCGGACTCCCATTCGTTGAGGGTTATAATTAAACTGGAAATACAATATGGTTAGTGATAGTAATTGTTATGCAGTTAGCCGTGCACAACTAAAGAAGGGAATAACCATTAACGGTGAACGTAACCGCATTCAGGTGAGTTCTAACCCCACTTCCTTGTTATGTTTTCGGGGCTGTGAGCATACTCGGTGTGATAGCTAATACACTTACCATAAGTGGTAAGTTTATACCTTGTGTGATCCATGTATGATGAATGCTTGATGGTTTGTGAACGATCTTCAGATATTGCATGTATTGCCAGGTGGTAGTTTAAAGATATGATTTCTATATGTGATGTATGAATGATATATGTATGATGTGTACATGAACGATTTTCGGATATTGCATGTACTGTTGGGTTATGATCACAGATACGTATGATATATATAATGTATGAATGATAAGAGTATGACATGTATGATATATGTGGTAGATACTAATGATTGCTTGTCGGTACGTGAACGATCTTCGGATATTGCACGTATCGCCGATGGAAGTGATTAGCTCCTTACATGGACATGATATAATAACTTATATACAGTGTTCCTCCTATGGATAATATAAGAGTTACTTCTATGGATAATGTATAATGTTCCTTCTATGGATAGTATAGTGTTTACTTCTATGGATAGTGTATTGTTCCTTCTATGGATAGCAGAGTGTTCCTTATATGGAAAGTCTATAGGGTGTTCCTTCTATGGAAAGTATATAGAGTGTTCCTTCTATGGATAATATATATATATAGAGTGTTCGTTTTATGGATAATATATATAGAGTGTTCCTTCTATGGAGAATTTATAGCATGGACAATAGTAATAGTTCTTTTAGTAGATATTACGTGACGTTCCTCTTATGGATATTTATACAAGTTTAAGATATGTATGTATGTACGATATGTGTATGTATTGTATGTCGCATGATTAACTAGAACTCACTCAGCGTAGCTGACTTTTAGTATGCACGCGGGTGAATATGTTTAACGAGCTAGCATGAGGAGGGCACTTGGCATGGATTGAACGGCTGGCATCTGATGATGGAAGAAGTGATGTTCTAAATATGATGTTTTTTTATGTTATGGTTTCAAAGAAAAGATTAAATGATTTGTAACGAATGATTTATGCTAACGTTTCCGCGAAAGTTTTAATTAACTCTGATTGTAGAACTGTGTTTATGAGTAAATCCAACGTCCAATGTAGGGCACCGGCATCGGGGCCTTACATAAATAAAGGGCTAATACCCTATGAATGATTTTATATAATATTTCCAGCCACCACACCTACTCTAGAGGAGAAACCAAGGGTGACAAGCTTACGGTTCTATCTTTTATCCTTCGGTTGTCGCTTTTGATTGTTTTAACGTTTGTGAGTTCGTTTTTGGTTTTTAATCATTCAAATATTTTGTAATCAGATATATATGAACATGTTTATCATTTATATCTATTTTATCTATTGTTCATTGATTATGATTGGCTAAACCTCTTTGTTCTACCTAGGTTAGATGATTATTGTTCGGTTTAAATGAGTTAAATGGATTGTTTGATTAATATGACTTGAATTGCTATTGAAAGTTTGGTTTAATGATGAATTAGGTTGTGTTTAGTGGCTGCAATATTATTGATTTCATCTCATAATATCGCGCTTCAATTAATTGAATTGGTTTTGATTGATAGTTGCATGTTCAAGTCTTTACTTTGTGTTTAGAGTTTGTTTACGGTAGGTAAAACGTAGAGTTTTGTTGAGATTATTAATTGATATAATTCAGTGGGTAAGAACCTTTTTAGAGACTGAGAGGTGATAGGAAGTAAAGCCGTCTCATAGCTTTAACTTGTTAGAATTAGGATTGCACGATAGCGGGTTCGGTTCTTGTCGGGTTTGGGTTTGCGAGCAATTAGTTGGTCTAGTTTATGTTAAACCAAATTGTTCCTCTATACTTGGTTACGTAGTATTCGTTTCGATTAGGATCGTGTGTCGGTGAGTCCGAGAGGAGAGTCGACATTAGAACACCTTAGCATTTGGTTCCCGGTTTGTCCTTAAAATCAATTAAGTGTAAGTTAGAGTTTGTTAGTGAGACCGAGAGGTGATCTAGCTTTCTTGAGCGAACCTTAGTTGTGTGATCTTTAGATACCGATGTCGTGAGATCATTCAATCCGTTAGCTTGTTAGACAGTCAATATGATTCTTACCTAGGTAGACGTTTCTCCATATTCGTTAAGAGCTCCGTTAGTGTCGTTAAGTTTTCTTATTAGCGTTAGTTCCGTTAAGTTTCACCGTTAGTTAAGTTAAATCAGTTTAGTTTATTAATTTAGTTAAAGTAATTTAAGTCAAGTAGTTTAATTATTAAAAATCAATTTTAAAAAATATTATTCTTAGGTGAGTCTTAGTTAGGGTTTAGTATTAAGATCGTTCTCTCGTGTCCTTGTGTTCGAAACTCGGACTTCCTTAGGCTATACTATTTACGATCGGTACACTTGCCGGTTGTGTGGAGTCATTAGGAGTTCCGTTTTATACATTTAAAGCTTAGTTGTGAGTTCCATAGAAAAAACATACTTTAAACACACATCAAGTTTTTGGCGCCGTTGCTGGGGACACGGTTTGAGGCGTATTGAGAACGACCCGAGTTGAGGACTTGACTTTTTTGTTTTTTTGTGTGTATATATTTAGTTTAAATTAGTTAATCTAAGTAGTTTAATTTAGTTTTATTTTATAATTATTTTATTATATTTTTTTCCGGTGCCATTGATCCGTTTCTTTTGAGTGTTTTTTACAGGAAAAATGTTCAGATTACAAGTTGGAGAACCATGGTGCAAAGTTTGTGACGGAAATCACTGGTTGCATGATGCTTATGAGAGGAGAAATATAGAAGTTGAGGCACGTAAAGTTCCATGGGAATCACTTTTTGCAAAGCCTCCTCCATACCGATTTGCATATGATCAAATGGGGAACTTCTTAGGGTATAAAGATTTGTCAGGGAATATATTAGAGCCCACCCTAGAATCGGAGGCAATAATGGAAGATGTATTGTTTGCTATTAGAAATGATTTGGAATATATTCCACCTTTGAATCCACCTTTGTCTGAAACCCTGAGTGAGATTGAAGATACCGGAATGGAGGAGCAGAGAGTAGAGGTGTATGTACCCTCTTGGGAGGAAGAATTTAAGGATGAGTTTGGTAAAGAGTTGATGGACTTTGCCATTACGGATGAAGCAGAGTTTGTCCCACTTGGTGATCTAAAGCTGCTTGAAGATTTAATATATAACGAGCCAAGTCTGGGGATCGAGAAGGAGCTTTGTAAGGAGAGCCATGAAGTAGTTAGTGATTCGGTCCTTCCGAAACTTCACCTCGATTGTTAAAAACCAAAACACGAACCGTACTCAATCTCCATTCGGGACGTGTTAAGGTTTAAAAAGTTGTCTAAAAGAATAAGGAGGATATCTAGGCTCAGAGATCATGGTGTTCAGAAGAGTTCGTCACTCCCGTTTCACTTTAGGGGATCATTTTTAGGGGAGTCTAAGAGTTGGCGACCCAAGTTCAAGTCGTATGTTTGGGTCCATGAGAGCGGTGCAGTTGGTTTCTTCCCGACCAATTGTAAAAGGGGAGTGTTAAGAAGCATCGATGGGAAGAGGATAAAGGAGAAGCCTTCTGATTGAGGGTTCGGGAGCGAGTCCGGCTGAAGACTATTCAATAAACTTAGATCTTCCCGGGAGGCAACCCGGTAATATCTCTCCTTATTATTTTATTTTCATTTTTATTTTTTCCGAGTTTTGCCGGGTGTTTCTTTTCTTACTTGTAGGTTATTCCTTGGTTGGTTGATGACGGTTGATGAGCTGGAGTTTTAAACAAGTGTGGGGATGCAATTTGCTTAAGGATTGCCGCTTTCGTTCGTTATTGATAGCTTGATAGAGAGCACTGGAGTTTTAAGCTTGCGTTCGAATAGGAGGGCGAGGAACATTATTCATCGAACACTTGCATGATCACATATACCAGGGGAGGCTGTTCACTTTATTTTTCTTTATGTTTAGTTTTGTCATTTCCTTTTTCTCACATTGAGGACAATGTGAAATTAAAGTGTGGGGATGGGAAATTGATGTTTCGGCAAAAAATAAAAAATAAAAAAAAATTTGAAAAAATAAATTGATTGAAAACTTAAAAGAAAAATGTCCCGAAAATTTAATGAACATTTTTGCAAATAATGGAAGATGATAGTAAAATCGAAAATTGGTTTTTCAAACTACTAATAATATGAGATAATATAAAAGAAAACGCACTTAACTTGGGATGTGTCGGTAGGCTCAGCCTTGAGAATGATAGGGCAGTTTGATAAAATGGTAAACGGAAATCTTTTGTGGGTAAAGCGTTTTGTCCATGAAAGATAAGTAATGAAAGGTCGGGTCATACTCAAGCCTTAAGTTTTCGTATGAAATGTGAATGTTAAAAATATTATAAATTTTAATTTTGAATACGTTATCATTTGATGCTTGGGTAGGTTTAACGTTAGAGTATGCCATGTAGCCGGTGATATAAATTTTAAAGTGCTTAGTTTTGGTGTTTTACACTTCATTGGCGTATGGTTTTATAACCTTAATTCTTGTATTGATGTGATGCTTCGGGTCCGGAGACCATGGTTCTGTATGCAGTCTATTCATCTGGGTATTTACAATTCCTAAGTGGGATTGTGAATATTTAAATAAATGCTAAAAAAAGAGCAAACCCGCAATTTTATGTCATATAAGTCAATAAACATGAGCACTACCTACTAAAAGTACAAATACACTACTGACTTGATCATCCACGCTGTTAGCCATGTGGGGTCCCCTTGCTCGCGTCTCATTACTATTAAGAAACGGACCACAAGGGACACGCTACATGTAAACCCTACAGATGAAATTTTGCATGCTCACCTATGGTGATGGTTCGGGGTGTTTCTTGATAACGGGGGTATGTCATGTTGTGGGGAACACTAGCTAATTAATTAATTATTCCTTAATCGTATCTAATGGCTGCTTGGTCGACTTTGATGCTTAAGCTTAGGTGGATAACAATACCCTTGATCGTCTTAACTATTCATGAAAAAGTAAAAGAGAGCAACAAAATTTTAAATCTGCTGATTTTGAGGTTTAAGTCAAGTTGGGGTGGTCTGGTCCGGTAAAAGCTGAAGTGGACAACAATATCGGCAATTGTGTAATATAATTGTTGGATCTTATTTGTCCCGGTAAAGATCAAGGCATGGGTTTAAGTGGACAACAATATCGGCAATTGTTGTTTTTGCTTTCTCTGAACTTTAAAATAATCTACATATTTTTAATATCATATTTTCCGATTATGATTCCATTACAAAATAGTTTTTTCAGGGATGAAAAAGGTTCAAGTGTGGGGATATTTGATGTGTTGCAAAACAAATAGCGTTTTATCCCATTTTTGTGTTGTTTTGTGCGTAAACCGTTAACGAATATAACTTGTTCTTTCATGAAATTAAATGATTGTGTATATGATAGGTCCCATGTTGAAGAGAGCGAAAAAACGAGTTTAATGAAGAAAGAATAAGCTCAAACGGGATTCGGATGAAGCCGGTATGCGCGTTTGAAGATAAACGAGTCAGAAAATGAAGAAATGAGCACCCAGGACCTGGCCGCGCTACGCGACCAGGTGAGGCATCCATGCCCGCGCTATGCGAGATCTCACATGTCCCAAAGGCTGCCAAGAATGTTCAGGAATAAGCTACCCCATCTATTTTGTCTTCTAATGGGCATTGTGGGCTTGTTTTAACCTATTTTATATTAGGAATGAGGTGTTTAAACATATATATATAAAAGGCTAATACCCTATGAATAATTTTATATAATATTTCCAGCCACCACACCTGCTCTAGAGGAGAATCCAAGGAGGACAAGCTTACGGTTCTATCTTTTATCCTTCGGTTGTTGGTTTTAACTGTTTTAACGTTTGTGAATTCGTTTTTGGTTTTTAATCATTCAAATATTTTGTATCAGATTTATATGAACATTTTTATCATTTATATCTATTTTATCTACTTTTCATTGATTATGATTGGCTAAACCTCTTTGTTCTACATAGTTTAGATGATTATTGTTCGGTTTAAATGAGTTAAATGGAATGTTTGATTAATATGACTTGAATTGCTATTGAAAGTTAGGTTTAATGATGAATTAGGTTGTGTTTAGTGGCTGGAATATTATAGATTTTATCTCATAATATCGCGCTTCAATTAATTGAATTGGTTTTGATTGATAGTTGCATGTTCAAGTCTTTACTTTGTGTTTAGAGTTTGTTTGCGGTAGGTACAACCGTAGAGTTTTGTTGAAATTATTAATTGATATAATTTAGTGGGTATGCACCTTTTTAGAGACTGAGAGGTGATAGGAAGTAAAGCCGTCTCATAGCTTTTACCTGTTAGAATTAGGATTGCGCGAGAGCGGGTTCGGTTCTTGTCGGGTTTGGGTTTGCGAGCGATTAGTTTGTCTAGTTTATGTTAAACCAAATTGTTCCTCTATCCTTCGTTTTCATTAGGGTCGTGTGTCGGCGAGTCTGAGAGGAGATTCGACATTAGAACACCTTAGCATTCGTTTCCCGGGTTGTCCTTAAAATCAATTAAGAGTAAGTTAGGGTTTGTTAGTTAGATCCAGAGGTGATCTAGCTTTCTTGAGCGAACCTTAGTTGTGTGATCTTTAGATACCGGTGTCGTGAGATCATTCAATCCGTTAGCTTGTTAGACCGTCAATATGATTCTTACCTAGGTAGACGTTTCTCCATATTCGTTAAGAGCTCCGTTAATGTCGTTAAGATTTCTTATTAGCGTTAGTTCCGTTAAGTTTCACCGTTAGTTAAGTTAAATTTGTTTAGTTTATTAATTTAGTTAAAGTAATTTAAGTCAAGTAGTTTAATTATTAAAAATCAATTTAAAATAAATATTATTCTTAGGTGAGTCTTAGTTAGGGTTTAGTATTAAGATCGTTCTCTCGTGTCCTTGTGTTCGATACTCGGACTTCCTTGGGCTATACTATTTACGATCAGTACACTTGCCGGTTCTGTGGATTCATTAGGAGTTCCGTTTTATACATTTAAAGCTTAGTTGTGAGTTCCATAGAAAAAACATACTTTAAACTCACATCAATTATTCTTTTTGTAATGTAACGAAGTGGGAGGCTAGTTCGTTACGGAATGTGTAACGAACTAGACCCATCTTCTATATATAGAGCTGTTCACTTCTGTTTAATTTAAGTGTTAGATTAACATTATTGAATTGCTGTCCAAGTGTTCTCTCGTTCAAAGCTTCATATATATATATATATATATAACGTATTACTATAATATATACACCTAATATAATCTAATAGTATGGAGTAATCATGAACTAGATCCTCACGGTATTAGATCTAAGTGATAATTGGTTTAGATATGTGTTAGATCCATGATCTCTTAAGTGGTATCAGAGCTTTCAGGGTTCGATTGCTCTTGATCTATTGATTTAATTTGTTAATTAAAGGTTAAATCGTATAAGTTTAGTTATATGTTGGTTTCGGTAGAATTTTGATCAAATTCTTTATTGATTTGAGTAATTATGTATTGAGTTTGGTTGAAGTTGTGATCTGTAAGGTATTGGACGTGTGAGGTGAACTGGAATTGAGATTTGGATTGGATTTGTGTTGGTTTGTTTTGGATCTGATTGTGACCGAAACAACGGAGTGTATTTGGTCAAATTGGATTTGATATTGGGGGAATTAGTGTATGATTTGTTGTGAATTGGTTTCACAATGAATTTCCGGGTAATCTTATATGTTATTTGAGAGATTTGGTGTAGTATCGAGTGAATATAACAGATTTGGTTTTGATTGTGTGTGTTCTTCATTTTCCTAAATTCTGGAAATTATGGATGAAGTTTTGAAGATCTTCATCAGTTGTTGAAGATTCGTTATATTTTTGGTTAATTCGTTATTGTAATTCGTCACATCTTCTCAATTCGTTACTCAGTTCGTTACTCAATTCGTCATCAGTTTGATTCGTGTTTTTTGATTCGTCAGACACGTGGTCTGTTTCGTTAACTTTATATCAAACAAACTTTTGCCATGTGGCAAGATTTGTCAGAGTTTGTTATAACTGTTTTAACAACCTGATTCGTTATAGTTGATTCGTTATCAACTGTAGCAAATTCGTTATCTTAATTTGTTAACTAAATCAGAGATTCGTTAACCAGATTCGTTAAGTTGACTTTGTGATTCATTAAGGCTGACGCTGTGATTCGTTACTTTGATTCGTTAAAGTGACTTTGTGATTCGTTACTTTCGTTCGTTAAGTGATTTCAGAGATTCGTTACCTTGGTTCATTATATCGAATTCAGATTCGTTAATCTGATTCGTTAACCTATTTCGTCAAACTGATTCGTCAAATTCGTGAAACTGATGCGTCAATTTGATCTAATTCGTTGACTTAGTTCGTTTGATAGTTCGTGTGATACTGTTCCTGATTCGTTACTCAGATAATTTTCAATTCGGTATATTTGATTAGTTATTTTAGTTCGTTAAAGACACTGTTCACAGTTCGTTATACTTACTGTTCCAAGTTCGTTAATATATTTTCAAGTTTAGTCGTTGAAGATGGCTGGTTTGTACACATTAGCTTCCCAAAATGTACTTATGCAACAAATGTTACAATTGGACACGGAGATTGGATCCCATTCAAAGTGTCATCGTTTAATGAAATTTAGTGACTTTGCTAAGTGGGAACCTCGTTTCCGTGCTCATATAGGATCGGTTCACCCTGATTGTTCTTATTTCTTGGATGAAGTGTAAACTGTTCCAATGATTGGAGATGAAACTATTGGATTTACACCTAAAGCCATATCATAATACTCTCAGGAAGAAAAGAAGGCTTTGGAGATTGAAACGAAAGAGTACTCAATTCTTACAATGGCGTTACCTGAAAACATATTTCATCAAGTCGGTAGCATCAAGATTTTTGCTTTGTTGTTTCAACACATTCGTATGAGGAGCATGGGTAACACTGCAGAAAGCAAGAAGGTGATGTTAAAGTTTCAATTTAGAAACTTTAACTTACTTAAAGGTGAGACTATCGAAGAGATGAAAACACGGTTTAACCATCTAATAGCTGAAATGGATAAGATGAAGATGGAACCTTCTGAATCAGATAAGATACACACAATTAAGGGTGCTTTACTGAGTTCTTACTCAAATTTATTAATGGTGCTGAAAGAGAATAATTACTTCAACAATGAAGATCTGACGGCCTCTGAATTCATGCAAAAGATCGAAGCACGAGAATATGATCTTAAATGTCAAAAGTCTTCTAAGGATAGCCAAGATCCAGCTTTTTATGGTGGGAGTATGCCCTTGAGTTCAACAATCTCACCAATCACCGCATTTCTTACACAAAATGCAAGTGATAATGCTACAACTATCTATAGTGATCCACGTGCATGTTTCTACACTTCTAGAAGTTCTGGGTCACCTGGTGCTTCTGGTTCTTCTAGAGGATCTGAAAATTCATCCACTTCAAATCAATTCTCACCTCCACCGAATGTAAACATGAAGGAGGTTGAACAAAACTTTGCTTTCTTGTCTGCCTTCATGATTTCTTATGAGAATCTGGTTAGTAGTAAGATTGAAATGAGCGAGTTGACTGATGAGGACTATGATCAAATTGATCCTGAAGAGTTAGTGCTTATGGACTTGAAATGGAAATATGGCAATGATCGTTAGAAAGGTGAAAAGGTTCATGAAAAGGACTGGCAAAGATCTTCCATCACTAAACAAGAAGGTTGGGTTCGATAAACTGAAGGTTAAATGTTTCAATTGTCAAGAATTTGGGCATTTTTCTAAGGAATGTGATAAGCCTAAGAAGGAATACACTGGTCCTAGAAGTCAGGATCATAGTTCTTTTGTGAAACGGGGTAATGAAGCTGATACATCTTCTGAAAAGAAACCATCAACATCTGGAACTCAAGCTTTACTGACTGTTGATGGAACTGATTGGTCACAAAGATTGCTGTGTAATGAATCAAGGAAACTTAGCCATGTTTGAAACAAATGAGAACTTTCAAGATGCAAGTGTGAGTGATCTGTCTTCTGAGAATGATACTGAATCAGATTATGATGATTCATATGACAAGCTTCCAACCACTTTTGCTTGCATGGCCAAAATTAATGAGGTTAGTACTTATGTTCCTATCTTTGTTAATCTATCTGCTATTGCATCTTATATGGATTGTGAGACAAACAAGCCTAGGTTAGAGTCATTGAAAAATCACAATGACTGTTTAGTGAGAGAAATTGCTTCACTAAAGGATACTTAGAGACAATCTTTGGAATCTCAAATGAGATCTAGGGGGAAAATCGAAGCATTGTCTGTAAGTAATCATGATCTCAAAACTGAGTTATCTGTTAAAATGACAATCAATAATCAAAAATTTCAGGAAATCTTGAAACATCGTTCTAAGATAACTGAGCTTGAGAAAGAAATTCTTGAGTTGAAAAAAATTTGGGCAAGTTTAGAAACTCATCCTTTTTGCTAAATGAGATAATCGAAGTATCTGGTAAGTAAAAACATTCTAAAAAGGGTATAGGTTTTCTTGAAATACCACCACCTTTTCAAAATGATTATAGAGCAAATCCTTTTGCTAGAAAAGAAGAAGAAGTGCTTGTGAAGGAACCCATTGTTTCTGACAAACCTAAACCAATAAAAACTGAAAGTGTTAAAAGCTCAACCACTAACTCAAAAATATCATGTGAAGAGCAATAAAGTGTTTGTAGAAAATGTTTAGAAGGTGATTATTGAGGATGTTTTCGAACCTGAGGTGATACACAAAAACCAGTGTTGGTGCATGATGTCAGTAGTTAAGTATCTAGTGTCTGTAATCGTGTTATTTGGTTTTGTTATGTGTTAGTTAAGATGTTTCACAAGTTCGCCCATCATAAGCGAACTTGTGGTTTAAGCAAAGTTAGTGACAACTTCGCCTAGCATGTTAGGCGAAGTTGTCGAATGATATATAGGTATAGCTACGGCTTATTTTGTAGGTAACGATTCAGTACGTGTAATCGGTTATTGAGATATCACGTGTCATTAGTTGCAATACAACGTGTCTATTGCGTATTGTAACGTGTGTTTGCTTGTGTTTAACGTATATTGCTTCTACGCTCGTATCGTCTTACGTAGGGATTCCGCACCTATGTAGAACGAGATATTTCCGTGTAGATCCGGCTGGGAACCTACAATTGGTATCAGAGCTTTTGCTCGTGATTGTGTGGTTCGGGATTATCACACGGGTGTAGAAATCGTTCCGTTCGACTATTCGCGGGACGAGTTTACGTTGAAATACCTAGTTTTTGTGTCCTACTCACCTCCCTCCATCAAAAGCAACCCATTACACCCTCGAATACCTCGCAATACGTCAAAATCAAACCTGCAAAAACGTTGTGTTCATCAGGCGAAGTTGCCGCCACTGTTTGTAGGGTTTAGGCGAAGATATAAGATTAAGCGAAGTTATCAATAACTTCGCCTACCTCACAAGTTCGCTTACCTTAAGAAAAGTTATCATCAAGCGAAGTTAATTTCAGGCGAAGTTGGGAAGACAGCGAAGTTGTGTTTTCAAGCGAAGTTACTCTTAAGCGAAGTTAAGAATAACTTCGCCTACAGTACTGTTCAGAATAATAAATTATTTTTTGGTTTCTTTGAGTGTTCGTTTGTATTTCTTCCAAAGATGACTTCTATAAATATTACGGAACTGGTGAAAATGGAGGTGGAAACAGGTTCAGCTACTAAGGCTCCAAAAATGCTTAAGGGTACCGATTTCGTGGCTTGGAAGGATCGGTTTGAACAATATGTTAAATATCAAGATGCTAAGATGTGGGTGTGCATTCAAGATGGATACATTCCACCAACGGCCTTGTTTGAGGGTCGTGAACAAATTAAGAAGTACAATAAGATGGAAGAGGAAAAAAAGAAGATGTATGAGGCTGAAAGCAAAGCTCATGCTGCGATAACAATGGCACTTCCACAAGAGATTCTTCACACCTTCAGGAAATATAAAACCGCCAGAGAGCTATGGGAAGCGCTTGAAAATCGATATGAAGGTAATGTGGGGATACGTGCATCCAAGATTAAGCTACTCAAAACCCAATTCTCGGTGTTCAAGTATTTGAAGAATGAGTCACTTGATGATATCATCACAAGGTATTATCACTTGATGACCGAACTCAGAAACTATTCAATTGGCTATAAAGAAGAAGAGATTGTGGAAAAACTTCTTGATGCTCTCCCACAGAAATGGGAGATGTACACTGTCTTGATGAGAGAAGATAAAGAGTTTGTAAACATCGACTTGGAAACAGCAGTCAATAAACTACGAACTTTTGAACTTAATATGGTTCGAAAAGAGACACCAACTGATCAGGTTCAGGATCCGGGAATGTATGGTGCGAAAGTTACTTCGAGTTCAAGTTCAAAGTCAGAATCATCTGCTTACTACTCAAAGGGAGACTCAAGCTCTAACTCAACTCATGATGGTCATGTAACTCTCAACATGGATGGTGATGTGTGTTTCGTGGCTGGTGGAACAAATACTTCTAAACCTCAAGCAACAACTGGTAGTTTTTCCTCAAATGTTCCGAACAACAACTACTCTCAGATGCCCATGAGTGTTAAGTCTGCTGAACAGCAGTTTGCTCTCTATGCATCTTTCATTGCTTCTTACGAAAATTACATCAATGGTAAAATTGTCGATCCTGCTACTTTAGACGAAGATTATGATCAGATCGATGCTGATGATCTGGAAGAGATGGATCTGTAGTGGCAGATGGCGATGATAGTAAGAAGAGTTAAAAGGTTTATGAAGAAGACTGGTAGAAAATTCGTTGGCGAAAGACCAGGTTTTGATAAGTCAAAGGTCCGGTGTTATAACTGTCAACAGAATGACCACTTTGCTAAAGAATGCACAAATGAAAGGGTAGAACGTAGTCAGAACATGCCAGCACAACCGAATGGGGGAAGTAATAAGAATAGGGCGATGGTATCCAGACAGAACGGGGGATACAATTGGAATCTGGAGGTTGAGGAAGTGTTCGAACAGGCCAACTTGGTTAACATCGAAACTGAAGGAAACGACAGAGAGACAAGAGAAGATCAAGCTTATATGGCAGAGGTGAATGATCAGCTCTCTGAGGTAAGTTCTGAACTCCCTTGTATGCAATGTGAAAATCTGTCTGAACAATTGAAAACATTAACTGATCAGTTTGTTAGTTTGGACTCTCAATTTAAAACGTTAAAAGAAGATAATCATTACACTAAAACTAGAGAAAATAGTTATTCAGTAAATATTAAGGCTAGTGAAAAAGATATCAGAAGTCTTAAAGCAAGTCTTGCTGAAAAAATACAAGTAATTGATTTTAGCTATGAAGTGTTAGAAGAGAAAACCAAACTAATTGCTGAAAGGGATAAACAGATAGCTGATTACCAGGTGAAAGTGGTGGAACTAAACAGAAAGCTTGAGCAGTTTAGAAATTCCTCTGCAATACTTGATCACCTCGTAAGTGATCAACGTTCCCCAGTTAAAAGGGGAGGAATTGGATATTCTGAAGTTCCACCACCTTATAATCATAACTATACATATGATCCTAGTAATCAGAAATCTGTTGATGATAAGATTAGTCAAACAGTTCCTGTCAAAGTTTCAATTAAAAAACCTGAGTTGAGTAAAAAGGAAACGAGTAAGCCTGTTTCGAATGTTAAGATTTCTGTTCCAAGTTATGTCTCATCAAATACGGATAAGACATCCGAATCTAGTGAGACAAAAGAAGAGGTAGCGTTACTAAGACGTGGGGAGGAATATAAACCTACTGAAAAGAATTCCTCTCTAAACCCGTATGTCCCTCCATATGTTAGACAAACGGGCAGTAATGCAACCTCAATATCTGAAACAACTGTTGAGATGAAAGTTGAACACAGGAGTTGTTTCAGATGCAATCAAATAGGACACCTGATTGCTGATTGTCATCTACATCCGAGATTAAAAGGTATGAGGCCTCCGAAAACTGAGAATAAACCGAACAATCATTATTATAATGGTAAAAATGCAAACTCACCAATGTTCAGACATTGGACTAAACCAAGATTTCAAAGATGTCAATATCAGTTTTGCAATGCTAACAATCAAACCACTGGTTATAACTCATTTAATTCACGAAGGTTTGGTTGGCCTCATAGTCAATCTACAAGAAGGTATCCTTTTAGGACTTACAGAAATCATTCTCATACTAACTCTGGACAGCCAAAGTACGGGATGCTTTTTAACAGATTTAATCGACCCAAGACCAATAGGTCTTGGGTCCCCAGATTTTAATCCTTTGCTTTAATCGTGCAGGAACAGTTGAACAGGGCTGCAAACAATCTTTGGGTTGTGGATAGCGGCTGTTCCCGGCACATGACTGGTAACAGGAATTTGTTACACGAATGGAAACCTGTTCAGGGAGGTAGAGTAAGTTTTGCTGGAGAGAGTGGTGGTAGAATTACTGGAATTGGGACGGTGAATAATGGTAAAATGAAGTTGGAAAAGGTGAATTTCGTTGAAGAGCTGAAGCATAATTTACTGAGTGTGTCTCAGATCTGTGACAAAGATTACACTGTGCACTTTACCAAAAATGAAGCGATTGTACTATATCCTGGTTTCAAGATACCAGAAGCATGGATAGTTATGAAGGCTCCAAGGGAAAATAATACATATATAATGGACATGAGGTCGACTGAGATGGCAACAGAAGAATCATGTCTTCTGTCAAAAGCAACTGAATCGGAGTCCGAGTTATGGCATCGAAGAATGGGGCATATACATCTTCGAAAAATGAACTACATTGTCAAGAATGGGCTGGTACTAGGTGTTCCATTAAAAAATTTCAACTTTGAAGACCAATGCTTATCGTGCAAAAAGAGAAAGCAACACAAGAAACCTCATCACACCAAGAAGATCAATTCAATAGTCAGTACCCTAGACCTACTTCACATGGATCTCTTCGGTCCTGTGAATGTAAAAAGCCTAGGTGGAACATCGTACTGCTTGGTGATTACTGATGATTTCTCTCGATATTCTTGGGTATATTTCCTGAAGATGAAAGATGAAACAGTTCAGTTGGTAATTAACTTGATTACCAAGGTTGAGAAGATCGTGGGGAGAAAGGTTAAATACATCAGGAGTGACAATGGAACAGTGTTCAAAAACTACCAAATGGAGATGTTCTGCCTACAGAAAGGGATAGACCACCAGTACAGTGCCCCGTATACTCCGCAACAAAATGGGGTGGCTGAGAGGAAGAACAGGACGTTAATCGAAGGGGCCAGAACCATGCTGGCTGATGCTCAACTTCCTGTGGTGTTCTGGGCTGAAGCTGTTGCAACAGCCTGTTATATCCTTAATCGTGTTTTAACTGTTAAAAGATTGAATAAAACATGTTATGAAGTTATGCATGGTAGAAAGCCTAACTTGAATGGTCTCGAACCATTCGGGTCCCCGTGTTCATTAAAGACGAACTCAAAATTTGGTGAGAAAGCCGACGAAGGAATTTTAGTCGGATATGTTGTTGGGACACCCAACAGACGAGTCTTTAATCTATCGACCAGCAAGGTTGAGGTGGTGTATAACACTGACATCACAAGTTACAAACCACCAAAACCAAGCACGAGACCCGCTGAGGCTTTCGACTATGATAAGCTTTTTAAATCTTTTAATATGCCTTACTTGGATTGTGCAGAAGTTGATGAGAGAATTGCAACACAGATTCTTTATGATGAGGAAGAAAATTTTGTGCAACGACCGCAGTACGATGAATGTCAAACTTCCTCGTCAACTGCTGTCGACACCCCTGCTGCCTCTACTGAAGACGAATTCTTCAATCCTTTTCACTCTCAACAACAATCGCCCATTGATGAACTATCTTCGAACCTGGAAGACAATCTGCAAGTCAGTTCGGTTCCGACTACTGGAGTTCACAAAAATCACCCTTTGGAGAACGTGATAGGTGATCTGTCCGACGGTGTACAAACAAGACGAAGCTTGAATGAGCACACTTGTGTTTACACAAGCATTAAAGAAACAGGTATCATTAATGAGTGCTTGTACACCTGCTTCATTAGCCAGATTGAACCAAAGAACTATCAAATGGCTCTAAAGGACAGCTCGTGCGTCGAAGCCATGCAAGAAGTGTTAGCCCAGTTCGAGAAGATGGAGGTTTGGAAATTGGTTGCAAAACCGAAGAATGTGCATGCGATTGGCACAATATGGGTTTTCAAATGCAAGAGAGATGAAAAAGGGATAATTATCAGGAACAAGGCGAGGCTGGTTGTAAAAGGTTTTAATCAGCAAGAAGGGATCGACTACAATGAAGTTTTTGCTCTTGTGGCAAGATTGGAAGCGATTCGACTGTTTTTGGCATTTGCTGCACACAATGACATGAAGGTGTTCCAGTTAGACGTGAAAAGTGCGTTTCTTAACGGTAAAGTCGATGAGGTTGTGTACGTTGAGCAGCCTCCAGGCTTTCCTAACCCAGACTTTTCTGATCACGTGTACAAGCTAAGTAAAGCACTATATGGTCTACATCAGGCACCTCGTGCCTGGTATGCAACCTTGTCTAATTACTTGCTTGAGAATGGGTTTGAAAGAGGAAAAATCGACATCACACTGTTTGTCAAGAGAAAAGGGGGAGATTTTCTTTTGGTTCAAGTCTACGTGGACGGCATCATCTTTGCTGCATCAAAAGTCGCCATGTGTCAGGAATTTGAAGACGTCATGAAAAAGAGTCTTGAAATGAGTGCTATGGGTGAACTAACTTTCTTTTTAGGATTGCAGGTTGATCAGAAGAAAGATGGGATGTTCATTCATCAGACTAAATATGTCCATGACGTTCTCAAACGCTTCAAGATGGAGGACAGCACTCCATTTGATACTCCACTTTGTGTCAACCACAAACTGGGTGCTGACTCAGACAGTGATGCAGACGTGGACCCCACCCAATATCGGGCAATCATAGGTTCTTTAATGTATTTAACTGCATCTAGACCTGATATTATGTTTGCAGTTTGTCTTTATGCTCGTTTTCAGGCAAACCCAAAGGAATCTCACATGAAGGGTGTGAAGAGGATATTGCGGTATATCAAAAGCACGCCTAAGCTAGGGTTGTGGTACACGAAAGGGGGAGACTTGGAGTTAGTCGCTTACACGGATTCTGACTATGGAGGTTGCAATCAGAATCGGAAGTCGACAACAGGTGGTTGCCAGTTTCTGGGAGGAAGATTGGTGTCATGGCAGTGCAAGAAGCAGACCTCTGTCGCCATTTCTACCTGTGAAGCAGAGTACATGGCAGCATCAAACTGCTGCTCCCAGGTTCTTTGGATACAACAGCAATTGCGCGATTACGGTCTAAATTTCACTCATACTCCTATCTGCATAGATAACACTGCTGCAATCTCAGTAACTAACAATCCCGTAAAGCATAGCAAAACTAAACACATTGACATTCGTCATCATTTTATACGGGATTGTGCTGAGAAGAAATTAATAATGCTCGAAAAGGTTGATTCGTTAGATAATTTCGCTGATTTGTTTACTAAAGCGTTTGACAGAACTCGTTTTCAAAACCTTGTTGAGCTTAATAGGATGATCAATCCCGAGTAACCGTATTTCTCGTTTTTACTTATAAAAAAAACGTCATTATCGCTTAGAATTATGTCGGTTGCTTCAGTTTGAAGGACATATCTTCGGATGTGTTTGGTCCTCACTTCTACCCGTAGATTATGAGGATAGCCATTAACCAACTGACTGAAAGTGACCGGGGCAGTTTATGATGTGTTTCGCTGAAAATTAGTCGTTCATACTTAGTTAGAAGGACACATACTCGTATGTGGTCGGTCCAGCTGATCCATTGGATCTTCAGGATAGCCGTTTACCTGAAGACTTTGACTTGATCGGGGCGATAGAATTTTAAAATATTTTTAAGGGAGATGAAATAATTTTTCAAGTCTACTACTTCGTAAGAAGTGTCTATACAATGTTTATATGAAAATTGATCAAACCTTGGAAAGTGATACACAAACCATTTATGTGTGCTTAACTAGTGAAGTTATTAGGCCTAAAAGACTCTAGAACAGTCATTGTATGTTATGGTAGCTTTTTATGGTGCGTAAAAGTAGAAGTGATACTAACTAAATCCTCTTGATTTAAGGGGACAACTCATCAAGAGTTGTATATGTCTCCATATATATCTTTCCGAATGATAGGCAGAAAAGTGATTACCCAGTCATACACGAGCCCGTGAGTGTTCTGATTCGCGAGAAGATAGTGTGTCAAGAAACTGCAGTGATCCAGATTCGGGATTTGCAGTAGTCTACAGCTTAAGACTATGTAAAAAAAAATTATTATTAATAAGCCTTTTGAAGTTGTCATTAACTTCGCCTGACCCTTTATACTTTCATTTTTATCTGTTATAAGCGAAGTTATGGTTATGGCGAAGTTATTCACAACTTCGCCCATTCACTAACTTCGCCTATACAGAAACAATCATAACTTCGCTCATGGTAATAAGCGAAGTTACGATCTGCCTTGACGATTCTCTAACTTAGACTATTTGTGGTGCAGATATGGCAGCAGTAGCAGGAGCCGGTGGTGCTGGTGGTGACGATAGAGGAGATAACAATCGTCAGTTTTTCCCGGGGCATAATATGTACATTACTTTGGACCCGGATGCAAGCGGTGTTGATGATTTTCGCGAGATCATCACATTTCTTATCCGCTCGCGTATCTTCCACGCTATTACTACAACTCTGCCCATCTCTTTACCAAACATAGAAGATTTCTGGCAGACTGTTGAGTATGATTGCAGAGTTGAGCCACCAGTTATGCGTGCAACGGTTAACAATCAGGAAGTGCAGTTCTCTTCTGAGCAGATAAGGGTTGCTTTGCAGTTTGGGGATGAAACGAGAGATGATCCTACAGACTTCGTGGCTCCATTCAGAGATGGTGCTTTTCTAAGAATGGGCTATTCTGGTCCATTGGGGGATACTCAAAGACGAAAGGGGTTCTTGTTAGATCAATGGCGCTTTCTCATGCACGTGATGATCGTGTGCATGTCGGGCAGAAAGGCTGGTATAGATGGAATGGGTGCGACGATGCAGTCGGCGATGACTGCACTGACTTACAACAAGCGTTATAGCTTCAGTCAGATGGTATTCTATGAGATAGACCGTCAAAGACGTGCGGTGGCGCGTGAGAGATTCTTTATGTACCCAAGATTCCTTCAAATGATCTTGAATCACGTGGCTCCCACGTTACCTCAGCGCCGTCCGATTCGATATGTGGAGAGTGTCAGCAAGAGGATCTTTTCCCAGTGTAGATTTTCAAGTGCCAGAAGTAAACCAGAGCTCCGTCCTCGACATACTCCGTTATTTGGGTACTTGATCAACCCGGAGTATGTTGCAGCTCGTGGGGACGAGTTTCGGGATCCGGCACCGCAACAGGCAGGTGTACCTCAACCACCACCTGTTGTGGCACCGGAGGAACACGTCGACCTTGAAGCTGCTTTCGGCGGTCAAGGATTTTTCGATATGGAACGTGTTGATCCAGCGGAAGAGGTACAGGTCTCGGCTACACAGGTCTCTAGTGTGGATGTGTCAATGGCAGCTACGACTGTGGCTGACACGGAAAGAACTGATTCTGACTCCTCAAATGATGATGTGACTGAAGCAAGACAGATTCTGATTACTCAAGAAAGAATTCACGGGAAGAGAAAGAGAGACACAGATGATAGTGAATCAGATTTTAAGGAGGATTTACAACGGTTGGTTCGTCGAGCAAGAAGGGCAAGAACGGGTGAAGGATCGGGAGCTTGTGAGAGCTCGAGGGTGGTTCGTTTTTCTCCACCCGCACTGTCTGGTATGACTATGGTCCATACATCACTGACAGTTACAGGGCCGATCACCTCGGGTGTTCCCGTGTTGACTACCTCATTCTCTTTTGGCATACCACCCACTACATTTCAACTCCCGGCTCCAGAGATTGTGTCCTTGCCCCCTCCAACTCTTACTCCATCGGAGGTCGTTGCAAGGTTTGTTGAGTCGATGGTTGTTGCCACTGTAGGGTTGTCTGTTACTATACCACCTGCGGTTACATTTCCACCTGTTTCTAATGTGCCGGTTACCTTGGGAATCCCTCCTCCGTACGCTCAAGACATTTCACATATGAGGTTTGATTTTGATGCAACCCTATCCGACTCGGAAAGAATAGCATCTCTTGAAAGGGTCTTGGCAGAACAGTCAAGAGTAAATCTGATCCAGACTCATGCTATTCAGCGCCTCGTTGCAGAGAATCAAATTCAGTCGTCCCTCCTGATTGAGCATGGTAAAATTTTTGATGCCTTGAAACAGTTCTTGGCATCTCAGGGGGAGACGAGCTGTAAGGGTGACGAGCTGAGGACGAAGAAGAGAAACGATCGAGACGATGATCCCAATGCATCGAAAGATGCAGGTGGAGAGTTGCCAAGAACTGAACAAGCTCTTAGGACTTCCACAACTCAGGGGGAGTCAGCTAGTGCAACTGGCGGATCAGGGGGTGATGACGTGGTGGTAGTGGATGTTGAGGAGGTGCTGATTGATGATGTTACAGGTGATGACGACGTGTTACCGTTTGAGGAGATTGAGAAGATTGGGGCTGGTATTGTGATTGACAGTGAGGTTGAAGAAGGAGAGATTGTGGAGGATAACATTGAGCATGAAATTCCCGAAGTCGAAAAGTCAGATTTGGGTCAAGATACGGAATGTAATGAGACTGAATGGGAAGAGCAGCCAAGATGGAAAGAAGGCTACGCTCAGTGGTTCGTAAAGACTAAGAAACCGGCGGTCCCTACTATGTTCAAGAAAAGTTACAACATCAAAGGGTATGCTGAATCGAAAAAGGGGATTATTTGTTGGTTATATGATGAGCAGTTGAGGCTCTTTGTGATTAAACGCTATGATGGAGTTCAGTATTTCAAGAGACTGTTGAGGTTGTTGAATACTTTGCCTGAGTGTGAAGTGAAGGACTTAGCCAAGTTGGGGTTGATTAACAGGAGTGATGACAACATGGCTAGGATTATTGGAAAGATAGTCTGGAAAGAAAGTATCAAAGAGAAAAAGTTCGAATTGTTGAAACCGCAGAAAGGAAAGCTCGTTGAGGATAAAGACAGAGGAATGAGAGCTGATGGCAAGCCTTGGATGATAATGAAGTATAAGCCGATCCGGTGTCTAAAAGAAGTGCCGATGAAACAAATGCCCAAGGATGTGCTAAAGGATCTGAAATGGTGGTACGTTGATAGTGAAACAGCTGAAGCAGTGATGGAGGATGAGGATGAACAAGAGTTGCTGAGAGTGTATGATCCTATGCACTTAGTGAATCTCTCTCAAGCAGACTTGCAGATGCTGAACGAGAAAAAGATATTTTACATTCCTGCTTGGAAAGAAGAAGCCAAGAAATATCAAAGAGTAGTTTCATTTTGCGTACGAGAAGGCGTTCATGCTTGAAGACGGGAGATACGAGAGTTTTGGGATTACGAGACACGTGAATGAAGATAGAGATATGAAGCTACTGCCAAGGGGGAGTCTGTTGGTGCATGATGTCAGTAGTTAAGTATCTAGTGTCTGTAATCGTGTTATTTAGTTTTGTTATGTGTTAGTTAAGATGTTTCACAAGTTCGCCCATCATAAGCGAACTTGTGGTTTAAGCGAAGTTAGTGACAACTTCGCCTAGCATGTTAGGCGAAGTTGTCGAATGATATATAGGTATAGCTACGGCTTATTTTGTAGGTATCGATTCAGTACGTGTAATCGGTGATTGAGATATCACGTGTCATTAGTTGCAATACAACGTGTCTTTTGCGTATTGTAACGTGTGTTTGCTTGTGTTTAACGTATATTGCTTCTACGCTCTTACGTAGGGATTCCGCACCTACGTAGAACGAGATATTTCCGTGTAGATCCGGCTGGGAACCTACAACCAGGACATTCCAAGTTCTAATCACATTTTATGCTAACCTCATGAATTTGAGAAGGCCGTGTATAGTTCACACACAACTCAAGTGAAAAAGGAAAAACAAGTTAAGGTTAAACCAATGAAGGCGAAGAAATCAGAAAAACCTAAAATTTCTGATGACGATTTGATGCGTTTTATCAATCCTACTGTTTCAAAGCCATCAACTTGTCGTGTGTTTAAGTTGAAAGGAATAGACACGATGTTCACTGAGAAATACATTCTGATTAGCATTATCAAACCATAATTGATCGAAAGTGTCTTTCACGATGAAGCTTCCAAGATACAAGATCTTGAACGTCAATATGCTTGTGCCAAAACATCAAACACATCAGACCCATTGATTAAAGCTAAGAAACTGTTAAAAACTGCTAAGAAATTTCATTTGGGAAATCAACTGGAACTGACACATTGCAAAGTTTTTCCAACTGTTCTAATCTTGATTTCTATATGGAAAAGAAATCTGTGTCGTCTGATGATTTGGCCAAGAATTTTACTAGAACTGTGAGTCGTCAACCTTATATGACATCAGTTTTAACCAAATCTCAACATGATCGTGTGGACATGAGAAGTTGCTTTCTGTGTGGACAACAAGGTCATGTGGTAAGATACTGTGGGCAGAAGAAGTCTCAGAATCTTCATCCTTTTGTTATGGATTATTCAAAACCTGTTCCATTAGTCAAGGAGATTTTGAGACGACCAACATCGTTTGATGATGAAACTTACATTATGTTTTTTGATGTGAATCCACGAAAGGTGATTCATGTCAATGAGAATGTAAGTTATGTTAAGCCCAAATTTGTTCTGACCGAACCAATCTGTAAGAACGTGAACTCAAATGTCGTTCAAGCTGCCTACTTAAGACGAAATTCTAAGAGGCCTGTAACTTATTCTCAAGTTGCTGAACAACAGTTGAATTCTGTTAAATTTGATTCTTCTCATGAAACTCAAAAGGTGCCCAAGAATGAGGCCTGGGCTGCCTTTTTGAACTGATCATTTTCAATTTGTGTGTAGGGTACATCCAAGACCGTGTCTGGTGAAAACTGGATAATGGACAGTGGATGTTCTCGTCATATTACTGGGAATCTCAACCTGTTAACAAGTGTTATAAATATTCAAGGAGGATATGTTGCTTTTTCTGGGAATTCTGGGGTATGATAACACAAGAAGGTGAATTTTCGAATGGTCATATTACGTTTGAGAAAGTCAATTACTGTGATAAAGTTGATAATAATTTATTAAATGTGTCGCAAATCTGTGACAAGAAGTACACGACTATTTTTACTGATAAAGAATGTCTGATTTTGAATCTGGGATAAATCATTCCCGAGGACATGGTTGTCATGCGATCCCCTCGATCGAATGATATTTATGTGTTAAACATGTCTTTTAAGGCGTCAACTTCTGTGGAAACGTGTTTTGTTTCTAAAGCAACTGAAAAGGACACGATTCTCTGGCGTAGAAGAATGGGACATATTCATGTTAGGAAGATGAATTATTTAATGGCGAAAGACTTGGTAGAAGGTGTTTCCTTGAAACATTTAAATTATCTGACCACTGTGTTGCTTGCAAGAAAGGAAAACAGAAGAAAAAGTCACATCCGCCTAAGTTAATGAATTCCATTGATACTCCTCTTGAACGACTCCATATGGATCTTTTTAGTCCTATGAATCGTGCTAGTATCGTTGGAGATTGGTATTGTCTTGTAGTTACTGATGACTATTCAAGATATTCATGGGTCTTATTTATGGGTTAAAAAGATCAAACACCCGTTTTGGTTCAAAACTTAATCACTAAGATCGAATCACTATACAAACTAAAAGTGAGACGTATTCGAAGTGATAATGGTACGAAGTTTAGAAACAACGTTTTGGATTTCTTTTGTGTTCAAAAGGGAATTCATCGAGAATATAGTGATCCTTATGTACCACAACAGAACGGTGTTGCTGAAAGGAAAAACACAACTATCATTGAGAAGCTAGAACTATGCTTGCAGATTCTAAGCTTCTTGTCCAATTTTGGAACGATGCTGTGAATACTGCTTGTTATACGATTAATCAGGTTCTGTATGTTAAAAGACTCCAAAAGACAAGCTATGAGCTTTCTGACAAATGGAAACCTAATTTAAAGTACTTGGAACCATTTGGGTGTCCTTGTACGATGTTGAAAAGAGATGTGGGTAAGCTTGAAGAAAAGGTTGTTGAAGGATACTTCTTAGGTTATGCATCACCTAAGAAGAGAGTATTTAACTTTACCTCGGGTTGTGTAGAGGAATGGTATCATGTTGATTGTCACAGGTACACCACTCCTTCTCAAGGTAAAGGTCCTGATTGGATGTTTGATTACGAGAGTTTATTCAATTCTTTCACTCAAATGGAAGATCAACCTATTGAAGATTTGGTTCGTGCATATTTGGAAGATCAATTCTCACTTCCAAGATTTTCTAGGTATTTTTATGTTGATTCTTCACAAGATTATCTTCCTGATACATCTGATGTGATTTCGATCTCGTCTGATGATGGTCATTTTTTTAATTCTTCCTCGGCTCCATTCTCTGAAACACATGAGATTGGTGAATCTTACAAATATAACCGACAATGTTGTTGTTCCTGAGAATCCTACTCTTCAGATTCATAGTTATCATCCAAAGGAAAACATCATTGTGGAACTTGATGTGGGCATGCGAACACGTTATCAAGTTGCTTCTTCAAGTGAAAATAATATAATGTGTGCTTATACGGATCTACGTTCCTCTGGAACTGTAAATCTTGCCAAATACACTTGCTTTCTATCACAAGTAGAGCCAACGTCGACTCGTAAGGCACTTGAAGATCCTTCATGGGTAGAGGCAATGCAAGAGGAATTACAACAGTTTAACCGACTGGGTGTATGGGATCTTATTGATAAACCTGCTAGAGTCAAGAAGCCTATTCCGACTAAGTGGGTATTTAAATGTAAAAGGACGATCGTGGTGTGATCGTGAGAAACAAAGCACGACTTGTGGTGCAAGGTTTCCATCAGCAAGAGGGTATAGACTACACTAAGGTATATGCTCCGGTTGCAAGATTGGAAGCTATACGAATCTTTCTGGCTTATGCGGCTTATAAGAATATTAAAGTCTATAAAATGGATGTGAAAAGTGCTTTTTTCAATGGTAAATTACACAATGAAGGGTTTGTTTTACAGCCTCCTGGCTTTGAAGATCCTGATTACCCGGACCGAGTTTACCGCTTAAACAAGGCCTTGTATGGTCTACATCAAGCCCTGAGAGCTTGGTATGGCACGCTTGCCGACCATCTGACTGATAACGGCTTCAAGCGAGGGACTGTCGAATGCACTTTATTTTATAAGAATATTGGTGATGATCATTTCCTCGTTCAGATATATGTCGACGACATTATCTTTGGGTCAACAAACGACATGTTATGTAAGGAATTCGAGAAGTCAACGCAAACAAAGTTCTAGATGAGCTCGATGGGAGAGATGAACTTCTTTTTAGGGTTTCAAGTTCACCAGTCTGCGAAAGGAATCTTTATTCACCAGACTAAATATGTGCACGATGTCTTGAGCCGATTCAAGATATCTGCCGGAAAAATCCCTTCAACTCCTCTCCCCGTGGGTCACAATTTATCACTGGATGAATTGGAGGACACCGTCGATCCTACCCTCTATCGAGCTATGATTGCATCTTTGATGTATCTTACTGCTTCTCGACCTGACATAATGTTTGCAGTTTGTTTATGTGCTAGGTACCAAGCTAGTCCCCGAGTGACTCACCTGGCAGCGGTCAAGCGTATTCTTCAATATCTTAGGGGCAATCCTGACATTGGGTTATGGTACCCCAAGGACGATAACTTTGAACTTACCACCTTTTCTGACTCAGACTACGGAGGTTGCAAGATTAATTTCAAATCGACTACGGCAGGTGTCAATTCTAAGGAAACCGACTTGTTTCCTGGCAGTGTAAGAAGCAGACGACGGTCTCCACTGTGACACTCGCCAATTTAAGGTTAACTCCGTTAATCCGAACTCCGTTAATTCAAAACCCAAGATCACACGAATTGTAACGCATATCTCATTACATTTAAATTAGGGTTTAAATAACGCATGAAAATCATTACACAAGTAGTCTTTCAGAATTTCACCGAAACACACACGAGTCGACTCAAGCCGTTGGTGAACAAACAATAAATATAATAAACAAGTATTTTATAATTATGTGTTACGTTTATGTGTTACTTGGTGCTTACATGTATAACCTCATATCATGAACAAAAAAGAAATAGCTTATTCTAGAATTAAACTAAGCTAGAAGTCTAGAGTGTGATGTGTAACTTATTTATAATTATTAATATATAAACAACCTTAACCAAAAACCTAACTCCCTCTCCTCTCCCTCCCTTTGTGTGACGGCAGCAGCCCCCCTCCCCCTTGGATCGACCGAACATCAACAACACACACATACACACTACATTACAAGCTTGATTGAAGGGTTAAGGTGCTAACTAGGTAAACCAAACACCATGTCTAATCTATTCTATGAAGATTTGTATCATTAAACATGATAATCATAAACCCTAGATGCTAAATATGTTTATTATTGATGATCTAGAGGATTGTATGCATGATTGTTGAGCATAGGTTATTAGTTTGTTGAATCTTGGTGAAAACTGATGCTGGACAGATTCTTAATTTCATGTTTAAATGACTATAACTCGATGTTAATGTTGTGTTTGGAAGTAATTATTGAATCTATGATGTAGTAGGTCGAGTCTAGTTTCTAAAGAGTCCAAGTTTGTAATTTTGGACGTGTGAAAGTTAGTTTTTATTATTTTACAAATCTGTTGTGCAAGTCTGATTCGGGAAGTCTGCTGGTAGGCTGTTTTGTAATTAATATATCTCATAAATGACAAGACCAATTGAGTTTATTCCACTCCTGAAAGTTAATAATTTCAATTAGGAATCTGACCCAGTTGGGTTGGTATTAACTGGATTTACCATGAAACGGGAATAACAAATAACATTATGTTGCTCATGATAATGACTGCTATGTGTTTGCTGTGATGTTTTGATCATTGTGAGAAAACCATATGTGATAAAAATATAATAAAAATATTTTTATAAACCTAACTCACTTGTTCTTCTGTTATGATTTTTGGTGATTTATTTGATATGTTATGATTTATTAAATAGAGTAATCTTTTCGAGTAAAAAATCTGCCTGGATAAATTAGTTGCTGAACTATTTGAATTAACATGAAAAGTGTATTGTTGATCGATGTTTGCTTTGTTTTGACTTAATTTCTCTTGTGGGGGATATTTTCTAGTAATGTATAATGGTAACACTTAACACTTAATTCTTGTTCACACATGTAACTAATCACCAACATGTTTGTCGAGTCTTACTTATTTAACAAACGAAACACGAAACGCATCTCATGCATAAGTTTTATGTCTCGAGTCTAGGGACTCATTCGTAGTTCAAATACTTAGAAAATCTCATTTTGATTTTAGAGCACTAGTGAGGATTTTCTGTGATACGCACCTTTCTCGGATCTTTTTGTTATCTTCGCAAACAGTGAGTTTCACGGTCCCTTTTACTCTTTTTAAACACTTTTATTAGGGGGAGATAACATACTCCAACAATGTAGATTTTGTTACCTTATTATATATCACTTGTAAAGCTAAGTGGCAAACAAACCAACTAAAGTCCTTCTAAACATCGAACCGGTTAATATTTGGATAATAGCGAGTCACCTTTGAGTAGTACTACTGGGTTTGACAAACCCCACCCAACTCTAAACTCGACTGTAGGTTGAGTGGGTGTAATCTTAGCTAACACATTACCATGGTCGTGGTTGACATGGTGGCAAGGAAATCGTTAAACAGTCAGCTTCAGTGTCGAACACTTAGTAATGCATGCTTGATAGGTTAGCTAGCTACTGATATATAATTGACTTAACATTATATGGTAACGCTAAAACGCAAACGCTTTATTTGTATAAACTTGTGAACTCACCAACCCTGTGTTGGCACTTTTAGTAAGTTATTCTCAGGTAGCCTAGGCGGGCGCGCGGTATAGAACATGCATTCACTGAACACCATTTCTTTAAAAACTTCTTTTAATTTTTATCTTGATAACTTGGGTTTTTAAGTCGTCCTGTGTGGCGCAATTTTTTGCTTTACAATTTACGCTTCTGCAGTTCATTTAAGACTTGATGTCTTGTTGGTTTTGAAAACTTTAAATATGGTGTTTGATTATAACTAATGATTCTGATCCTGTTAGCTCACACCCTCTGACGGTAAAACTCCGTTAGTGGATTTTGAGGGTGTGACAGATTGGTATTAGAGCCATTGGTTATAGCGAACTAGAATTGCATTCATTCTAGACTATAACCGCAACGACCCATTAGTTTTGATCTTACGCACTGCATATATATATATATATATATATATATATATTATAGTTATTCATTCTCTTTATCTCTTATCCTCATTCACTCATACGCGCGTAAACCATACACGACTTATCCTGTAGGGATGTCAATGCCATCATCATCATCCAACCCGGTGTCCTACGCCCTAGGAAAGGAACCACAGTTTTCTAACCCATCACCACCTCGAGTAGTCCCAACACTAGCAGCCCCTGCACCGAAGAGGAACCGCCCATCTAAAGACGTTTACGAGTGTAACGGTAACTGGGATTGGTACCCAAGTTTGTATAGATAAAAACCAAAAAAAATTGAAAAATCTGAAAAAGACAAAAATATTGTGTTTTCTTGTATTAAAATATTTTTAAAATCCAAAAAACAATCTAAAATTTTGAAAAATTAAAAAGATTGTGTTTTAAGTATGTAAAGAGAAAAACCAAAAAGATTGTGAAGTTTTATTCTTTTTATAAGAAAATGAAAAAGACAAAAAGATTGTGTTTTAAGTATGTAAAGAGAAAATCCAAAAAGATTTTTGTATATTTTCGCTGAAAATTATGTCAATTACCTACATTTGAAGGACATATACGTGTATATGTTTAGTCCTGATGTTTACATGTAAAAGTTTGGGATAACCATTTACATGATAATGGAAAGTCATTGGGGCGACTGTTATGCGTTTTATTTTATTTTATAGTTGAAAATTATGTCGGTTATTTAAGTTTGTGGAACATGCTTGCATGTTTTGGTCCTATTATCCACTTGTGGATTGACAGGATAGCCATTAATCTATAGAATGAATGTAACTGAGGCGATTAAATTAATTTTTTATGCTTCTCAAAAATTTGAGTTTTGAAGCAAAAAGAGAAAATGATAGTACATTGACCGTTTGACCCCATATCCAGCAAGAAATAAGCTTAAAAGACTAAGTACTTAATTGCATTGGTGCATTGATAGGTCTTAAACAAACTGTTAGAGTAAAGTATGTGATATAAATTTAAAGAAACGCCAAATTGAAAGAGGTGTTAGTCTCTAACAAAAATCTCGATAATGATGGCAGAAATGTAATGACCTATCATACTCAAGCCTTATATTTGTTTGATCACCCAAAAATAAAATAAAGCAAATAACAAGCATTGAGGTTCTGGACATTGTGAGTCTTTATGCGGCTTAATCATCTAGGTATTCTTATGCATGAGTATTTCACTCGCTTTTAGAGCAAACCCAAGGTCATTAAACTTGATCACTGCTGTACATCATACAAATTTAAACTTCTAACTTGATCAAAATCCGTTGTTAGTCATACATTCGTTCCTCCCTTGCGCGCGTCTCAATACAAGTAAGAAACGGACCCAGGGGATACAGTGTATGTAAGCCAACAGATGGACTCGTGCATACTCACTCATAGTAAAGGAAACTCAATGAATTGCTCACAAATTTCTATAAAATTCAAATTTTGATAAACATTATAATGGTTTAAGTCAAGTTAGGGTGATATGGTAAAAATCAAATTACGCTTGAACCGAGATTAAAGGCTGATAGTTTCTGATATTCTGTGCTCTAATTGAACAATTAATCATATCACAAAAACACTTGAAAGTTTGCTATGAGATTTAAGTGGACAACAATATCAATGACCGACTTAACGGCAGTCACAATATCGCTGAAATATAAAACTGTGATGGAAGGGCAATTTGGTCAATATAATTCTCTGCTTAAACTCACCAAAAATCCTAAAATATGTATTGCTTATGAAAAATCATACAAAAACGCAAAAACATTTTTCGGTTCTATGTTTCATTTTCGGATATTTTTCTTGTAAATATGCTTTATAAAAAATTTCAAAATACCAAAAATATTTTAGTTTTTCTATTACATATTATTTTATTTTTCTTTAAGTTAAGTGTTTTGGAACTTAAAACACGTTAAGGTATTTGATCATCGAGATACGGGATTTCGTTGATTTATTTATTTAACATTTGATATCAATATATTTATTTATTTATTCATTTAATTATTCGTTTATTTAATTGACTTATTTATTTAATTAATTTAATTTAAAATTACATAAAGGTAATTCGTTATTAATGTATAACGAATTATGGTCATTCCTAACAAATTGCATTCCAATTTGTTAAATTATTTCACTTCCACCACTCTGTAACATATAATTCGTTAAACATAACTTAACAAATTAAACACGATTACAGCTAAGTCGTTATTGCTTCGTCTTAAACTTTAACGAATTAACTTTAATTCGTTATACCACGTATGCATGTATGATAACGAATCACTTGATTCGTTAGTTCAAATTTAAAGGAATCTAATGAATCGGCACATTGGAGATTGTGCCGCGTCAGAGTATTTGGGGATATGTGAAGGCTGTTCGTCTTCACTATTCACCTTTCTTCTTCCTTAAGTAACGAAACCCTGCCAAAATTTTCTCTGAAAAACAGATCATCATCATACTTAATAATAATTCGTGTTTTCAAATCATAAGGTAAAGGCGATTACAGGGTGATTATTTTGGTGATAATTACGAACATCTTTTGTAACATCCCCAAAATTTTGATCCAAATATGACAAGTTAATAGAAAAAAAAGGATTAAAAAATGAAAATTTTTGATTTATTACGCGATGGGCATAGCCAAGAAGACATCGCAATACACGATGGGAACGCCACAGAAATCCAAAAAGGGCGGTGTCGCGATACGCTACGGCCCAAGATATTAAGCCATCGCAATACACGATGACTAGGATAATAGGAAAGTGACACGTGTACGCCGCGTGTCAACACGTGGCAGAATGTGTCTTAGAAAATTACATGTGTACGCCACGTGTTGACACGTGGCAGGGGGGTGTTTAAGAGAATGACACGTGTTCGCCACGTGTCAACACGTGGCAGAGGGTGTTTAAGAAAGTGACACGTGTCCGCCACGTGGCGACACGTGGCACACTCTGAGTAACACGTGTAATCGCGATACGCGATGACCAAAAGAATGGTTCCATCGCGTATCGCGATGGAAGCAGATTTCAGCCATAAATAAGAGGTTTCATGGCTCATTCTTCACACACCACCCCACACTCTCTCTAGAAATACTTTCTCTCTCTACCTCGATTCCCGTGCCACCGACCCGATAAATTATAACTTCGTAATCCGTACCATATACCGACGACACCTCGTAAATCGTACCGACCCGAGACGACCCGAAGTTCCGCTTCGAAGTAAGTGCACAACCCGACGACCCCCGAAAGTTGCCTCGATTTGCGTGTCGAGGAGTTGTTGATCAAGATTCTCAATATACGTGCAAGCATCGAAGTGCTGCCCGAGAGTCTAGAAAATAATTAGCCAAACAAGGAAGGCATATTTCCCGAATAAAATATTAATAAAATAATAAAGGCTTAGATCCTAGTTAGGGGTATATCTTAGACCTTGATAAAAAATTAAAAGGGTATAATTAAATAAGATTTCTTTATGATTAAGAAATACAAAATAAATATAAGCAAATGTTATAGCAAAATTATTGTTTCTTTATAAGTAAGAAACCTAAGCGTTTACTTACTAATTAGTATAGTTAATATAGTAAGAAAAGTAATTGTTTACATATAAAGGTTATAGTCAAAATAGTGTTTCTTTATAATTAAGAAACATAAGACTTTATAAACAAATATTATAGACAATGACATTTCTTCTTTAAGAAGAAACATATCATAGACGTTTCTTCTTGAAGAAGAAACATAGTACATGATTGACAAATAAAGAGAAAAATTTCTTATTAAAAATATTTTATTCGAACAAAAGATCAATCAAGGTTTAAGCTATCAAAACCAGACTAAAGGTCTGTAGCCGGATTAAAAGACGATCTGGGTATTTATATAAACCTATTTTATTATAGGTCAATCATTCAATCAATCATTCATTCATTCACAAAGGTTTTCAAACGAGATCACCACATCATTCAGAACAGACAGTCACACGTGAATACGTTAAACCTTTTCAGTCAAGATAAACGGGTTGTTTATCATAACAAAGACAGTCAAATAAAGATTTATGGGATTACGTGATCCCTATTAAAATATAAGATAAAAAATTAAAGCAACTCAGACCGAGTACACATGTGTCTGGATCCAAACATAATCAATCTAGTTTATCAGTCAAGCCTACGTGGCCGCAGACTAGAGGTCATAATAAAAGCTCTCCAAAGGGTATCAACTCCCGGAGAACCGTAATTTTGTGTGTATGGCAGTGGGAAAATCTCAGAAATAATGGACGTTTCTGCTGAGATTGTTTCATGAAAACTATCTTGTCAGTGAAAGAAAGATTTATAAAATGTTTTTAGAGTCAATGATTCACCAGCACATCGCTGACGTATTTTTCCCCCATGACTACAGTAAATAAAAGTTAGTACAGGTAGCAAGGAATTAGAGTCATTCAAGAAGATAGACACTCGCAAGGTAGAGATGGCTCATTTTTAAAATTATTAAAATATTGCAAACAATATTTAAATAAGTTTTAAAAATCAAACGAGGTTTACAAATCAAACTCTCGAATATTTATTATTCAAAAAGCTTTCTAATAAATCAATTATTATTATTGTTATAAATAAAGATTTTACAAATAAACTAATGTTACAAAGTATAAATTAATATTTTATTATAAACTAAAGACTTCCGCTAAAACTCTGATATATTTTCAAAACAGGTACCAAATATTGGTCACACGCCTAGGCCCTAAGTCAGGGTGTGACAGGTTGGTATCAGAGCCATCGATCTTAGTGAATTAGGTAATTAATCATACCTAGGCTTCGATTAGAAATAAGTTTATAATAATCATTAGTATACAAATAAGGATATCAAAGAAATAATTGAATGATTAAAAATTAAATACGAATAAATTATTACAAGTATGGATAAGATATGAAAACGCGCTCCTATCCCTAATATAACCTCGTACAGATGTACGATCGTCAAACTAGCGAAGAATCCGTTAAACTTCGATCCGGTAAAGGGAAAGGCTATATGGGAACGTCTTTTCTCCAAATTCCTAAATCTAGTGATGAAAGTTCATACCAAACAGCAATGGAGGAAGATTCAGATTCGTTTGATTCTAACATTCCGCTAGCTCAGATTATTCCAAATCGGAAAACGTATGGAGACGTATCAAGTAGATCCAAGAAACCAATGATGCCAAAAGGAAAAGAAATAATGACTTATCCAAAAAAAAAATCCTCATGGACAGGAATATTATTCAACAATGCAAGATCCTTACTTTGCTCACACTAAAGAAATGGATGCTGAGGAAAGGCGAAAAGAAAAGGAGAAAGTAGAAAATATCAAGAATGACAACCAGATCTAGAAGCTGATTATTCGATGGAAGAAATAAGAATCTTAGTATTTATAAACAACGCAATTGTAATAAATGTCGTGCAATCTTGTAACAACATAAATAAGAGATGTATTTAAATTTCTTCGAAATTTGTAATGTATCTTTTAAAGAATCATGTTAAGAAAAGATTGCACAAACTCTCAAGATAATTCTTCTAAGTACCTCCGGAAGTAAGAGAGTAATAGCTAGAAAATAAAGGAAAGGTCCGGGTGGACAAAGTTTAAAAAGATGATTAATCTCAAGTCAACACTTCACGAGATAACTAGCAGGGATTAAATGAAACAGACCTAGAAAGAGAAGTATAGAAATTCTCGTGGTCTATTTATACATAACGCTTGTAATAACCATTTTCAGGAATGCGCAACAAGAAAGTATTGATGCCTCTTAAGAACCCCATCGACTATCATTGTCAAAATACTTGGAAAATAATATAAAATAATTATCGTTTCGTACGATTATCCCAAATATCAAATTCTCAAATAAAGAATAAACAATTAGATTGCGTCACTACAAGACGAACAATCTCAAGAAGGTTTAGAAAGAATCCATTCGAAATGCGACAAGCTTAGTTAAACATTTCGTAAACAAATCAATCTGTTGTACTTAAATCAATTGTTCAATGTCACACATCCATTGTAAACATTCAATCATTAGTATATAAATAAAGAATTTCCTTCATACTAAAATCTATTATAGCAACAGAATGTCGAACCAAAACAATCAAGAGAATAATGATGAAGCTTCAACTCATAGAAGCAACAAGGATATAACAAAACCTGCACAGGAGATTCCTGAGAAGTATCTGGTCAAAATCCACGACATGATTCATAATGCAATGACTCCCTTCATCGATGCAATGAAAGAAGGGTCACACAAACATAAAATAGAGCATTCAAATAAATCTTCTAGAAGTCATCCATACCGAAAACCTTCTCCTAATGAAGAAAGTGTTCATAGCTCCAACGCTGAGAACAAATTCAATCGTAAATTCAAGAAACAACTAGTAATTCAAGGCAGTAGTTTTAAGAACTTCAAAGAATTTGGACAGAAAGAATTCTATGGCGATAAAGGTACCATATCAGCTGTAAGATGGCTTGAAGAAATCGAGTCCATTGTTATCATCAGCAATTGTACTGATATTCAAAAGATTCAATACTCCTCTCAATACTTTAAAGGTGAGGCTTTGGAATGGTGGAATACACTGATTATGTCAAAGGGTAGAGAAACTATGTACCAATTGAAGTGGGAAGAATTCAAAGAACTGGTGTTACAAAAGTTCTCTCCCATGCATGAAATCGATCTTATTCAAACTAAGTTTTTGAACCTCAAGGTGGAAGGCACTAATCTCAGAGAATGCAATACTAAGTTTCATGAGTATTGTAGATTGGTACCACATTTGGTAATACTCGAATCCAACAAAGTAACCCGCTATATTTGGGGTTTACCTCGGGAAATTAGAGATATGGTAAGATCTCATTTGCCTCAAACCGCTGATTTAGCCATGGATTATCTTATGAATGGTCTTATCAGATATAAAGAAGAGGATAAGAATGACAAAGGAAAGAGAGAAGAAATCGAGGAAAAGAAAACAAAGAAAGGCAAAGAAAAGGAGGAATGGTCTTTTAAATTTACAAGACCAATCTGCCAAAGCTGTGGCAAGAGACATCACGGGAAATGTTTAAGACTAACAAACTTCTCCAAAAATATTCCATTAATCACATGCAACTTTTAAAATAAACTCGTTCATTCGGAAGACGATTGCAAAAGGAAAACAGTTGTATGTTTTAGCTGTGGAGAAACAGACACTTCAGCTCAGAATGTCCGAATAAGACAAACAACGTTAAACATACATGATGCATCCAACCAAGAATAGAAGTACGCAAGAGTGTGCCAACGAAAGTCAAGATCTAAAGGCATTAGAAATAACTAATAGTTTAGTTAGCTCTTGTAAAGTGGCTGTAATCTAGTTATGAAACGAGAAATTTTGTAATCGTATAAGGGTAGTTAAATCCCTAATGTATATAAAGAAAAATATTAGCATACAGATCGTGTCTTTACATAAGAATGCTAATACCTATGAAAACAAATAGTTAAATTTTGACTATATTATACTTCATCATCTATAGAAAGATGAACTAAAGATGAAACGAATTGATTAAACTAAGACATAAGAACATGTCTAATCAAGGAAAATCAGTTATCTGAACATTTAAAGTTCAAGAGTATAATTGATAGAAATAAACGGAAAGAATAAGTAAAGGAATATCATTACTCAAGTACGAATATCTTGAAAGATATCAAGATGAGTAAGTTAAAAGGATTCGATAGACTGAATCCAAGAAGCAATCTTGTTAACATCAGTAAAAGTTTAGAATATAAAAGGTAAGGTAAATAGTTAAACACAATTGGCCACTGTGCTTAGCAATTTACAAATACTTATGATATTATGAACAATTTACAAAATACATCATCCAAAGATGTGAGTTAACAACATATCATTACAAATGTTCAAAAGAATTCAAGATAAGCTCAAGTAGCAGATTATAAAGAGATTGATAACATATCGATAAACAAGGAATCACTCACAATGAATCTCGAGGACGAGATTCATTCCAAGGTGGGGAGGATGTAACATCCCCAAAATTTTGATCCAAATATGACAAGTTAATAGAAGAAAAAGGATTAAAAATGAAAAAAATTGATTTATTAACACATCGCGATACGCGATGGGCATAGCCAAGAAGACATCGCGATACACGATGGGAACGTCACAGAAATCCAAAAAGGGCGGTGTCGTGATATGCTATGGCCCAAGACATCGCGATACGTGATGACTAGGATAATAGGAAAGTGACACGTGTACGCCACGTGTCAACACGTGGCAGAAGGTGTCTTAGAAAATGACACGTGTACGTCACGTGTCAACACGTGGCAGAGGGTGTTTAAGAGAATGACACGTGTCCGCCACGTGTCAACACGTGGCAGAGGGTGTTTAAAAAAGTTACACGTGTCCGCCATGTGGCGACACGTGGCACACTCTGAGTAATACGTGTCATCGCGATACGCGATAACCAAAAGAAAGGTTCCATCGCATATCGCGATGGAACCAGATTTCAGCTATAAATAGGAGGTGTCATGGCTATTCTTCACACACCACCCCACTCTCTCTCTAGAAATACTTTCTCTCTCTACCTCGATTTTCATGCCACCGACCCGACAAATTTTAACTTCGTAACCCGTACCTTATACCGACGACACCTCGTAAATCGTGCCGACCCGACGTTCCACCTCGAAGTACGTGCACAACCCGGCGAGCCTGAAACGTGCCTCGATTTGCGTGTCGAGGAGTTGTTGATCAAGATTCTCAATATACGTGCAAGCATCGAAGTGCTGCCCGAGTGTCTAGAAATAATAAGCCAAACAAGGTAGGCATAATGCTCGAATAAAATAATAAAGGCCTAGACCCTAGTAAGGGGTATAGCCTAGACCTTGATCAAAAATTAAAAGGGTACAATTAAATAAGATTTCTTTATGATTAAGAAATACAAAATAAATATAAACAAATGTTATAGCGAAAATATAGTGTCTTTATAAGTAAGAAACCTAAACGTTTATTTACGAATTAGTATAGTTAATATATTAAGAAAAGTAAAAGTTTACATATAAAGGTTATAGTTAAAATAGTGTTTCTTTATGATTAAGAAACATAAGACTTTATAAACAAAGATTATAGACAACGACGTTTCTTTTTGAAGAAGAAACATATCATAGACATTTCTTCTTGAAGAAGAAACAGAGTACATGATTGGCAAATAAAGTGAAAGATTTCTTATCAAAAATATTTCATTTGAACAAAAGATCAATCAGGGTTTAAGCTATCAAAACCAGACTAAAGGTCTGTAGCCGGATTAAAAGACGATCCGGGTATTTATATAAACCTATTTTATTATAGGTCAATCATTCAATCAATCATTCATTCATTCACAAAGGTTTTCAAACGAGATCACCACATCATTCAGAACAGACAGTCACAGGTGAATACGTTAAACCTTTTCAGTCAAGATAAACAGGTTGTTTATCTTAACAAAGACAGTCAGATAAAGATTTATGGGATTACGTGATCCCTATTAAAATACAAGATAGAAAATAAAAGCAACTCAGATCGAGTACACATGTGACTGGATCCAAACATAATCAATCTAGTTTATCAGTCAAGGCTACGTGGCCGCAGACTAGAGGTCATAATAAAAGCTCTCCAAAGGGTATCAACTCCCGGAGAACCGTAATTCTGTGTGTTTGGCAGTGGCACAATCCCATAAATAATAGACGTTTCTGCTGAGATTATTTTGATGAAAACTATCTTGTCAGTCAAAGAAAGATTTATAAAATGTTTTTAGATTCAACGATTCACCAACACATCGCTGACGTATCTTCCCCCCATGATTACAGGAAATAAAAGTTAGTACATGTAGCAAGGAATTAGAGCCATTCAAGGAGATAGACACTCGCAAGGTAGAGTTGGCTCAGTTTTAAAATTATTAAAATATTGCCACTGTGCTTAGCAATTTACAAATACTTATGATATTCTGAACATTTGACTAAATACATCATCCAAAGAAGTGAGTTAACAATATATCATTACAAATGTTCAAAAGAATTCAAGATAAGCTCAAGTAGCAGATTATAAAGAGACTGATAACATATCGATAAGCAAGGAATCACTAACAACGAATCTTGAGGATGAGATTCATTCCAAGGTGGGGAGGATGTAACATCCCCAAAATTTTGATCCAAATATGACAAGTTAACAGAAGAAAAAGGATTAAAAATGAAGAATTTTGATTTATTAACCTATCGCGATACGCGATGGGCATAGCCAAGAAGACATCGCGATACACGATGAGAACGTCACAGAAATCCAAAAAGGGCGGTGTCGCGATGCACTACGGCCCAGGACATTAAGCCATCGCGATACGTGATGACTAGGATAATAGGAAAGTGACACGTGTACGCCACGTGTCAACACGTGGCAGAAGGTGTCTTAGAAAATAACACGTGTACGCCACGTGTCAACACGTGGCAGAGGGTGTTTAAGAGAATGACACGTGTCCGCCACGTGTCAACACGTGGCAGAGGGTGTTTAAGAAAGTGACACGTGTCCGCCATGTGGCGACACGTGGCACACTCTGAGTAACACGTGTCATCGCGATACGCGATAACCAAAAGAAAGGTTCCATTGCGTATCACGATGGAACCAGATTTCTGCTATAAATAGGAGGTTTCATGGCTCATTCTTCACACACCACCACACCCTCTCTCTAGAAATACTTTCTCTCTTTACCTCGATTTTCGTGCCACCGACCCAACAAATTATAACTTCGTAACCCGTAGCATATACCGACGACACCTCATAAATCGTGCCGACGAGAGACGACCCGACGTTACATCTCGAAGTACGTGCACAACCCGGCGAGCCCCAAATGTTTCCTCGATTTGCGTGTCGAGGAGTTGTAGATCAAGATTCTCAATATATGTGCAAGCATCTAAGTGCTGTCCGAGAGTCTAGAAAATAATAAGCTAAACAAGGTAGGCATAATGGCCGAATTAAATAATAAAAGCCTAGACCCTAGTCAAGGGTATAGCCTAGACCTTGATCAAAAATTAAAAGGGCACAATTAAATAAGATTTCTTTATGATTGAGAAATACAAAATAAATATAAGCAAATGTTATAGCGAAAATATAGTTTCTTTATAAGTAAGAAACCTAAGCGTTTACTTACGAATTAGTATAGTTAATATACTAAGAAAAGTAAAAGTTTACGTATAAAGGTTATAGTCAAATTAGTGTTTCTTTATGATTAAGAAACATAAGACTTTATAAACAATGATTATAGACAACGACGTTTCTTCTTGAAGAAGAAACATATCATAGACATTTCTTCTTGAAGAAGAAACATAGTACATGATTAGCAAATAAAGTGAAAGATTTCTTATCAAAAATATTTCATTCGAACAAAAGATCAATCAGGGTTTAAGCTATCAAAACCAGACTAAAGGTCTGTAGCCGGATTAAAAGACGATCCGGGTATTTATATAAACCTATTTATTATAGGTCAATCATTCAATCAATCATTCATTCATTCACAAAGGTTTTCAAACGAGATCACCACATCATTCAGAACAGACAGTCACAGGTGAATACGTTAAACCTTTTAAGTCAAGATAAACAAGTTGTTTATCTTAACAAAGACAGTCAGATAAAGATTTATGGGATTACGTGATCCCTATTAAAATACAAAATAGAAAATAAAAGCAACTCAGACCGAGTACACATGTGTCTGGATCCAAACATAATCAATCTAGTCTATCAGTTAAGGCTACGTGGCCGCAGACTTGAGGTTATAATAAAAGCTCACCAAAGGGTATCAACTCCCGGAGAATCGTAATTGTGTGTGTATGGCAGTGGCACAATCCCAGAAATAATAGACATTTCTGCTGAGATTATTTCATGAAAACTATCTTGTCAGTCAAAGAAATATTTATAAAATGTTTTTAGAGTCAACGATTCACCAGCACATCGCTGCCGTATTCCCCCCCCCCCCCCCCCGATGATTACAGGAAATAAAAGTTAGTACAGGTAGCAAGGAATTAGAGCCATTCAAGGAGATAGACGCTCACAAGGTATAGATGGCTCAGTTTTAAAATTATTAAAATACTGCAAACAATATTTAAATAAGTTTTATAAATCAAACGAGGTTTACAAATCAAACTCTCGAATATTTATTATTCGAAAAGCTTTCTAATAAATCAAATATTATTATTGTTATAAATAAAGATTTTACAAATAAACTAATGTTACAAAATATAAATTAATAGATTATTATAAACTAAAGACTTCCGCTAAAACTCTGATATATTTTCAAAACAGGTACCAACTATTGGTCACACGCCTAGGCCCTAAGTCGGGGTGTCACATCATTAGTGTTAATTTGTTGATTTTGTTATCGGGTTTTAAGTTTTTTATAAACCTTAATTTATCTATTGTGTACCATGATTTGGTAAAAATGGTTAATACAACCCAGCTTGCTATGTGTTTCCAAGATCCCTGTGATCATTTGTTCGGCTATACATCGTTGATTATGGCTGTATTGATTTTAGTTTGTAATTTTGGCTTTTTGATGTTCTTGGTGATTTTAACCTTGACCTGATTTGTCAAAATATTAAGCTTAAGGGCCATTCGTTATATTGTAACGAATTAGAACTGTTTCGTGTCCAATTCATTACACAAATCACACGAATCAGAATTTTCATCGTTAATTATAACGAATCATATGTTAATTACTTATTTATAACGAATCAGATGTTAATTTGTTATACATTCACTCCTGATTCGTTAGATTTAATTCGCATTATTTACTTGATAGCGAAGTAGCCAATTCGTCGTAACGAATCACCAATTCGTTATAACGAACCAGCTTATTTAACGAATGACATTTTAAATTATTATAAAATTAATAGTTATAAATTAGTATAATTTTCTTTTAAAATAATTTAGTATAATGTTATTCAAGTTTTAAGTTTACTAATTCTTGGATTTATTTTATTAGTCATGGACGATAATACGGATCAGGATCCTCCCGCTGCTACGCCACCACAACAACAACTGGCACAAGATCTTCCTTTATTTCCGTATGACAAAAGACATAATGTTTGTGCCTTCGTGGATACAAATTTTGCTAACAAGAATGTCTTTGGAGAAATGATGGCGTTCATACATCACTCGCGTATTTATTATGTTGTCATTGCAAATCCAGATGTTCGTTTCAGCATCGTTCGTCAGTTCTGGAACAATGCTCGATATGTAGAGACTAAGAACCACATTGTTGCTGAAGTTAATGCGAGACCAGTTGTGATATCAACTGAGACTGTCGAAGGGTGCTGAGGTTCAATGATACTATTGATGACCCGAGCGAGTATCATAAAGACCTGATCAGTGGACTGTTTGGTCGTTTATTTTATTCTGGTGATCTGAATAGTTCCATGTATAACAAGACGAACTTGTGTCCCACATACAAGTATTTACTACACATTCTTATACATTGCCTTGGTGGACGGAAATGAGGTTTCGACGAATTTCGTATAATGCTTCAATCGGCGTTCGTTGCGTTAATTCTTAACAAACCTTTCAATTTTTCAGAGATGATCTTCGATCATCTCAACGAGAATTGTACTGTTGTGAATCGTCGCAAGAAAGTTTTGATGTATCCTCGGTTTATCAAACTGTTCCTTCAATATGCAATCCGTGATTTGGTGCTCGATCTAACACGCCTCGATGATAAATTGAAGTTGGACCACATGACAGCAGATACAATGCGGAGGATGAAGTCGTATCGTCGAGATCCTCCTCCAAGATTCAAGCGTTTGATTGGTCATGTATCCAATCCCGATTATGTATGTCCTTCTAATGATCGCTGGATCCGTAATGACTCGGATTCTGAGCGTGAAGAGGGAGAAGGTGGGAACGATGGTGATGAGGGTGATGATAATGATGGTGGTGATAGTGATGATCCAGCTCAAGAGCAACGTTTTGAGGCTGAGGCAACTATTGTTGAAGCTGCTGAACGTTAAAGGAAAGGGAAAGAGATTGCTGGTGAATGGTCCTCGAAGCATCGAGTGACTGCTGGAGCTGGTATTTCGTTTGAAGACCAGCCTCCAAGGTCGTCTATTATTTAACGACTGGCGGTGCCTCTTACTACTAGCACTCCGGAACTCACGTTGACGACCACACTCACCTCTGATCCTAGGCTTGGCATGATCCCACAGTCCATTCTATCCACATTGTCAAGGCCTACGACTGCTACCTCGGTGGTTTCACCTACACCGACGTTGATGCCACCACCACCTATGGACATTTCATATATGAGGCTCAATCTTCCTCAAGGTCATGTTCACCCGATTCCTCCCTCGTTTAATGCAATGACACAGGATCAACAGACGAATATGCTATTGAGCTTACTCAATCTTTTTGAAAATCAAATGTCTGCTGATCGTCTTAATCAAGAGCGTCTAACAGAGAATCAAAAGAAACTGCTGAGTTATGTCTCTTTCGGCCAAAAAGAGACCAAAGCCCTTCGTGAGATTGTTACGTCTTAGGGGTGAAGTTAAAAGAACAAGAGGACATAATGTTGCAGCTTACATGCAAAGACTATGCACTCAAGAAGCTCAGAAACGATGGCGAAGATCCTGACGAGTCAAGTGCTGGAGGTGAGACGAAACAAACTCACGACTCATCATCTGGTGCAGGTACTAGTGCTGGTGCTGGTGATTCGAGTAAGCAGGTGGTTGTTTATCATGATTCGACGAATGTCAAGCCGATTGAGTCGATAAAGGTTGACTCTATTATATTCGTTGATGGTAAGGGGGTGATCAGAAGCATTGTAATGCTGATGAGATTGAGGTTGGGCAGTTCGTGGAACGGTCCCTAACACAAGAGCATATTTCTATACTGCTGGGTCTAAATGACGATGAACTAACCGTGTTAGAGGCTGAAGGTGATGTGGAGGTCGAGAATGAAGAAGAGGTCTTGAATGATCCGACTATTCAGATGAACAAGTCTTTTATTTATGAAGACGAGGAAGTTGAGATCGAAGATATAACGACCGAGGAGTATCCTGACTTATTTCAACACTCTAATGTTGATCAAGGTGCTCCAGTATTTAATGAAGAAACTTTTAAAGTAGCCAAGGATTAGTTGGAGAAGGAATCAAAGGGAAGAAATGTTGATACAAGATTTGATTCGAAGACTGATCCATCCGTTGAAGATATTCAAGGCTGGTTTGCTTAAAGAGACACGAGAGCTCGTAAGATTATCGATGCATACAGATACGTTGATCAAGAGTTGAAAGTGGAAGCCGCTGCATGTGCCAAAGCCAATCAAATGACTTCTTTCAAGGCCGAGTCAAAAGTTCGAGGTGATATTATTTCATGGCTTTTCGATTCTGATTTAAAAGTTTGTATCATCAAATGGGAGAAAGGCGTTCAGTATTATGAAAAGATTACTGACGTTCTCTCATTACCAAGATGGGATGTACGTACTCTTGCGTACCGTCCTTTTATTAACCGTGGCGGGAATCACCAAGCAAGTTGGTTTCACCAACACTTTCTGTTTGAGGTGAACCACGGATTTAAATTCTTTAAGCCGCAGATCCCAATTCGCAAGCGTATTGATGAGATCGATCCAAGAATGGGTTGGAGGAAGCTGATGCTTAAAGTTAAACCGCCGAAATCAATGAAGCGTCTACCAGTCAAGACACTGAATCAACACATGTATTTATCTTTCAACCGCTAGTATTATGACAATTGAACTGGCGAGGTTGTTATTGTTCTGGGTAAGGGCTTGAAGACCGAGCTGATTAAGATTATTGATCCGATGTGGCTCGTGAACTTGACAGAGACCGACAATGATGTGTTGTTCAAGAATATGATATTAATAGAGCGTCGTGAAGACTATGACCTAGAAATGCAATTTCAACGTGTTGTTCGTGTGTGTCATGAGCATGGGATTCACAGCTGCAAAGACTAGCAGTCCAAGCGCTTCAAATAATCTAAAGACAAAGAGCTCAAGACGAGGGGTGTTTGTTAGTGCACGGTTTTGCGTCTCGAGTCTTTGTATTTATGTTTTGTATTTATTAATGAAAGAATTATTATTATATTAAGATAGTTCGTTAAAAGAATATAGTTCTTTAAGGATGTTTAACGAATTAGGAGTCTGTTTCGTTAAGTTTATTATTCTTTTTGTAATGTAACGAAGTGGGAGGCTAGTTTGTTACGGAACGTGTAACGAAATGGACCTATCTTCTATATATAGAGGTGTTCACCTCTGTTTGATTTAAGTTTTGGATTAACCTTATTGAATTGCTGTCCAAGTGTTCTCTCGTTCAAAGCGTCATATATATATATATATATATATATATATATATATATATATATATATATATATATATATATATATATATATAACGTATTACTATAATATATACACCTATATACATCTAATATAATTTAATAGTATAGAGTAATCATGAACTAGATCCTCACTGTATTAGATCTAAGTGATAATCGGTTTAGATCTGTGTTAGATCCGTGATCTCTCAAAACGAATTCGAGTGACGCGTAGATGAAATAATGACAAAACTCATAAAATAAATAATAGTTTGTTCTTTTTAATTAAATAGCAAAGATCCAAAATAAATAAAAAAAATTCAAATTTAAAACGGCCCGGATTTTAAATCCAAAATTGACGAATGTTACACCGACTGCCACTTGACAGCCATTGTGCCACCACAAGAGCAGAACTCTCTGGCGTAACACACGGGGGAACGAAAACCCGCGTGAACTCAGGGTTCAAACAAACAACCTTTATACAAGGCCTAACTCAAATCCTTCATTGTCAATATCCACCTAAATATGACACAAGTGGCATTCAAATTTAAGTCTGCATTGGAGAACCTAAGCCTCCTACCATTAGACCACAAGTGAGGGATCTATATAAATATTGTTAACAACATAAATATGAGATATAAAATAAAAAATCAGAATACTAAGTATATTTGAACATCATATTCTTTAAAAGTTGAGAATAATTGACCAGTAGGATGTTTAGTTACTAAATTTACATGATATGCAAGCCAATCATTGGTTTTTATGTTGTAAAGATAATTTGAGTGTAGTTAGTTACTAAAATATATACTAACTACCTTTTATTTCTTGTATTACGAGGTTCTTTATATTATTTATTTCTAATATTTATTTATTTTTTGAATTTTAATGTTGTTTATTGTGATGAAGTTAATAATATATTTAGGATTTGAAGATGGAAAAGTTTCATAAATAAATGAGATGTTATAACCCGGTTTAAAAGTTATTTGAGTTTGATTAGACCCATGATCCGCTTCTTTTTTATTAGTAAAATTATTTCTTAATTATAAATAATATCTTTTTTTTAAATCAGATATTAATTTTTACTATATCCCTATTTTATAGGATTTTCACATCAAATCCTTGGTGAAATTAATTTTTAATTTAATGAGATGTTATAATCCGTTTAAGGGTATCTGGGTTTGGTGAGACCATCTCTCTCTCAAGAGGGGCCGCTTAGGAGCCAGAGGCG